>NW_017618711.1:4263238-4503238 GCF_001879475.1 Ipomoea nil
ACGTCGGTGAGGATGGGTTGTGGACGGTTACAAAACATGTAAAAGTGCACAATCACGAGTTATGTGCTGTAGACAAGAGTCATCTTCTGCGTTCACATAGAAATGTGGGTGATAATCAACTGTTATATTTAAAAGATTTGAAGAAGAGTGGTGTTGCAATGGCAGATGGTATTAGGTTCTTGAAACATCAAGCAGGGGGTCTCCATTAGTTGGCTTCACTAATCGAGATGCTTATAATTCAATTGCTTCTGATACATCAAAGCGTTTGGATGGAACCGATTCGAACTCATTAATTGAAATATTTAGGAAGAGGCAGTCAACTGAGTCTGATTTTTTCTTTGATTTTGAAGTTGATTGTGATTCAAGACTATGCAGTTTTTTTTTGGAGGGATGGTCGGATGAGACAAGACTATGAGTTGTTTGGGGATTTATTAGTGCACGATACAACTTATCGCACTAATAAATATGATATGATTTGTGGCCCTTTTGTAGGGATGAACCACCATTGCATGAATGTAATGTTTGGATGTGGTTTTCTGATGAATGAGAGATAGAATCATTTGTGTGTTTAGAGCATTTTTAAGGTCTATGAATGGGAAATGTCCACAGACTATCATGACAGATCAGTGTGCATCCATGGCTGCTGCTATTTGTCAGGTGTTTCCAACATCACGTCACCGTCTTTGCATATGCATATTGGCGAGAATTCGAAGAAGCATATCAAGGCGTTAAGGAATAACAAGGATTTCTTAGATATGTTTAACTGTGTGTTGAAAATACACAGAGACTGAAGCTGAGTTTGAATTTTATTGGACAAGGTATGTCCACTACTTTTTTTTTTTTCCTTTTTTCGATTCCAGTAATTGAATTATGGATGTTTAGTATTAGAATTATGGTCATATAGTATTAGAATTATGAATATATAGTATTAGAATTATGTGAACATGTTGTAGTATAGAATGGAACTTCTTGATTGTTCCTGAGTTACATGCATTTAATTTATGGATTTATAGTTTTGGAATTGTGAATATACAGTGTTAGAATTATGGACATATAGTATTAGTTGTCTGAACATGTATTAGTGAAGCAGTGAGCTTCCTGTTTGTCTCTAAATTATATGCATGCAATTTAATGGATTTATAGTATTGGAATTGTGATATATAATATTACAATTATGGATATATAGTATTAATTGTCTGAACATGTAGTAGTGAAGCAGTGAGCTTTCTGTTGTATTATATGCATTCAATTTGTGGTTTTATTATATTGGAACTGTGGATATATAGCATTAGAGTTCTGAACATATGTCTTATCATTTCAGGTTGGTGACTGACTACAAGTGCCACAAGAATAGTTGGATACAAAAGCTGTATGACTGTAGGGAGAAAGTGGTGTCCAGCATTCAATAAGGACTATTTTTCAGGGGGCATTTTATCATCGCAAAGGAGTGAAACTACTAACCATTCGATTTCAAGAAGGCTGTCCAAGACTGCAGGTCTATGTGATTTTTATTCATCGTTTGTTAGTGTAACTTCTGAATGGAGGAGCAAAGAGAATGGTGAAGACTTTCGTTGTACTCAAGGGGTACCCAACATGATGATGGAGCACGTGAAACTTCTGTTACACGCTAGAGAGGTATATACGATTGAGATATATTTTTTGTTTGAGGAACAATTCATGAAAGGCAATGCCTGTCATCAAGAAATGGTGTTGAATGAAGGTTGTCAGTTCAAGTATTCACGTATGGCGTCCAGATATAGATATTATAAGGCATGAAGTCAGTTTTAAGTTGTCAACCTTAGACATTTCGTGTAGTTGCAAGTTGATTTCGGAGTTAGGAATTTTATGCTGCCATTGTTTACGCATTCTTCATATACACTGTGTTTCAAGTATTCCTAACAAATATATCATGAAAAGGTGGACTAAAAAGGTTGCTGATGGTAGGGATGTGAATACTGGTTCAATGTTTTGTAGAGCTGGTGTCCCTCCTTCAATTTGGGTTGTGGAGATTTGCAGAAAGTTTTAAAGACTGATTTCATCTAGTCAAGATAACAGTGTAACTAGGCAGTTCTGTGATGAAGCAGTTGAGGAAGCAAAGAAAAAGGTTGAAGCTGAGATTGGCTATGTGCATATTGAAGAGTGCGGTGTTCATCTTCAAGTGGTGCCATTCAAAATCCTTCAAACCGGAGATCAAAAGGTGAGCGTAACGTAAGGAGGAGTAGTGTTATTGAAAAGAAGTACAGTGCTGCAAGGGGGAGGAGGAGTGCTGCAAATAAAGTTGCTTCGAGTACAAAGGGTGTTGTTCAGTCGTTGGTTTTGGAAAGTCTATCTGAGATTGCCGGGGATGGGTACCTTGTACATCCAAGTTCTGGGAGTTCGGAGTTTTGTCAGTATAGTAATGATGTAGATGATAATGCAGTTGTAGATTGAGAGTGGGGTTAATACCAGTTGGTAGCTAGTTGTTTTGAGGATATCAATTTACAAGTTGTTTGATCTGTGTATTCAAAATTTTAGTACTTGTTGATTTGCAGGTTTGAAGCTATATATCCATAATATTAAAGCTACATATCCATAATACTAAAGCTATATATCCATAATATTAGAGCTATACATACATATTCTGAGAACTATATGACCACAAAATATTGGAATTGTGTGTCAAATTAGTAAAAGTGTTCATAATGTTATATCATTATATCCACAATATTAAAGCTATATATCAATATGTAAACTGGTGAACTTGATGTTTACACTTATGTAAAATGTAAGTTCACAGTTGAACGAATATTCATAACTTTATATCAATATGTCCACAATCTTAAACCTATATGTCCATAATTCTGAGAACTATATGACCACAAAATATTGGAATTGTGTGTCAAATTAGTAAAAGTGTTCATAATGTTATATCATTATATCCACAATATTAAAGCTATATATCAATATGTAAACTGGTGAACTTGATCACTTATGTAAAATGTAAGTTCACAGTTGAACGAATATTCATAACTTTATATCAATATGTCCACAATCTTAAACCTATATGTCCATAATTCTTGAAATATGAATATATGAATATTTGAACGGTATGTTTATACTTATGTAAGATGTTCATAATTTTATATCCATACATCCACAATCTTAAACCTACATGTCCATAATATGAGAACTATATATTCAGTGAATTTCATAGATCGAATTTCAAAAATTGTGATAGAGTTGTTACAAAACGACCATAAGAACAGAAAATATTAAAATATTCATCCACAAAAACATTCATTGATCTTTCCAGTTTTACTTCTTCTTGTCTTCAATCTTTGCAGCTTTCATGACCTCGCCTTTGACGCTGTTCAGCTTTGACGTGATGATACAAGCAGCATACTTTGCCCTCAACTCAAAAATGAAGCTAGCCTGTAAAATAAGAAAAATAAATAACTAGTTCATTGTAATTTTTTCATCACTTTTTGATGTAGTTGGAATGTAATATATTTATGTTACTCTTACATTCGTGCGCATATGTTTCTTGAACCCAGGATCCCAGTTCTCGAGAGCTCCACCCATGTAAGTCTCCATATGCCGCATTACATATATGACACAGTCGGTGACATTCTCTGCATTTTTCCAGTGCATGGCAAGGAACTCTACTGGCATGCTGTTCAGTTTGTGAGTCAAGGTGGATTGTCCTGCTGCCAGGTACGCCTTGAATGCTTCAATCTGGTAAAAAATTAGCTCAATGTTCATAATGTTTTAAATTCAATATATAGGTGACAATAAGGAGATTTTTTAATATAATATAAGCTACCAGTTTGTATGGACAGTCCCCATATTTATCAAGCTCTGAAACACCAGCAGGCAATTCCTTGTTGTCTATCACTTGAACCTTGGATTCCTTGACATTTATGCACACAACAAAGTAGTGTGCATGGCGATGCACTGGGAAAAATATCTAATTCCAAAACAAAAGGTTATTATTTGAAACAACTACATACCCAGGTACTGTTAACTGCATGGGTATACATTCATATTTGACAGAGTACTATATATCCATAATTATAAAACTATATATCCACAATCTTAAAACTATATATCCACAAAATTCGGAAATTTATAAAGATCCTAATAAGCCGAGTATATTCCAAGCTTCAAGCATATAAATCCACAAATTAATAACTATACATCCAAAAACTACATTACCAAATATCCAGAATTCTTAACAGTCTGTTCACAGAGTAATACATTCATATATTAACAGAGTACTACATATCCATAATCACATAACTATATATCCACAATTTTAAGACTATATATCCACAAATTCAGAACTTTATAAAGGATCTTATTAAACTTTGTATATTCCAAGCTTCATGCATATATATCAATAATAAAATCTTAAATTATTAAATTAAGTGTGTGTAATAGATCTTACAAGGTCTGCATCACTGATTTCCAGGTTTCCAAAACTTGATATTTCATAATTCAATCTATCATTGAAATTTTCCATCCTTTTCTCAGCTGGGAGACTTTTCATCCAATCATCAGATGGATCAAGCTGCAGCTGTTTTTGAATACACAGAAATGCAAAAAATGAGTATTCAAAAGGCTTAGAGTACTAGATTTTTAAAAATGCGCATCTGCATGTCAAAAATAACTCTTACATGTGGCAGTGTGGTGAAGAATACGCGTTTTGGTATCCCAACAGCACGTTCTGTGTTCTTCAAAGTTAGCCGCAAAGACCAAATATTCAAGAAGTCTATATCCAACTCGTCATTGCTCAAAGTTGAGAAGTGACGCCTTGTTAGGTAGTAGTCACCATAGCTGAACAGCAACTCACTACAGCACCAAAATAACAATAATAATAATAACACCAATAGTTATAATAATATGAACTATCTAAGTAATTTAAAGGTTATTATAAATATATGCGTTCAAACATACTCTTCTGGGTGTTCGGTAGACACACTCAAGAATGCATAGTTTGAAATGATTTTTTCCCGTGGAGTTGCAGTGCGTATAAAACCTGCATTCTGTGTCCAGTATGGTGACCTCAAACAAAGAGGTTTGTTCCTGAATCGTCGCTGGGGTCTCATCCTAACAGTCACGTCCTCAACATCAGACTCACTTTCTTGCATGGCACTGTTGTTTATATATCCACAGTATTAGAACTTTATATCCATAATATTAAACATATATGTACATAATCATAGAACTATATATTCACAGATTTAAAATGTTCATAATTTTATATCTATATATCCACAATTTTAAAGCTATATGTCCACAGTTGTAAAAATGTTCATAAGTTTATATTCATAATTTTAGCACTATAAATTCATAACGTTAAAGCCAAATGCAAATAACAAACTGTAAATTTACCAATCAAAGTCATCAACATCAGCATTAGTAGCAGCGGCATGACGAACATATCTCTGAAATGGGACCCTAACAAGTGGAGGAGTGACTTGTGCTCCCAAGGTCGTTGACAGTCCTGCATCCTCTCCAATTTGTTGAACCAAAGCATCCAATGGTAGGTCCTCTTCAACTACTTGCTCTGTGTGTTGCTCACATGGCTGCGGTTGCGATTCATTGCAGTGTATTCCCAAATCAAATGATGGAGCTTCAAATTCCATGGTTCTTGTTGTCTTCTGAAATGCTTCCACCAATGAATCCACTGCAGCGGTGAAGGTTTCACTCCCAAAGAATATGTCATCCAACTGAGATTCAGTTGGAATGGAAGTTGATTCAATTGCGCTTGCAGCACCTAGCATGTTTGATATCCCTGAGAACGCTTTCTTCAGGACTTCAATAGGTGCGCCCTGCTTTCCAATTTCAGACATAGCTTCACCAAACTCCAGGACATCTGATGCTAGCTTTTGGAGCACACGGGTCACCCGATCAACACTTGAGAGTGGCTCACTTGTAGTTGGTGTCGGTGTTGCAGTAGCAGGAGTAGAAGAAGTAGTAGCAGCAGCAGTAAATGCAGGTTGTGGTAGTGAGGTTGTAGCAGCAGCAGTGCTTGCAGGTTGTTGCAGTGAGGTGGTAGCATCAGTCCTTGGCTTCTTAACTCTAGGGATAACCCTTCCTTTTCCAAACCCACCAGCCCTTTTTTCAGCCTTGACTCTCTTTCTTACAAGCGTGGTTGTCCAAGCAAGTATGCTAGGGTATGTCCTGTTGATCTTCATTCCTTTGAATTCTACTCGATCAAAGTAGAACAGCTACAAATTACAGAAGATTATGTTAAAGATGAATTTAGAACAATTTATCCATGTATTCTTAATTGCATGGTCATAGTGTAATGCATAACTATATGTCCATAATCACATAACTATATATCCATAACTTTAAAACTATATATCCACAAAATTCAGAAATAAAAAATGATATTAATAAAATGAGTATATTCCAAGTTTCATGCATATATGTCCATAAACCCATAAATATACATCCAAAAACACATTAATATATATCCAGAATTATTAGCAGTATGTCCACAGAGTAATACATACATATATTCACAGAGTACTACACATCCATAATCACATAACTATATATCCACAATTTTAAAATTATATATCCACAAATTAAACTGCATAAAGGACCTCATTAAACTGAGTGTATTCCAAGTGTCATGCATATATATCCATAAACCCATAACTATACATCCAAAAACACATTAATATATATCCAGAATTATTAACAGTATGTCCACAGAGTAATACATTCATATATTCACAGAGTACTATATATCCATAATCACATAACTATATATCCACAATTTTAAAACTATATATCCACAAATTAAACTACATAAAGGATCTTATTAAACTGAGTATATTCCAAGTTTCATGCATATATATCCATAATAAATTGTTAGTTATACACCTACAACTACATAAAATTCATGCAACTAGATTAAAGACAATAAGAACTGACCAATATCAATGTCATTGGCCCCCAAAAGCTTCTCTTTCTATCTTCATTGTAACTATCTATCGAGTCAATGAGAGATTGGTATGTGTAGGCGCACCAATTGTACTCTTTAATCATATCAACATCAATCAATGAGTTTAAGATCCTGTACTTGGAGTAGCGTGTTATGTTTCCTCGAAGCATGGAGGAAACGGCAAAGACTACGAAATCCCTCTTGAACTCATCACCATGATCAGCTCTCCTAACAATCTCATCTGGCATCTGTGTAGTTATTGGCGAGCCTGCTGTAATACCCCACCTCCTTCTCCATGAAGTCAACAGCAGTTTGTATTCACGGGTTGAGGTGTCTTCCATCTTTGTCCCCTCATTGACCTTCAGAGGCCCTCGCGGGATTCCCAACGTGTATTCGACATCTTCCTCTTCAATGTGGAGACTATCATCCTCAAATACAAAATCACACCTGCAAACATTAAAGTTGTCCAGCAGGTATTGCACCAACTTTGATTCATTGGTGCAGAGTTGGAGATGAAGAAGTCCACCAAATCCAGTTTCTACGACAGCTTGTTTCTGTCGTGGTGAGAGCCTCTGGACAAGATCAAACATCAGCTTTGGCCCCATCCTCGTATTGAAGTAATCTCTCCTATGTTTTCTAGTTCGTCGGCGCCGTCTCGTTGAAGTCTCTGCAACAGTTGTTTCCTTAGCAGGGCGTGAGCGCTGAGCTGCTTGTGAATTTAGGGCTGCTGCTGGTTGTTCACTAGTTGGATTAGAGCTCTGAGCTGCTTGTGAATCTAGAATTGCTGCTGTCCGGTACTCTGTTCTTCTTCTTTTTGTTTCTCTAAGATCCTCAGCCAGTGTAGGTTCACGAGCCATTTCTGTATATAAGAATTATTAAACTATACATCCATAATATCACAACTATTTGTCCACAAACATTTCAGAAACACACTAATTGAAGACAGGAATGATATTTTCATACATGCATAAGTATTAAACTATAAAATCACAATTATAAAGCTATATATCCACAATATCACAACTATTTGTCCACAAACATTTCAGAAAACACACTAATTGAAGACATGAATGATATTTTCATACATGCATAAGTATTAAACTATAAAATCATAATTATAAAGCTATATATCCACAATATCACAACTATTTGTCCACAAACATTTCAGAAAACACACTAATTGAAGACAGGAATGATATTTTCATACATGCATAAGTATTAAACTATAAAACCACAATTATAAAGCTATATATCCACAATATCACAACTATTTGTCCACAAACATTTCAGAAAACACACTAATTGAAGACATGAATGATATTTTCATACATGCATAAGTATTAAACTATAAAACCACAATTATAAAGCTATATATCCACAATATCACAACTATTTGTCCACAAACATTTCAGAAAACACACTAATTGAAGACAGGAATGATATTTTCATACATGCATAAGTATTAAACTATAAAACCACAATTATAAAGCTATATATCCACAATATCACAACTATTTGTCCACAAACATTTCAGAAAACACACTAATTGAAGACAGGAATGATATTTTCATACATGCATAAGTATTAAACTATAAAACCACAATTATAAAGTTATATATCCACAATATCACAATTATTTGTCCACAAACATTTCAGAAACACACTAATTGAAGACAGGAATGATATTTTCGAACATGCATAAGTATTAAACTATAAAACCACAAGTATAAAGCTATATATCCACAATATCACAACTATTTGTCCACAAACATTTCAGAAACACAATAATTGAAGAGAGGAATGATATTTTCAGACATGCATAAGTATTAAACTATAAAACCACAAGTATAAAGCTATATATCCACAATATCACAACTATTTGTCCAAAAACATTTCAGAAAACACCAAAAAACAATCAAACAAACAGAAAAAAAAACAGAGTATTGATCTGTTTGAGAAAAATGCAAAATCGTGTTGCAAAACCCTAGTCAAAAATAACAAGAATATACAGTGAATATGAATGTTAACAGTCAAAAAACACAACGTTAACAGTAAAAAATCACAAAAAAACATTATACCTGATGGAGAATGCGATGATAACGGGCGACAATGCTAGAATGAAAATGGCGAAAATGGCGACAATGGTGAACAAAACACGCTCCGGCGACAATGAGATGAAGACGGCGAAAATCGCGACTCCGAGTAGACAGAGAGAGAGATGAAGACTGCTACAGTGCGAAGGAAGTGTGTAGCTTGTTGGAGACGAAATGTTGGAAATGGCGGAAAAAGGAGTGTAGTGGCGTTTTATGGCAATAATAATAATATTGTTTTTTTAAATATCGGGATGAGTGAAACGGTGCCACTAACGGCACCGTTACTTCCCTGGCACTATACGGTGCCGTTTTCAACCGTGTGTACCAAGAACGGTACACACGGTTGCACGGCATAACAATTGGACACTTCAATATATTCCTCGTTTCCTCCATTACACTTTAATACTTTGGGCTTATTTCGTAAAAAGCGGATCCACTAAAATTTTGACGAATCTGCTATTAATGGAGTTTTGACTTATCCAAAATGCCATTAATGTTGTTTGGTAAGCCAACGGTTTGAAGCAGCATTTTGCTCCAAACCGCTGAAATTTCAAACACTGCATTTAGCAACGTTTGGAATTGGTGTTTTGAGAAAAGAAAATTCTTTTCACAAAATGCCCCTATTAATTAAGGGTATGCACGGGAAAAAATTATGTTATTATAAATATAAATAAAAAAATAAAAAAATTAAAATATTTTAAATTGTTTAATATAATAATATTTTTGAGCTTCCATTGGTCAAGTATTTATTATTTTTATAGAATACAAAATTATAATTAAAATTAAAATTAAAATTAAAAATTTGTATGGTTAATATAATCTCTAATTATGTGCATATTCAAATAAACTTATAAAGAGAATTTACATAATTACATTGATTTTTGGTGATGAACTTTTTTTTTTGGGTGATGCATAATTACATTGATTTATTCTTAATTGTATTTCATCTATATTATAATTTTCACAATACGAATAATAACTAAGATAATTATATTTGGAAAGCAAATTTCAAATTTGTATGAGTAAATTTAAACTTTAATTGAACACATTTATTATATGATTATATAATATATAGCTATTTTATTTTTCAAAAGTACATTTTTATATGATTATATATATATATAGCTATTTTATTTTTCAAATGTTGTGTGTTTTTTTTTTTAATAATAAAGGATGTTGTGGCATTAATTATAACATTAATTACTTCCCAAACCATATAGCTTTATTATAGTTAAGATTTTATATGTTAACTGTTAATCTAAACAACTAATATTACTACACACCTTTTTACAACTCACTGATACAATCCGCTAGTCAAATTCGCTATTCGTTAACCGCTAATTCAATTCGCTATCCGCTAACTACTAACCGCTAATTGCCAAACCTTAACAAGGCCTTTATTTATCGAATTTACTCTTTTAGTAGTCAAATTAGTTCTTTTTTTATTTTTAAAATAGTTTTATAATTTTTAAATTTGATCTTTTGTGTTTAATAACTTTTAATTTCTGTAGTTTTTAAATATATATATTTTGTACAATAACACTAAACTAAACTAAATTTTGTGTAGTTTTTGTGAAACGGGGGAATTTTGTCAATATATAGATATAGTATAATCTTCTTCTCGTGATGAATGATATAATGTAAAGATCTTATATAGTCCCACATATAGTTTTATGAGCATTAATATATATATTTTCGCATGGGCAGCTCAACTGGTAATAGAGGTGAAGTTTGGAAAAAATAACCAGAGATCGAATCTCACCAGCGGCAGTGTGAGAACAACCTCTCAAAGTGAAGGGACTCCTTGTGTGCAATAAGCAAAGGTTGAGTTACCATGATTTATAGTGAAGGGACTCCTTGTGTGCAATAAGCAAAGGTTGAATTACCATGATTTACAGTGAAGGGACTCCTTGTGTGCAATAAGCAAAGGTTGAGTTACCATGATTTACATCCTTCCAGATGCTCTGCGGGGTTGGGGTTCAACTTTTTGGAAAGAATGAGCATTAGTATATATACGGGTATCAATCGGGCTAGTTGATTCTGTCCGTTTTATAATTCTTAACCTTAACCAGCTTGGTTGGCGTGAGTGGCCGTACATTCTCATCTCTTAAGAGAAGGGCAATTTATATCCTGCACCACGGCGCGCGTTGCATTGTGCGTCCAGATGCAAAACAACGTCGTTTCAATTTTTTTTATTTTTTTTTTGAAATTTCGCTACCCAGTGTTTGGCAGTTAATTTTCCTTTAAAAAAATCTCATGTTCAAAAATGTACATAATGTTATACTAGAATACACATAATTGTATACATGAATGTACATAATTATATAACAAAATACGCATACTCTTTTTTAAAAGATAATACACATAATCTAACATAATACATAATAAACATAAACTTTTAACATAATACACATCAACTCTTAACATAATACACAAAAATTTCCTGATTCGGATGTACATAATTGTATAAAAAAAATGTACATAATTGTATAAAAAATGTACATAATAAAAATATACATAATTGTATAAACAAATATACATAATCATGTCAACTTCCTACCACGCCTCTCAAAACGACGTCGTTTTGAGAGGTGCAGGGCGCACAGTGCACTGTGCGTCGTGGTGCAGGGTATAACGATTGGTTGGGAGTTGAACCCCTCTCGTATGGAAAAATCAATCTGGCTAGCCCTTTGTCCCTTAATTGGGTCGGCCCGGTGCGAACGGTAATTAGTCTGACAAAAAATAAAAATAAAAATTCTTAGCCTTAATCCTAAAACTTATCGAACGAGTTCAACTGAAAATATTCTAAAACTTTTTACATTTTCAATCTTATGCATTTATACTAATAAATACAAACGTATAGATCATGCAATCAATCTATGGCCCTGTTTGGTAAAATGGTTGTTAGCTGATAGCTGTTAGCTGATTGTGTTAATTAGAGGGTATAAATAGCTGGTTTTCCAAAACAGAAAATTCCTAGAAGTCAATTTCATGGATATAAAGTGGTGAGCTCCGGCGAGGGGATTTGAACTCGCCGGAGATGACCCGCCGGCGGCAGAGGGAGTACGATCGGAAGAATTGGGCGACATGGGTAGGGGGGTAGCATTTTTGTGGTGGAGGATCGTGTTTAGGCTGATACCAGATGAGAATTCAGGAAATCAATTCAATAACAAACGATAGAATTACAGGAGAGTATATCTCAGTCTACTTCTAACTACTCCTATCTAATAGGATACAGACAGTAGACTTATTCTAACCATAGAAAACTAAACATAGGTCATACAATTATAAATACAATTAATAATATTAATACTCACAGTTGATAACATTAGCTGATTGTAGAAAAGTGTTTGGTAAATTAGCTGTTAGCTGATAGTTGTTTGGTATAATTTCTTTTTTCAAAAAGCTAATTGAAAAAGTTGCTTGGAGTAGCTTTTTGAATTTTAGCCTTTTGGAGTTGCAAAAAGTTAATTAACCAAACATTTATATTGATATTTTAACTAAATCAAACAATTAATAGTGGTCAAATAAGCCAAAATTGACCTATAAGCCGGCTAATTTTTTACCAAACAGGGCCAATACCTTAATTCTAAATTTCAACTAAAGATAATTAATATATTTATACTATAATATAATAATTATAATAATTTTCGTATTCTTCATCTATTTTCATAAAAGTATTTTATTTTGTACTCCATAATAAATGTATTAATATATGCATTAAAATTTTATATACAAATTGAATTAAAAAAAATACTAATGAGCTTAAATATAAACTCCATGTATATTTTGTTCCACATCACTTATAAAAAACAAAGAATAATTTTAAGTGACTCGAACTATCGAGCTAGCCCATTAAATTTTTGGCTAGCCCGTTTGGACAATCGAATTTATCGATTTTGAGCTTATCATGCTGATTTTTATCAGACTAAAATTTCATTCCTAGCCTTTTTTTTTTCTTTTTCTTTTTGTCTTATCGGGTCAGTCCATCAATTTCGAGCTAAGATTGACATCCATGATCATGCATGAGTGATATTCATAATAATTATTATTGTTGTTGTTATTATTATTATATCCGTCTAGAGGATAATTGTCTTTTGAATATTTATTGTGTTTTTATTTCTTAATTCAACCAAACAGTAGAACACATTTCTTGAATCTATTCCTTACACAAACCAAACAATAGAATTGAATTTCTATTATACTAATTTTTTTGATAAAATGTGAATCTTATTCTCTTAAAATTTATTCTTAAAACCAAACGTGTTGTTAACGATATTGCTACGTACACTATATGGACTTATGTAATTTCACAACATCTTGCGACCATTAAAAATTAATGCACCACTATTAATCATCAAAACTAAAAAATAATACATTTTTAATAATTGAGACCAAATATGGTCAATTTTAAGTAGAATAAAAACAATTAAAATGTCTTTTTAAAAAAAGAAGTAATAGTTCATTCAGTGATCAAACCAATTTGAAAATTTCTCCGTGTTCATAACATATGCGACGTCTAAAAATCAATGCCGTAGTTTACCATTCTTGAATTGAAATTCGAAAAGTAAATTATTTTGGCTAAACTTTTTTATTATATACTTCACAGGCTAATATGGCATCTAATCATGGTTGAAAAAATTGTTAGGCGTTCATCGGACGTTCAAGAGCGCCTAGACGGCGATTAATCGGCACATATATTTTTTTATTATATTTTTATTTTTAAAATTTTTAAAATTTTTTAAGACTTGATAATTATAAACTATTTAATATTTTAATAGTTAATACTAAAATATTAAATATTAACCTAAAAAACATCTAGAGTTTGAATAGTTTAGGGTTATTTCGCTCAAAACAATGTTGTTTTAAGTGAAATAACCTATTTAAAAAGAAGGAAACAATAGTTATCGGCCGACTAGACTGCCTAGTTGGTGCCTAGGAGGCCTACATAATCAGCGTCTAGGCAGCTTAGGTGGCGCTTAGGCAGCCTAGTAGGCCGCCTAGATCACCGATTATGGTGATACGCTAGGCGACCAACCAGCACCGATTATGGTGATACGCTAGGCGACCAATCAGCGCCTAGCGCCTAGGCGCCAATTAATCGGTGCCTAGACGGGATTTTTGTAATACTGCATGTAATAAATAATAAGTTATAATAAGACTTTATGTCAAACTTTAATGATCACTATTCACTGAAAACTTGAGATTCACTTTCAAACACAATAAATTTATAACCCTTACTCTAACTCATCAAGTCCATAGTATATAACTTGTCATATTTGCGTTTTAAAAGAGAACATTTTTACTGGCCACTCAAACGCAGAATTTACATATATATAATGTTATTATTTATTAAGTTTAACCAAATTTACAAATTATTGGAGTGAAGAAATATCAGAGAAGCACATTAATAATGCACTCTCTCCAAGAATAGATAGACCAAATATATTGTTCTGCATCCTTTAAAAGTCTCATTGCATGCAGTCCATACCTAAAAAAATCTCATTTCTAACTCATGTCATTTAACTAGATGGAACATGATTAAAATATTATATATTTAAATAATTATGAATTCAATTTTTGCCAATATCATATTTTGGTTTGTAAGTTGAATAGGTTATTAAATAAAAGTAAAATTTACTCAGTATATACTCAAGTATGGATAATAACTACAGGTTTACCTCCTCGTCTTAAAAAAAATATATTTTTAAGAGTTAATTATTGAAAATAGTCCCTTAACGATAGCGAAATTATCAATTTGGTCTTTAATTATTTTTTATTTGTCTAATTAAGTCTTCAATTTTGAAAATTCTAATCAATTTGGTCCTCCGTTTGTTTAGCCGTCAAACGTCTGTTTAATTCTGGACCAAATTGATAATTTAGCTATAATTAAGTGATTATTTTGGTAATTATTTGAGATCAAATTGATAATTTCACTATAGTCAAGGGATCATTTTGATAATTAACTTTTCGGTTTAATAAGAGAGGAAATGATAGATGCTTGTGATGTGAAATTTCAACAACACCCTCAGATCAAACAGATTTCTGATGTTGGCCGAACAGAGGACCAAATTGGTTAAGATTTTCAAAGCTAACAACTTAATTAGACAAAAAAAAAATAGTCAAAATATTAAATTGATAATTTCACTATAATCAACGGATCATTTCGGTAATTAACTCCATTTTTAATTACTCTATATTCTACAGCTTACACCACACATTCAAAGTAACTCCCGGATTTGTCATTTTATGTTCACATTTATGAGTCCATTGCATGCATATATTGTATTTACCATGCATGCTAACACACTAACATTATATTTGTGCTAAGTTGTATACTATATTTTGCATTATCAAGACGGACTAAATGTGCATTGCATGCTGTATTTGCCAATTGGCAATTGCCACCATAACATCTGATAATACATAGTGATAAATAATAACAAATTATTACGAATTTTTTTCGCCACAAAAAAAAATAAAAATCACAATGTTTAAAAAAATCAACAATTATTGTGCTCAAATATAATTATCAAATTTCATGTGACAAAAAAAGTTCTTTTAACATATATATATAGTCCTATTTAGTAATATAATTAGCTTATCAGTCAATTTTGACATATTTGACTGTTACCTTATCAATCAATTTTGACTTATTTAACCGTTAGCTTATCAGTCAATTTTGTCTTGTTTGACCACTATTAGCTGTTTGACTTAGTTAGTAATCAATAGGAGTGTTTGATTAATTAGATTTTTGTAACGACTTATTATTCTAAAATGTTAAAATTCAAAAAGCTGTTCAAAATAACTTTTTCGATCATCTTTTTAAAAAAGTCATTTGCATGTAATCAGCTATCAACTAACAGCTAATTTACCAAACAATTTTCTACAATCAACTAATATTATCAACTAGTCAAATCCACTAACTCAATCAGTTAACAACTATTTACTAAACATCCCATTATATTCTATTTATTACAAGATTATTCGAGATTTTACATAAAAGAAATCAGGCTCTATTTGATAACAATTTGTTGGAAGAAGTTGTTAGTATATTATTATAGGTAGGTTAATAAATGGCGACAAACTAACGTAAGTATTATTCAACGAAAACTGCGAGATGAAGATTCAACATCCTTCGTGATCCATCATTCCTCCAATTCGTTAATCTTACAAATTATGTAACTCCCAATCCGGCGCCCACAATATTTTCTAGTTATTATTCGAGCGACCAAATTGGCAACTTGCAATTCGTCACTGCAACTCCAATTCTCCGCATTAAATGCATATCCCAACAACATCTATCCTAAATTTATTATCAAATATCAACAACCAAAATATTTGAGGATGATGAATCAAATGCCCCATCAATTTAATTCAGTGGTTTAGTAGGCAATATTTGAAAAAAGAGATCAAATTTTAAAATTCAACAGCATAGTTTTGAAATTATGTCCAAAATGGACAAATTCTTTGTGCGTATTGACATTTGACCTTGTCGGTTGTGCCATTAAGTTACCGTGGACAGATCCTTTGTGTGCACCGATATTTGACCTTGTCTGCTGAGCCACTGAGTTAAATTACCATGTTTGGGAGAAGTGCGCACTGGCATTTGATCATATTTGTTGAGCCACTGAGTTACGGTGAACAAATTCTTTGTGTGTACCGACATTTGGCCCTATCTGCTGAGTTGTTGTGTTTGGGAGAAGTGCGCACCGACATCTTTGTCTGTTGAGCCACTGAGTTACGGTGAACAAATTATTTGTATGTACCGACATTTGGCTCTATCTGCTGAGTTGTTGTGTTTGGGAGAAGTGCACACGACATTTGGCCCTATATGTTGAGCCACTGAGTCACCGTGGACAAATTCTTTGTGTGAACCGATATTTAGCATTGTTTACTGAGCCATTGAGTTACTATGTTTGGAAAAAGTGCATACTGACATCTGACCCTATCTGTTAAGCCATTGAGTTAGAATAGATAAATTGTTTGTGTGCATCGATATTGGATCTTATCTGCTGAATTGCCGTATTTGGGAGAAGTACAAGGATGATGAATCAAACACTAGAGCTAT
Organism: Ipomoea nil; assembly: GCF_001879475.1. NCBI lineage: Eukaryota > Viridiplantae > Streptophyta > Magnoliopsida > Solanales > Convolvulaceae > Ipomoea > Ipomoea nil. The sequence goes on from NW_017618711.1 coordinate 4,280,343, forward strand.
TATTTTCAATTTTTTTATTGCACAATCCTTTCTATAAATACCGGATTTGTTAACGCTATGTTTCCCACATTTCCCACAACAATCAATACAAACTTATAAAGAGCGCCCATTATTTGAAAATTCTCTCCAACCAACTAAAAATACGATGCCGATAATCAAAACCCTCCAGATATCCTTCTTAGCCTTATTATGTTTCACCTTCCTCCTCCACGCCGCCTTATCCTACGCCGCCGTCCTCAGCCTCCCTCATTGTCTATCCTGCGCCGTTTGCGCCCTCGTCTACTTCTTCCACCGCCTTCGCTCCCGCCCCTACCCCGTCTTCCTGCTAAATTACGCCTGTTACAAGCCGCCGCCCCACCGGAAATGTTCTTATCAGGTGGCGGAGTCGTTCGTCCGCCGCGACGAACACTTCTCCGATGAAACGTTCAATTTCATGCGTAATATTTACGCTAAGTCCGGATTAGGGGACGAGACCTACGGGCCGCCGTTTATATTTGAGAGCGGTTGTACTCCGACGCTGAAATCCGCCGTGGAAGAAGCTGAAGAGGGGATCTTCTCCTCCATTGATAGCGTTTTGGCTAAAACCCTAATTGATCCTCGGAGTATAGATGTTGTTATTGTCACGTGCGGAAGCTTCTCGCCGGCTCCGTCGCTCTCGTCCTTCATCGTGAACCGTTATGGCCTTAGACCGGACGTGAAAACGTATAATTTGAGCGGAATGGGGTGCAGCTCCGGCGTCATTTCCGTCGATCTCGCGGCGAGGATTTTGCGCGGTGGTGGTAGGGGAAAAGTCCAAAATGCCCTCGTCGTCATCACCGAGAGCATCACCTTGAACTGGTACCCGGGGGCTAATCGGTCCATGATGGTCACCAATTGCATCTTCCGGGTCGGGTGCGCCGCCGCGATAATCACGAACGACCCGACCCGGCGGCGCGGCGCCAAGATGGAGCTCGTGGAATCTCTCCGGACACACCACGGCGCCGACGACGCCGCGTACCGAGCCGCGTTCCAGGAGGAGGACGACAAGGGCATCACCGGCGTCTCCCTCACCAAAGACCTCATCAGAGTCGCCGGAATCAACCTCCGCCGCCACATCACGCTCCTCGCGCCGAGAGTCCTCCCGCCGAGCCAGCTCGCGAGCTACCTCGTCTCCGCCGCGAAATCCGCGCTGTCCGGCGGGAAATCGAAGCCGCCGCCGCCGCCGGACTTCACGGCGGCGTTTCAGCACATGTGCATTCACACGGGCGGGAAGGCGGTGATCGAGCAAGTGGGGAGAGTGCTCCGGCTCAGCGACGAGGTGACCGAACCGGCTCGGATGACTTTAAACCGGTTCGGTAACACGTCTAGTAGCCTGGTATTCTACGAGCTGGCTTATTTTGAAGCCAAACAGAGAGTTAAGAAAGGAGATAAAATGTGGATGATAGCTTTCGGGACAGGGTTTAAGGTTGGAAGTCTTGTTTGGAAATGGCTTCAAGATTCAAATCAAGAAATTGATAATCCTTGGAATGATACCATACACAATTACCCTTTAAAGGCCTGGTAGGTAGTTATTAATTAGTGAAGTTAATTTAATTTACCAAAAAAAAATAATCCCTATATATTAGAAAGAGGGAAATTGTAGTTGTTCTTTATTGTTATGTTGTATTCTTTTTTCTTTGTAACTCTAACAAAATATCAAGAAGTTGAAGATATTAGTGCATGCTGCATGTATAAAGTCATAGTAGATGTTAAAGTATATTTTATAAAAGAGTTTTCAACAAGAAGATATTTGGGGTAGTGTTTGGTAAATAGCTATTAGCTAATTATGTTAATGAGTTTAATTTGATTAATTGATAGCATTAACGGATTGTAGAAAAATATTTGATAAATTAGCAGTTAGCCGACATATGATTACATGCAAAATGACCTTCTCAAAAAATTGACAAATTGTTCAAAAAAGTTGCTTTGAGCAGCTTTTTGAATCTTAGCGTTTTGAAGCAATAAGTTATTACAAAAAAATTAATTAAACAGACATTTATATTGACTTTTTAATCAAGTCAAACAACTAATAGTAGTTAAATAAGTCAAAATTGACAAATAAGCTAACTATGTTACCAAACAGAATCAATAACTATGAATTGTCTCATAAAAGTTAGTATTTTTTTTTACCTACGCGCTACACTATATGTTTTTGTTCCGTCTCATTTTTATTTTAAGTAGCTAGATAGGTCGTTTGCTAGAATTAAGGGTCCTGTCCAGTTGAATAGTTTAATTTAGACATTCTTTTTAATTCTTATATAAGTACGGCGAATATAAAATAAAAATGTAATAAAAGCTTTTTTTTTTTTTTTTTTTTTTCAAAATATAATGCATAAAGTTTCAATAAAGAAAAATTATATTTTAAAATTTAACTGAATAATGACATTCTTTGTGTGTATTATATTTAGATACAAAATTTCGATGTCAATTTTTATCTAAAATTTTATTTTCAATTGCAATTAAAATCAATATATGAATTTTAGAAACATAATTATTAATTATAAAAATAATGAATTATATAGAAAGTATATAATATGTTTTTTAAAATTGGCCAAGGACCTTCTGGAGTCCTCTTAGCTGCACATGGCCAAGGCCGGCCCTGTTTTTTTTTTTTTTTTTTTTTTTTTTTGAAAAATGGACATGCATGTTCAATTGTTCATTATATTTCTAAATTTCTAAATTAGGTTTATATTTGTTGTGCAATGTATTATTAGCACTTGTACTGACACAACTCAAATAGTATATATAGTTGTACGGGTATAAAAATCATATGTAATTATAAAAATTTATTTGAAATTTAAAGTGTTGTTGCTTAATTATATAAAAATAAAGTAGTTGTTCATCCAAATATATATCCAATTGATGAACTGACATGATCATGAATATTATCTGATTGGAATTCATTTCATTTTTCAGACCTTACATATACAGTGCGGGATGCCTCCTTGAAATTATTAATGTTTGGGATCAAATCCAATTTTAATTTCTTTTTCCTCGAGATTGTGATTTTCCAGTATTACATCTAGTAGAGAATCTCAAGAATATCTGGGCCAATTACTTAGTTTCACTTTTTAGTTCGTTAAGCTTCTGTCACTTTCAAGTGTACCCAAAAATTAAAATTATTTCAATAAAAATTTCTAAATTTTCATAAACAAATAAGGCTATGTTAGACAAACTTAACTGAAAAGATAGCTGAAAACTGAAAAATTATAAGTTAGGAATTAAAAACTGAAGAGCTATTAAGTTAGCTGTTATGCTTGAAAGTGGTGGTAAAATTAATTTTTTGATAAGCTGATAAATGTAAAAATATAAAAAAGGACATCTTCATAAAATTTAAATTAGTTTGTTTACATATTAAAATTTAACATTTTGTCTTAAAAATTTAACATATTGAAATAAAACTATTAGCATAATCATGATCTAGCATCTCATAATGAAGTAATAATATTGTTGCGAATCTCCTTCATCTAATAATAATAATAATAATTTTGAGAATATAATAATAATAATAATAATAATAATAATAATAATAATAACAACAACAACAACAACAACAACAACAACAACAACAACAACAACAATAATAATAATAATAATAATAATCTACTATACTAATAAGAGCCCAAAAGAGAGGCCTATAATGGGTAGAAAAAATGGCGGTCAAATTTTTTAATCAAATGAATGACTCAGATTGATCAGATTTTAAATTTTCCTCAAGATTTCCTAATTTATCCTTAATGAATATGATTATCTGTTAACTTTTCCGTTAAATATTATCTTTTCCGTTGATTTGTGTTAGTTCACCGTTAACTTACTCATTGATTTTAATAAGAAATGTCTTAGGTTCGAACCCCATCCCAACCAAAATTGGCATAATTAGTACTCTATTTTACTCTTATTAAATTAAAATAGGAATAAGGGTCAAATAGGCCATCGTACTGCACACAATAATACAATTAGGCCACTGAACTAAAAAAAACAACAATTAGGCCACTAAACTAAGCAATTTCATTCAATTATTCTAATTTACAGGTTTTGTAGGTTACTAACAGGTCACCCAAATAATTTAAAATATTTTTAAAAAAATTATTATTTAAAAATAATAAATTAAAATTAAAAAAAAAAAAAAAAAAAAAAAAAAAACATTAACCGTCTCCGTCGGAGACGAGTTTCTTGTCTCCGGCCATGGACGAAGAAACTCTTCGTCTCCGGCAGAGACGAGTTTTTTTTTTTTTTTTTAATTTATTATTTTTAAATAATAATTTTTTTAAAAAATATTTTAAATTGTTTGGGTGACCTGTTAGTAACCTACAAAACCTGTAAATTAGAATAATTGAATGAAATTGCTTACCAGGACTATGTGGTCTAATGGTACCCGGGTTGGACTTCCATTTGGAAGGTTGTAAGTTCGAGCCTCAATGGAGGCGTTATTAGCTCTTTGTGTTTCAGTAGGTTGAGAAAGTATATGAACAGATACTACAATGTAATAGAGCTAGTAGCATTCAAAAAAAAAAAAAAAAGAATGAAATTGCTTAGTTTAGTGGCCTAATTGTTGTTTTTTTTGGTTCAGTGGCCTAATTGCATTATTGTGTGCAGTTCAATGGCCTATTTGACCCTTATTCCAATTAAGTAATAATTTAGTAGCTACAACAAAAAATAATACATATACATTTTTTTAATTTAGAATTATGTGTCTACAATGACTCCTCAATGACTGTGCAAAGTTGAGAGAAATTATTGAAGTCGACCATTATAAATATAGGTTCGATAAGAGATCGACGATGACAACTACGGTGGCTAGTTATGCTCTTGGCGACGTCTGGCGCAAGTTTCTGGTGGCAGTTCTTCTGGTCGGCATTAATTCTTCGGCAATAGCAATTGAATCAACAACAAATTTCTTCCTAGCAGACTCCTCTATTTGTTGTTTGTTAAACGGTAGGGTCGCCAATTTGTTAGTTAAGGAGGCCTAGTCCAAGTCTGACTGTGTGGATTATTTCTCGGTATCTTTCATTTCTATTGCTCATGTTCGGGAGCTATACACTATTATTTAATCTAATATTTTACCATTTTTGTAAAAAACAAATATACTTCTATATATATAACAAAAGTAATACACACAATGGTAGATTAAGTACAATATACATTAGTTATGTATTAATTACGATATATTAATAGTTACTATATATGTATTAATTTCAAAAAATCTAGAACTTTGAATTTTATTATTATTTTTTTAAATATCAATTAGACACTTAAAACTAATGGTTGAAAATTTAAATGATGAATTTTTAGTCGTAACTGTAGTGTTACAGTAATGTTTCAAGTTAACTTCTTAATATATATTAAATAAAAATATTTTCATATAAAATTTCAAACCAACAAATCACAGAATTGGTTACATTAATTTTATTATGATAAAATATAAATATTACACATTGAGACTTGAATTTGTGTCATTGATTTGAATGTGAGACAAATCATTGCCATATGGTACGTTAATTAATGTGCATTGCTTAATTTCTAATTTGGTATAATTTGATTTTGCAGTGTGGGCTACTAAAATATCCATTAATTATGTATTAATTACGATATATTAATAGTTAATATATATATATATATATATATATATATATATATATATATATATATATATATTAATTTCTAAAAATCTATAACTTTGGGTTTTTATTTTTTATTTATAAATATCAGTTAGACACTAGAACTAATAATTGAAAATTTAAATGATTATTTTTTTAGTTGTAATTGTATTGTTACAGTAATGTTTCAAGTTCAAGTTCTTAATATATATTATATAAAAATATTTTCATATAAAATTTCAAACCAACAAATTACAGAATTGGTTGCATTAATTTTTTATGATAAAATATAAATATTACATGTTGAGACTTGAATTTGTGTCATTGATTTGAATATGAGACAAATCATTGCCATTTAAAGTTGTACCATCCTTGAACAATGACATTCTAGCATCTCAGACTGCAAAATCAAATTATACCAAATTAGAAATTAAGCAATGCACATTAACATACCATGTGTAATAATGTTATAAAATTGAAATTACCTTTGGTATGAGATTTGAATCTTTCCGGCATTGCGCAAGGCATCAGCTTGACCCGATTTTGCTAAGGCACCAAAAGCAGTTCCACTCAAGTCAAACCAAATTGGCTCACCGTTGCATGAAGGACATTCATCTGTTATATAAATCTTCAAAGAGTTTCCTGAACATGCTGGATTTGAGGTGCATTTCACCTGAAATGTACGATTAGTTTTTCAAAAAATTATTGAATTGAATACATATAAACAAAACAAGACAAAGGATTTCGCGATCGGTGTGTAACTTAGTAAGAAATTGCACTTGATCTCATACAATATATTTACATTTTAATCTCATCATTTCTTATATAATTAAATTATCATAAAAAAAACATAAAATAAAATAAAACTATTTTATTGTATTGACATGAAAAACATGTATCTTTTAGTTTATATACCTGATAACATTGCCCACAACCTTTGTCATTCTTATATAGAGCTTGATTTCCTGCTGCTATTAAGGATTTGTACGGAGGATTGCCTACATTTCCAAATCCACAAGCTCCACCATCTACAAGACGTAATTAAAAGAGATTAATGTAGTCATACACACAATGATACATTGATACTAAAGCAACACATATGCTAATTTCATATAATATTATTGTGATAAATAAATATATTTACCAGTTCCATGTCCATTGGGTGGACCATACCATGTTGCAGTAGCGAGTGCAAATCCAGCTAAAGTTGCATTATTAAAGAGATTTCTACCGGAACAAAAGTTAAAGAGAATAAAGAACAGAATAAAAATTATGCAATGAGAAGAAGCCATAATTAGTTTTTACTTCGTGGTTGTGGGAAAAGATTTTATTTTGTTGGGAAAAATGGGCTTTGGTAGTGCTGTTTTTATACTAAAAAAATCCTATTTCTTACCATATATATATATATCATATACATAACGTTGTATGGAGTAATTACGTTATACATACATACTTACCATGACAATTCTAACAAAATCTTTTTTGAAATTTGTAATTTTTGATACTCAATAAATTAATTACTATATACGGAGTATATGTTATTATGTATTTATTATTACATTAATAGTTACTTTTAAATTATTATCATTGAGTTAATTCCATTTGTTATCCTTGATTTATAGTTGATAGTTCAAAAAATCCTTTTTCATCAAAACATTCCCTTTTTGTCTAAGTATTATTGTGCCATAACCATTTTTTGTGATTAAGCTGCGTGAGTTTGTATATAAGGTGCATGACTCTTGTGCGTGAGTTTTGTGCTTACAGTGTGTGAGTGTTGTGCTTAAGGTGCATGAGTTTTGTGGTTAAGGTGCGTGAGTTTTGTGCTTAAGGTGCGTGAGTGTGTGTGCTTAATGTGATTAGTTGCTGAAACTTAGGTGCCTGAGTAGTTGCTAAAACTTAAGGTCCGTGATTTATATGCTTAAGGTGCGTCAGTTGTGTGAAACTTAAAGTGAACCATTTTTAAAACCTTAGGTACGTGGTTTGTGTTATTAAGGTGCTTTGTTATGTGCTTAAGGTGCGTGGTTTGTGTTCTTAAAGTGCTTTGTTTGTGTGCTTAATGTGCATGTGTTGTGTACTTAAAGTGCGTCAGTTTAATGCTTAATGTGCGTTCAACCGCACAACCGCATAGGAAGCTATTCCCACACCTGATCCCTATATATATATATATATATATATATATATATATATATATATATATATATATATATAGTTAATGTCATTTTTGGTACTAACTTATTAGGGCATTGATCCTTTTCAAATTTCATCCTCCATAATAAAAATTGCCAGTTAGTAGCCACTGTTATTGGTCGTTGATGAACATTATTTATTTTATTATTTTTAATAAATTTTGTTATAATTTATAAGACAATATTTAGTCTATTTTGTATTTTCTCTTATTTACTATACTAATAAGAGCCCAAGAGAATTAGACCTATAATGGGTAGAAAAAATAGATGTCAAATTTTTTAATCAAATGAATGGCTCAGATTGATCAGATTTTAAATTTTCCTCAAGATTTCATAATTTATCTTGAATATAATTATCCGTTAACTTTTCCGTTAAATATTATATTTTCCGTTAATTTCTGTTAGTTCACCGTTAACTTACTCATTGATTTTAATAAGAAAGGTCTTAGGTTCGAACCACACCCCAACCAAAATTGGCATAATTAGTACTCTATTTTACTCTTATTAAATTAAATAATAATTTAGTAGCTACAAAAAAAAAAAAAAATACAAATGCATTTCTTTAATTTAGAATTATGTGTCTACAATGTCTTTATTAAAAAAAAAATTATTCATTATCAATAAATTAAGTAAGAGAAATAATTTCATTAGTTATATTGTATTTATTTTTCTCCTATATAAAAATTCTTTACATTCAAATTCATCAATTGATTATATTCGCTACATTGTCCCTACAATGTCTTTATTAAAAAAAATTATCCATTATCAATAAATTAATTAAGAGAAATAATTTTATTAGTTATATTGTCTTTATATTTCTCCAATGTAAAAATTTTTTACATTCAAATTCATCAATTGATTATATTCACTACATTGTCTACTATTTTTTTTGTGCACTATTTTTTAATTAAATATCAAAGTTATAATACAAAATAATCCTATATATTTATTTACCAAGTATTTTATTAATACCATGAAAAAAATTAAAAAAATATATAATTAATAAAGCCAATCATATTAACTACTTGGGGGATTTGTTGACGAAGAGAGTATTCAAATCACACAACAAATTGAAGTGAGAACTACCTCGCAATGTCCTTGTTTGACAATCAGCAATTAGCGGTTAGCGTTAGTGGATTATATTAGCGAATTTGACCAGCGAATTATATCAACGGTTGGTAAAAACATATTTGAAAAAAGTTATTTAGATTAACATGTAAAATGATCTAAGGGTATACATAATAATAATAATAATAATAATAATAATAATAATAATAATAATAATAATAATAATAATAATAATAATAATAATAATAATAATAATAATTGTTTTTAAAAAATAAAAAAATATAATTAAGCCAATCATATTAACTAGTTGGGGATTTATTGACAAAAAGTGTATTCAAATCACACAACAAATTGAAGTGAGAAACTATCTCGCAATGTCCTTGTTTAGCAATCAGCAGTTAGCTTTTCAATATTAGTATATATTTAATATTTTATGCCCTAATTTTTATTTGCTCTCCCTTATGTCCCGTATTTGGTTTCAACAATACCTATACAATTATTTTATTGACAATTATAATCAATCTTGACTATATTATCTTGCATTTGTAAATTTAGAATTGTCTATTTAAATACACAAATTTAACATTCAATTATCTATGCATGAACAATTCTAATATAATCTTGTCTTGATATACTTTAAAGTACTTATTTAAAAAAAAAATATTGGGCATTATCCCAATCGCGCAATGCGCGTAAAAAAAAACTAGTAATAATAATAGTTGCGGTGAAAGTTGCGGATAAAAGAAAAGAGAAATGGGTTTTAATTGGGAAGGTAAAAGATGGACAAAGACGGAAAAAAAAGTTAAGAAGCTACTAGCTTATTTTGAAACGCTACATAAGATAGCGTTTCAAAATAAGCTTTTATTTTAAGCTATGAGCTTATTTTAGAAACATTACCAGACATAAGTTATAACTTATTAGTAGTTTAAAATAAGCTATAAGCTTTTAAATAAGCTCTGCAAAACAAATTCTAAATTTTTTTAATATAAATTTTCTATTAAAAAACAAGAAAAAAGATAGGACTGTTTGCAAGAAGGAATTTATTTTCTTTTTAAATTACAATACCGTATGATAATTCATATGACATTGTAAAAGATTATATTTTAAGAGCTATGGAATGACTAATTGTGTAGTTGAGCTAACAACACAATTAATTGAGTCTTCTTCCTCTTTTCTCCTTGTATAATGCACTAATATATTTATCTCATCAGATAATAAGACTAACTCAACTAAATTTTAGTTGAACACCATTATTAAGCGTAGATAATATAATAATATCTCAATAATAAATGTTCAATTTAGCTATTTTTTTACGGGAAAAAAAATAGTTGAAGAGAATTGAAACAAAAAAAAAAAAAAAGTTCAATTTAACTATTGATTTAGTCTTTTAATTGACAAGAATAAATTCTTTAATTGGGAATGTGATAAGACCCACAAAGCTTGGAAAGTTGTGCCAAATAATTGGGTACTAAATAGCCGTGGCGGACCCATGAATTTTTTCAGTAACGGCAAAAAGTTAAAATAAAAGATAAAATTTGAAAAAAAAAAAAATGAAACACTTACAGGGCGTTTGGTTGGAGGGGGGGAATTATGTGGGAAAGGAATTGTAATTCCATGGGAGTTGAATTACTGGGAATAAAGTGAGAATTTAAATTCCAGTGTTTGGTTGACAGGAATAGAATTACTGGGAATTTCAATTCCAATGTTTGGTATACATGGGAATTGAAAGGGAATAAGTAGTATAAAGTCAAAAATGTCCATTATTGTTGTTAGACATTAATTTTAAGTTAAAAAAGGAAGGGGTAATGTTGACTCATCACTATCTTTTTTTCTCAGGAATTAAAATACCAGGGGGGGACATGGGATTTTAATTCCATGAAAATGGGAGAATTGCAATTCCATGGAATTGCAATTCCCTCCAACCAAACTATGGAATTTAATGGCCTTTGGAATTAGGTGGGAATTAAGTGGGAAGGGAATTTAAAATCCCTCCAACCAAACGCCCTGTTAAGAAGTATAACCATAAATATGAACAAATTACACTTTTGGTCCTGTGACTATTAGGGTACTGATAATTTAAGTACGTGACTTTCAAAACTCTCAATTTAAACCTTTAACTATGTAATTATTAGCAGATTTGGTCCTGCCGGCCAAATTGCCGACCAATTTTGACCGGAAAAATTAAAATTATTTTTATTATTTAATTATGAGGACAAATTGGTCATTTTAAAGTCTTCTTCTTCATTTCCTCCAGATATTGGGAGTTCTTCGTCTTCTTTCTTGCAACGCCGATCGGAAAAAACGGAGCTTGTGTTCTAGTATTTTAGAGTCATGGCTATTATTTCCTCGATAAAATATACACCCTTTGCACTTGTGTTCTAGTATTTCCAAAACGAAAATGTAAAATAGTCAAGAATAAAGATAAAAACTTGACCTTCACTAAACCAACATTCCATTCCCATTCCCATTGGATCCACTATCCATTATCCATTACCGGCATGAGTGTTATGTGGTCTCTTTTCTAGAAAATTTTCACCCCACATTTTAGCCTCTGCAACTGCTCTTTCCCTGTCCAAATCTCTGTTCAACATTTTTACAGTTTCCCTAGGTGAATCTTCCTTCTCAGACCTCTCCAATTCTCCATTTTGTCTCCTATTCTCCCTGAAATTCTCCCCCCACATTTTCGCCTCCGCAACGGCTCGCTCTCGCTCTGCATCCCGGTTCAGCATTCTTGCGGTTTCCCTCGGGGAGTCTTCCTTCTCCGACCCGTCCAGGTCCCATTTGCGTCCGTGATAAGCTCTAAGAAGACAACCCCGAAGCTATAAACATCCGATTTCACCGTCAATTGTCCAGCGATGGCGATGGAGTCGCAACGAGAGGAGCGGGAACTGGGGTCGGTGGCTCCGCGGCGGAATACGGCGATGGAGCGGCGGCGAAACTCGGTGCAGGGGATTGAGCAACGGATGAGGCGACTAATAGTGCCACAAGAAACATTACCAGAAACTTGGAAAACGCCATTGATGACCGTCGAGAGGAAACTATTTAAGATCGTAAATGGAGAGAAGCTTTTGTAGATCAGAGAGCTTTGGGTTGGGCGGAGATGGAGATGAAAGGTGGTATTTATAGGTTGCTCTGATCTGTTGGCTACGCAATCGTCGATATGGTCACCATGTTTATTCCGACTTGACTTCGACTTCTACCTCCCATTTTCTTCTTTTCCGTTTCCGATCGTTGTTGCAAGAAGGAAGATGAAGAACTCCCAATATCTGAAGGAAGTGAAGAAGAAGACTCTAAAATGACCAATTTGCCCTCATAATTAAATAATTAAAAATAGTTTTAATTTTTTCGGCTAAGATTAGCCTGCAGGACCAAATCTACTAATAATTATATAGTTAAAGGTAAAAGCTAAGTACCCTAATAGTCACAGGACTTCCCATAAATATTGTTGGAATAAATGTATGCCAAAAGCTAACGATGTTGAAGCAAATTGTCACTGTTCATGTAAGGACTTGAACCCAAGCCAATTTTAGACCAAAACGTGTTTCTTACCACCTTGTCTAACAAATCTCTTGTTCACATAATATGTTTTTTAATACTTATACTAACAATGTAATATATATATATATATATATATATATATATATATATATATATATATATATATATATATATATATATATATATAAGGTGGGGAGGGGGGAAGGGAGCATCTGCCCTCACTGTAGGTCTACCTCAGCTAAATAGGTTGGGAATTATTTGTTGTTAGGCTTTTTAAAATTAGAAATGTAAATGGATGGAGGGCGTGTTTAGAAAAGAGAATTGAAACAATGAGAAACACACAAGGGGACGGTGATATTCTCTTAGACCGGATATCACTTATGCAATCAATCTTCTCTCACAATTTATGTCTGCTCCACGTGAACTACACTTGCAAGCAGCACTACACATTGTTCGATATATCAAAAACTCATCGGACAGTGGTAATGCTACACAATCGTAACTGTACTTTTTGCGCTTGTATGCTTACTGTGATATTGATTGGGCCTCATGCTCAACCACGCACCAATCAACCACTTGTTATTGTGCCTTTCTTGGTACAAGTCTAATTTCATGGAAAACAAAAAAGCAATCTACTGCCTCAAGGTCCTCAGCTGAAACCGAATACTATGCAATGGCTAACGCTACTAGTGAAATCACATGGCTTCAACTATTACTCTCTGAATTAGACATTCCTACCCACCCGACGCAACTCCATTGTAACAACCAAGCATCGCTCCACATCGCCAATAACCCTGTTTTTCACGAACAAACTAAACATGTTGAGATTGATTTCCACTTTGTTAGTGAAAAGATTAATGATGACCAACTTCGCACCATCTACGTTGCTTCCGTGCAACAATTGGCTGACATATCCACCAAAGGTCTACTTCCACAATCATTTGAAGCCATCACATCCAAGCTCATGCATCACCAATCAGTTTGAGGGGGAGTATAAAGATTAAATATAAAAAATATATTCTATTAATCTCTCATTCCATATACATGCATAGGTTACATATTAGGTAGATTTTCTTTATTCGTTATTTTACCGTTATCCTCTCTGATATATATATCTATCTTTACTTGTTTATCATTGTCACATATGGAAAATATATTACAATTCTTTTCTTCTTCCTGCGTACTCTTCCTCATCTCTCTCCCTACACACAGTGTATTACATAAGATAATATTTAGGGACATAATATTATATATATACTCTCATTTTTTACTCATTGTTTACATTACACACTTTGATTCATCTAAAAACAATGGATCATAATTTTTATCATTTTCTCCAATAACATTAAAACAAGTAATAAATGTTTAATTCCTTAAGAATCCACTTATCATTTTCTCATTTTCTTTAATTTAGATTACGGCTTTGTTTGGCAAACCTATTTGAAAAGTTATAAGCTAGGAGCTGAAAGTTGAAAGTTGAAAGCTGAAAAACTATAAGCTCGGAACTGAAAACTGAAGAGCTGTTAAGCTAGCTGTTATGATTGGAAGTGTTTGGTAAAATTAATTTTTTGATAAGATGATAAATGTAAAAAAAAAAAGACTAAAAATGACATCTTTATAAAATTTAAATTAGTTTGTTTACATATTAAAATTTAACATTTTATCTTTAAAAAAAATTAACATTTTAAAATAAAACTATTAGCATAATCATGATCTAGCATCTCATAATGAAGCAGCAATATTGTTGCAAGTAATAATAATAATAATAATAATAATAATAATAATAATAATAATATTTGCAGTGAAAGTTGCGGATAAAGGAGAAGAGAAAAGTGTTTTGATTGGGAAGAGTAAATTATGTCATTTTAAAAAAATAATAAATAAAGATGAAAAAAAATTAGTAAACTAGGAGTTTATTTTGAAAACATTACCCAACAACTTATAGCTTAAAATAAATTATAAGCTCTGTCAAACGGAGCCTATATACTTATATACTCCGTAGTATTTTATAGAGTAGTATTCTTTCCATTTGAAAAACATCTCCCATGGCACCCGCTGCAACAAAATTTAAAATATTAATTTCCCGCCATTTATTCGTCAACAGTGAAGGCGTGAAAGCTGAAACCAACCCTCAATCTCTCTCTCTCTCTCTCTCTCTCTCTCTCTCTCACACTGAACACTCTGAGATGGCACCAATGCAAGCGGTTTTCATCGCCGTTCAGTGCTGCCAATGCTCCACCATGCAGGTGAAGCAGCGGAAGAAGAGCAGCAACAAGTGGATCTGCGTGGTGTGCAACCAGAAGCAGTCCGTACGCCAAGTCTTCGCTCAAGGCTTCATGGCCAAGGATGTTCGAATCTTCGTCCAGAATTTCAACATGTCTCGCCAATTCTCCGATCTCGCTCAACACGAAGAGCCTCAAACCCTAGAAGGCCCTGCAGAAGAAGACCGGTTCCCCAGCAAGAGAACCGATTGGACCGAGTACCTCGATTTTGAGGATGAATCGGTTGAAAAAGAAGATGAACAATCAACAGGTCATCTCTCTGTCTCTCATATAATAAGAAGACTTTGATAATCAAGTGAACTAGCCAGTGATCAACATAAATCGAGTAGAAATTCATGAGTTTGATTCGACTTGATTTGTATGCATTTGATAACAAATTTAAAAAAGGATAAATTTAGTGATTAGTATATGAAAAGTTGTAGACTAGAAATTTATGAATTTTATATGGCCTGATTTGATTTCCATAAGTTTGATTATTCTCATGAGTTCTATTTGATAATAATATTGATATTAAATACAAGGAAAATGAAGATGTGCATATTATACTCTTGCCTAAATTTGAGTACCAAAAACGTAAGATATTAATGAAGATGTGCATATTGTATATTGATATTTCATACAAGGCAGTTATATGAAACTGTCAAATGTACAGGGGATGGATTGGAGACTAGGATTGTGACAGAGCTTCCCAAGGCAGTTTTCAAAAGGCCAAAACTCAGCAATTATTCTGCAGGGTCTGAATCTGACTGTAAGAAGCGTTTCCGGCCAACTTTTACGAAAAGGGATACAAGAAAACAAAGCACATTCCAGGGCAAAGGTAGTACTAACTGACAAGAAAAGCATCTGGTTTAATGGTTTATGTCAAGGAGCAAAATTGGGAAAAGGCTCAAATAGACTCTTAAACTTTACTCAAAAGTGCAATTAAACACTCGAATTTGTCAAAATAAGTCAAATAAGTCCGGTTCACTAGAGAAGACGACCAGACCAGTCGCCTTCTCCATTGGAGAAGACGATCGGCTACGGTAGCCGGAATTTTTTAGTCACCGAAATTATCATCGGAATTGTCACTGGGACCCTAATGACCAGTTATTCAGGTGAATAACCGGTTATTGGGTTTAGATGGACCAAAATGACAAGTTCAAGTGTTTAATTACACTTTTTAAGTTCAGTGGTCTAATTGTACTTTCGAGTAAAGTCCAAGGGTCTATTTGGTCCTTTTCCCGGGCAAAATTTAATCAATGTTAACTCTGCAGATATTGGGATGATGGCAAAGGAGGGTCCTGACAGGGAAGATTTCACAGTAGCATCTCAAGATGTTCCATCTTGGTCTAGAAACAGGGATGCTAAAGCAAATGACAAGAAGCTCGTAAGCAAAGAACCTACAGAGGGGAGTCTGCTAACAACAGCAAAGTGGATGTCAAAGTGGAGTGAATACATAACAGCAGATGCAGATGATGATAACTTGGAGCTTGAAAGTGGGGGATGGCTTACCAGTGGTAAAGATAGATGGAACAACATTGCACTTGAGAACCCAATCAAGGATCACAAGGTAGATGAGGATATCCACCCTGATTTCACGTGAGTGCCTATATTTGCTTTTATGAAAGATTTTCCCCCAAAGCTCTATAATCCAAATATTGTGCAGTGTTTAGGAAATGCCAACCCTAATTGAGAAGTTGAATGTGGCAATTGGTCAGTAAGAGAAGAACTAACTCTTAAGTCTTAAATAGCCAATGAATTTCAAAATAATGCTCTACTCATCACTCATCAGAGCTTTGTTTTACCTGTATGGAAGCCTACCAAGAATGCCATTAAATAAGTTAGAAGAAGTAAGCATTACTTTTATCTTATTGCAAACATCAACATTTCTTATCATTCCATATTCTGTTATATTACCAATGAAACAAAATGAAATTTAGAAGGAACTGATGAAGCAAGAGCAAAGACAATCAGAACTTGGTCACCATAGGTGAAATGTTTACCTCCAAACCTAACTTGTGAGGTGGTTGGAGAAAATGTAAATTATCATGTGTACAATTTTGCAAAACTAATTTCATCTGATTAAAATGATGTCAGTTCATGAATAGTGTAAATATAACCGATAATTCCAAACTGCCGGTTCACGGATCTGGAATATAATAAACCAAAACTGCCCCTATTGTTCTGGTTTCAATTTGGTTGCTACAGTGTCTGGTTCTAGTTTTAATTTAATTGCTATGATTTGAACCGTAGTCATCCCTACACAAGTCAGTATGCAAATCATTTTTTTTATTTAACAAAACTTGCACTGTATATAGAAATGCATATGCTTTTCTGGTCTAGTCTAAATTCTATGGTGAAAAAACAACTCGAGAGCAGGAAGCATAAAATCTACAAAATAGTTATTAGTCCGTTACATTTTAGCATATCATCTGTCGCATTTAAATGGAGAATTAGTTAATCCACTTTTGACCACCTGCATTCTGATACCATACAACAAACAAAAGGGCAAATTGGAAGAGCCCAAATGAAACCAGATATCTTGTGCTGTTAACAATCCCAGCATTCACATCATGTACACAAAACAGAATTCTGAATGACAAGTTTCCCTATCTGACACACCATAATTGATTGAAATTTCGTAGCATCAAAAGGTTAAATTGCATTTCAATTACAAAACCACTGACCAAATGCAGGCAGCATATAAGCATATTCTCTTCTCTGGACTAAAACACATATAGCATTTAATTCCCTGGTCATTACTTTTATTTTAAAAAAATAAAAAAAAATCCAGCGCCTGAAAACATATCAGCAGGATGGTATTGTTTCAAATGTAGCAGAGGTCACTTGTGAACTCATTATGCCAAGGTGAAAGAAAAGCACAAAGAAAAAGTCTTCCACCAAATGTTCTTAGAGAAAGTTTCTAATGTCCAAAGACTTCACTTCAGGCATTTCCTCATCATTGAACTCCTCCCTGCAAATAAGAAAATGCTTAAGAATTTTTTTATTTATTTTTGTAATATAAAAGAAAGCAAAGGTGTTCTCATGGAAATTTAATGGAGAAAGACTAAAGAAATGAATCTCAGTTGATTGTAACCAAAAAAGAGAGAGAGAGAGGGGGGGGGGGGGGGGGGGGGGGGGTGTGGAAGATGAAGATGACAGCCATGGGCTTATCAAATACCTCTTCTTCTGAGTTTCCATTGCCTCAAGGGCATCCTTTTTCAATTCTTCTAATTGAGCTTTAGCAACCTTCATTTCCAATTGTTCTTCATACTTGGGCAGGTTTTCTCGGCTGATGCCAATTCTAGATGATGGTGACAAGAAAAAGAAAGATGAAGGTCAACTACCTTCCAACCAAGATAATAATTAAAATTGCTATTATGAAGACAAATCAGATGAATTTCTTAGTGTTTTTTCACTGATTGGACAGTGAGCAATTTAGCAATTTCGAAGAAAAGAGAAATTATCAGGTTATAGCGAAGCTCACTTCTGGTTGATCTTATCGAACTCTGCTGTGAGGAGTGCGATTCCCTTTTTGTCATTCCTCAGTAGTGGCTTCTTGAGTTCTTTCTCTACCTTATCCAAAGCATTCATCATCTTTTCCTCAATGCCATGCTCATCAGGAAGGCCACTCCTGCCAAAAAGAAATATGCTGTTAGCATCCACACAGAGACATGGTCTAGGAGTAACTGGGCTTACAGACTGCAGAAAGAGAAACAGAGTGACTGAACAAAATAAAAGATAGCTGTGAGTAGCTAAAAATGTCACTTTTTTTTTTTTTTTTTTGAGTACTACTGACTCTGTTACAAGATAGTATTTGCACACAGCTACTTTCTCAACCTAAGAAGCACAAAGAGTCAATACCGCCCCCACTGGGGTTGAACCCATGACCTCCCAATTGGGAAAGCCACTTCGTGCCACTAGACCATAAGGTCATTGGCAAGTATGTATTTCTTAAAAGTACAAAACATCATTTTATTTCTTTAAGCAACCCAAAGGCCATGTGAAGGTAGTATCAACTCAATGAGGAAAAGATGCAGATTTATACTTTGTCTATTACTTCAAAGTGAAAAGAAATCAATGGCCCACTTTCAAAGTAACGAATACTTTAGGTTTTTCATTTAATACCCATAAAACAATAATTTTCCTAAAACATTGAGAGCCAAAATCCATAGAGACAAGATAATTGGGACATGAGAGATTAACCAAAAAGCACATAAATAAGCATACTTAATCCTTATCTCTTTCAGTGTCAACAGATAAGTCCGAGCATCTGGAATCTCATTTGTTTGTGTATCAATAGCTTCTTTGATCTTTTCAGACTCTGATTGGAGATTTGCCCTGCAGATATTGGAAGACAACATAATTCAAATGAATCCAATGGCCAGTAACAGACATAACATAATATAAAATTAGGAGAAAACACACTTTGACAGACCGATTCTATCAAAAATTAAAACCAACGAAGGAGGTTTCTCCCTTCTAAGGTACAATAGCAAAAACAAAGTAACTTCGGCTAGATATATCACACATCGAATCACAGCAAATAAGTAATGGTGTTGCACAAAATGCAGAATGTTGAAAGCATACAAATCATGTTCATCAACAACAGCATTCAAATTAATGACTCAAATACCATAGGAGATAGTAAAGCATGCTTGTAACTTAACTTGTATTACTGACATCATAGGGATCAATAGCACTTTCAAAACATTCAGAGTAACATAATGCCCTAACTAGGTAGAGAATTTACAGTTCCAGGAAAACTTCAAAAAAAGAGAATGAAAACTTTAGTATCAGAATGTTCATCAAACTTGCTCCGACAAAACAAATTATTGGCACAGAATCATAGATAAAAACTGTACCATCACCCATACAATTTGCTAGCTACAGTACCTTACAAGCAACTACCAATATTAGAAAGCAAAAGGATAAAAATGAAGACTCATAAATTGATTAGAGATCTTACTTTTCCCTTACAGTCTTCATGACTTTGGCATATTGAGTCACAGCAGCAGTGTCTTCAGGATCTATGGTGATCTTCTCCTTTCGGAGGACCCCAATTGCAGTCTCAAATTTCTTCTTGACCTCAAGAAAGACATTCTTCAACATTTCTTCAGATGGACACAAGAAAATTAGTCATGGCAATTATAATTGTAAGAGACAAGCATTTAATTAAAGGAGGTAAATCAGCTGGTAAAGAATTGCAGAACATATTAAATAGTCCCCTAGACAATCAACTGGAAAAGGAATTTTGTAAAGGGAGATAGATAGAAACAATGACTCCATCAATCCTTTCGTAAGGGAGCAGATAATATAGTAGATGCTACAAGAATATGAACCAACCACCAAAACAGAAGCCATTCCATTCAATTTCAAAATAATTTTAATTAATAAGCATAATTTTCATACTTGCATGAATGTTATTATTCTTTGCTTTAGTTTATAGAACAAAAGTTTTACTATGACACCCTTCTGCATCAACAACATTGGTAGCCATCAAAATTTGCAAGGCTTTAAAACTAGCACAATATCTATTAGTGAGGAGTATAAAAAATTAAAAACAACAACAATAATAAAGAATCTACTAATGATCTCCATAGTTCAACTTACCGTCGCCCTTAAGTGCTGCTGGAGCACCAGCTCCTTTGGCAAAGGAACGAATTGGAATGGCACTATCTGGCCGCGTGATGATCTGGCTACTACATAACTGAAGAAGTAGAAAGATATTTATTCACCACATTCAAAAGAATCAATCAATGGGCAAAATGATGTAATGTTTATACAAAAAATTGTAATAATGTTTGTCATGCATATCCCAAATGAATAAATGATTGCATTGTCAACAAATGTTAGCTTGGTCACCATTGAGGATATGGTGCATAACAGATAAAACCTCCGCAAATAGAATCTGTCTGTCCATGAAATTACTTAAAAGAACACTTTTTTATTCAAATTGTCCACATAACACACAGCACAAGGACACTTATAAAAAAACACAAATTTTATGAGCCCAGCAGGCCTCATGTATAGAAGAAAAGAAATACCATGTTTCTTAGCAAAAATACTTTATTCAAATAATGTCAATCAAGCAAAATTGTGAGCATAAACACCCTTCCCATTTCAGCTAAAAATCATCTTTGTGGGGAAAATAAGCTCAACTAGTGAGGTATCCCAACAAAACAAAATGCCAAAATTTAAACAAACATCTCCCACCACTATACCAGCATCGAAAACATGTAGCAGTATTAAGGTCACAAACACAAGATTGTGAAAGAAATTTTGATTTTCAACCAAGAGCTTCTCATGAGGAAGATTTCTAATAAAAGAATTCCATTATGAGTCTTGCGATGGATGGGCAAAATTTGCTTGAAAACAAAAAAATGCACCTTTCATCAAATCCTCAAATCAATATTTCCTGGTTTCTGATTCTCTCGGCTCGCAGCATTAGAGCTCGCACTCTCTAACCCTCGCCCCACAAAATCAAAACGAAACCACTCAAATAAAAAAATCCAATCACACCTAAACCTAATTCATTATACCAATTAATAAATCGTATTCCAATACCACGGTTAGAAATACACAACTCCAATTCACAAACCCCTCAAGGTCAAGTAACCGAACCGGAGCCAATCCAAGTGGAGAAATCGAAATTCTAATTAAAAACACACGCCGATGAGGAACACGAAAAGAAAAAAAAAAAAAAACAAAATCAGTCAAATAGGAGAATTCAAACATTAATCGCATCTAATCTAAAGATGGATCACAGTTTCCGAGAACAGAAAAAGAGGATAAAGATGAAGAATAACCTGACGGCTAGATCTGGAAAGGAATCGAGAAGCGAAAGCCATTGCGAAAGAACGAAAGCTGCTTAGGATCGTCGTCTATCACTCTCTGCGTCGGAGCTGAAACACTTTCCTTTGCCCTTTCTGACCTAGTATGGTTTCATTTGAGGTTAAAATGACAAAACAAACGACGACGTATTAAAGCGGTAAAATTGGATCTAGAGCCCCTTATTTTCAAAGATAATTTTGTTTTGACCCATAGGACACTAGTTTTGAAATTCTTTTAAAATGTCATTAAATATTTTTTCCTCTTGAGTTTAATTTCATTTGCCTATTTTTGTGATAAGTATAACTAACTTTTTCCTAATTTTGTGTCATAATTATAACCAACTTTTCCTAGTTTTTTGATGTATTATGTTTACTTATTCTAGTGGAAATATTCATTAATTGTGTTCTAAATATTTTTTAATTAATTCATTAGTATAACTTGTAATACATTTTATTATTTCAAAAAAAAAAAAAAACTTTATAGGTATTGATTTCTTTTTTAAATAATTTTTTTGAGTATATAGTACACCTGGCCATTATTAACACGAAATCAAACACAAAAATAACCGGATTAGTGTTATCATTGACGTTCTCGATCATTAATAGGTTGACTCATTAATGACTCGTTATCTTTCGTGTGGGTCAACTCGTTAAAGCTATTAAGAACTTAAACATATTAAGAACTATTTAAATCGTATAACCGTGTTAACTTGTTTACACAAACCCGTTTATAACCCGCTAAGAACCATTATTATATAATATAAATGGAAAGTATTTTTCAATTAAAAATATCTAATGAATGAATATGATTAAAACAAATAGATAATATGAAGTAATATTGAAACATTCCATCTTTAATCTATTTCATAACATATTTTAAAATACACAACATTAAAAACAAATTATGATAAAATATTTGTTATTTGTATAAGTTTGCACAATTTGTATTCCAATAAAATAAAATAACTTAATAGAAAATTAATTTATAATTTATTATTGGCTTTCAAAAAAAAAATTATAATTTATTACATTATGTGTCTATAATTAATATATTAGGTACATGTAGTTAACATATTATGTGTTTGCAAGTAACAAATTATGTGTATTCAATTTACTTACACACACATAATATGTTAATTGAATTAAATATTTTTTTTAGTTTGTTTGATGGATTGAATGGTAGGTTTTATTTATTTACTAGTATTTTCTTATGCGCGATGCGCAAAAATTAGGTGCCCAACATTATTATTTTATATTAAGATTTTTTATATTTAAATTATTATAAATAATAATTTATACGATATAAATATCAAATGTATAAAAATGTTTACATTATTATTATTATTATTATTATTATTATTATTATTATTATTATTATTATTATTATTATTATTATTTATACATTTGATATTTATATTGTATAAAATAACTCCAAATTCTAAAAACATAATAATATAATGTAACAACCTCCCACTGCTCTGTCGGGCCGGGGTGTGGGGGCCCCTTAGGGTTGGGGTTCAGCTTTTTTTTGTAAGAATAATAATATAATGTATAAATAATTATTATTGAAGAAGATAAGAAAATATATGGTGGATGCATGTACATAGTAACAATAGTGGAAAAGATAAGGAAGTTATAACGGTAGGGGTATATTTGTCCAAAATATTATAAAGTACATACAACCTTTATAGCATAATGTATAAAAAAACTTAACGGAAAAAACTGACATAAATGAAATGTATAACCTTCATTCACACTTATTATGTTAATATAATATAACTTAACTTCAAATTTTAGTTTTTTTTTTTTTTTTTTATAAATATATTAATATGTTTAGCGTGTTTAAGCAGGTTTCGTATCATATCGTGTCGACACAGACACGAAATCTGTTAACAAAATATGTCTATCGTGTCAACCTGTTTACAAATCGTGTTTGTGTTAAGAATTTCAACCCGCTAATTTTAACATGTCGAGTCCGTATTTAGCATTATTGTGTTTGTGTGGTTATTGTGTCAACCCGTATATATATCGGGATATGACTCAACAACATCAAATGCTACAACTGTGTGAGGACATTGTGAATGCAATCTGGGCAAATTATAATCATTGGTGATGTACTCAATTTTATTTGTAATATTTTGTAATAACATTTTGTCACGAAAGAACTTATTTTAAATTATTGCAATTAATGAGTGTGTGTGTGTGTGTGTGTGTGTGTGTGTGTGTGTGTGTATAGTACATAATTAATGTAGTAAGTGGAGAATGAATTTCGAAAATAATCACTAGTAATCAAGTTTTCAAAACTGAAAAATTGAAAACAGAGAATAGAAAACAAGTACTGGTAAATAAGTTTTCAAAACTGAAAAACTGAAAACTGAAAATAGAGAACATAAAATAGAAAACAGTTTCCTGTTAGTAAATACTAAATAGACCCAAAACTTTCTCTTTCTACTTAGTACTTGTAATTTGTAAATTTACTCTTATTAGTATTACATTATTGGGAGGCATGAGGTGGTTTATAGAGAGCATTGTTGCTTCCTCCATAATGTGGGTCGTAGGTGATTTGGCCATTCTCTCTATTAGATCCATAGGTGGGTTTACCACCTTGCATCGCTTGGGCCTCCCTTGAGCATAGCCCCCTTGTTTCCATCCATAATTACCAGTATCATTGTTCTCATACGGGTTTCCCCTTTGTCCTTGCACATAAGCTATGACGTCAACATTCTCAAGGCATTAGGAGAAGTGCACTTCACGGTGTCATGCGGTCCTCCACACACGTTGCAATACAACGCAAGGGTCATGCATGACTGACTCTTTGCCCTTTCGGCTTTAGAATCCCTTCTATTGTACCAAAAGAATGTATTAGAGCAGAGCGATGATACAAATACCCCATCATTCCGGCATCTACCAGTGAAGATTATACAAATACCCCATGGGATGAAGAATCTTGTCCCGTGTATATATATTATATGCTCGATTCGAACGCACGACCTTTGACATGACTCTGATACCAAATTGAAGCATGTGCTCCATCTCAACTAAAAGCCTAAGCTGATAGTTGGATTGCACATTTATGTGTGTGTGTGTGTATATATATATATTATGCTCAACACGCGGGGAGGGGGGGGGGTGGGGGGGGGGGCATTACCTTTTCAACGTCTTGATCTCCGCCACGCTTCCCCTAAAGACTCTGTTGATCCTTGTTTGAGAGGGAATACTACTTGGAGCCTTATCGAACCAGCAACATATAATTGCGTATATAACACAAACATGTAATCTTCATCTGATCTGGAATGAAAGCTCTGATAGGTGAGACATAAATCTAGGGCCAATGAGTGCTACAGTAGTGCCTTGCGGGGTCGTAGCGCCGGTTACCCCCGAGGGTTTTTATCCTTGAGGAGCTTGATTTCAATTGAAGATTTTGTTAGTGTGAAGTGTAAGTAGTAAGGGCGCATTTCACAATGATAAACATAATATACCTGGTTTAAGGGTTGGGTATTGAATAAGAATAAGGAAGAAATTATTTATCACTCTCAGATATAACTCTCTGATCGAATTGAAAGCTCTTACTTGTTGTCTGTAGCGGTAGTATTGTAACACCCCGTGTTACGATCCCTAAAATCAATTAAATCATTTAATCAATAACCCAAAAGAAAGAATTAAATTACAGAAATTAATTAGGATAAAGGCCCACCATAGTCCGTGGGCCTTCATCTCTAAACCCAATCCTTAGTCCTAAAAAGAATAGAGTTAGCAAACCTATGGTAATTAGGCCCTAAGTAAGACTCTTAAATATATAAATAGGGAACATAAGAAGACACCTAGAACCCCCACCACAATAATCTCTCACCACCCAAAGAGCTCCAAGAATTCCCTTAGAAGAAATCAAGAAAGCAAGAAAGCTTAAAGAAAGACCCTTCATAGCCAAGGAATTAATTAAGGCTAAGAGGTAACCCATGTCTCAACAAAACCTATTTTCATAGCTATGATTCCCCTCTTAGGATTTCCCCATATTATTGTGTATTGATTATTGGTGATATTATTATTGATGATTGGTGGGATGATTCCATGGGTGATTTTGATAAGGAGAGGTTCTTGATAATTATGGTGTTCTTGATGATTATATGACGTTCTTGATAATTATATGGTGTTCTTGATGTTCTTAATGATTATATGAGGTTCATGATAGTTATATGATATTCCTACCGAATCTTGATTTTGGAAGGTGAATTGTGTTCTTGTTGATTTAAAAATGATTAGAACCATAGGTTATATCGTGGAATTCGTATGGTATTATTCTTAGTATATTGGGTGGGAATTCGCATGATTGGGTGTTGATTATGTTTAGAAAAGCATGATAGGTTATGTGCCGTATGTTTCTTGATTTTGATCCATTAGTTGTCTACGTGTGCTATCAATTGCGTTTGAAAGTGTCTAAGCATGGTTTCGGGTTCCACAAAGGTTCCTGGGGCGTTTTTGGTGAAAAAGAGTCAGTGGGGGGTAGGGGACCCGCCACCTACTCGCGGCCTAGTCGAGCAACGCCGACAGCGGGCAGACGGCGGGCGGGCAACTGCCCGCCGGGCACCCGCTGCCCGGAATAGTAAAACGCCGGCGGGTGACCCCTCACCCACCGGCTACCCGCTGGTTTGTACCCCACTTCGGAATCCCGACTTCCCCGTTTGATGTTCCCCCGACCCCCGTGGTGTCCAAACGGACTCCGTCTATCGTGCCTATGTCTAGTTTGATTTTCGGGTACCGTTCGTAGGTCGTATGAGTCTTATATATTGCATGCTAGATGAATTGGTATCCCGTTGACCTAGGTGAAAGAAGTATGAACCCCTTAGGAATATTCTTAGTATGTGAAGGATCACGCATAGGTTTTGTTATACGTTTTCTCCCCCTTCCCAATGTGTTAATGTGGGTTGCATGTACTTGCTATGTGTTATGTGTGCATGTTACCCCGATTTGGTTGAGATCAATCGGGCTATACGGGCAGTCGGATGGGCTGGGAACCATACCGGCTGTTAACCAGGCTGGTAAAGACCGGTCAGGTATATAAATATTATATAGGACTAAGGTCCACTATACGGGCAGTTGAATGGGTTGAGAACCATCCCAACTGTTAACCAGGCTGGTAGAAACCGGTCAGGTATATAAATATTATATAGGACAAAGGTCCACTATACGGGCAGTTGAATGGGTTGAGAACCATCCCAACTGTTAACCAGGCTGGTAAAGACTGGTCAGGTATATAAATATTATATAGAGCTGCGGTTCATCGGTCAGTTGCGATTGACCCCTCCGTATTGTGAGACGGGGCAGGGTGCTGCGGGGCCGTGTCAGAGCTATATGCGCTGACCCTCATGTATGGGCATGCGATTGGTCCTGTGGCGCCAACAAAGTGTGCTATATGATGAGATAAGAAGGATTGATGTTGTGACTGTTATGGAAACGTGACCATAGGATTCTTGCTAGTAAACTATACATGTTTAATTGTGATTATTGGTTGTGTTTATCTACAACTGTGCCCTATGTCGAGAATCGTATATACTTGGTTATGACTGTAGATTGTGTGTACCCCTATTTGTCGAGTCGGTCCTCTGATTTGAAAGCTAGAGTCTCTTAGGATATACCTTCATGCTTCGAAATGACTTTTCGTATATATATATATATATATATATATATATATATATATATATATATATATATATATATATATATATATATATATATATATGTATTGTATTTCAACGCGTTGGAGTGGGTTACCAGCATCTCTCGCTGAACAGATATATTTGGCTTTCAGGCACAGAAGAATAAGTCACTGGAGCGCGCTAGATCTTGGAACGTAGAAGTAGATAGTTTCCCTTTTGGCCTGCGTGCCATGTTATGCATTTACTTTATTAAGGATATTAGTTAGTTGGCCTGTGCACCTGAGTTCTCTAGCTCAGGTGTGGCATAGCACCCCGTACTCTTTATGTTACGTTTTGAATTAATGAGATTTCACCTTTATTTTATAAGTTTTAAATGTCCTGAAAATCTGGGGTGTTACAAGTATAGACTTTCATCTCTATACGGACCTTCATTGTCTTAGTAAGGGGAAAGAATTCATTCATGAATTCTCTATGAAGTTGTGCCCATGAGCGGAAGTGTCCATTGTCTTGAGAATCAAGCCATGTTGTCGCCTCACCAATAATGGAGAACGGGAACAAGGTAAGCCTTATTACATCCTCCGACACTACATTAGGTCGGAACATGCTACATGATCTCACAAACCTCATGTGTGTGTGGGGATCTTCGGAGGGTAAACCACTAAATGGATGATTTTGTACCAAGTTGATAACCGCCGGATGGATATTGAAAGTGTTCCCTTCGATGGGTGGAATATAGATCAAGTTGTGCATCGAGAACTCCGGAGTCATGTACTCCGCTATGGTGTGCATCCGGTCCTCTCCTTGGGCATCCAAATACTCTTCCCTCATTGGTTGTTCCATTTGCCCTTGAGTCTCATCATTCGTACTTTCATTCACATTCAAATGCTCTCAGAGACCTTGAGATTCCTCGAAGGCATCAAACCTTGGTTGCGCACGGGCATGGACGGGTGGTATAGACCTTGGCGTCGGCCTCTCATTAATCTCATCATGGTTCACAGCACTTGTGGATGCCATGTTATTCCCTATTTCTTGAATGTTGGTGATTCTTGACTTCATCCTTGTAGTTCTTTGGATATCCGGATTGAATGGGATTAATCCTTCAATTTCCTTGGAATGGGTGTGCATCAACCTACAAGTAGACAAAAGAAACGGTCTCTCGCAACTAAAAGTAGTTGCTCACAACGTGCATAAGAAAGCAACAGGAATCAGAGGTAAAAATGCCACAAAAAAAAAAAAAGAAGCTTAGACCAAGTATTAAAGCTTGAATTCTTAACTCACACAAAAACTTAAAGACTACCGTATACCATTCTCCGGCAACGACGCCATTTTGATGCTACGTTTTTTGTGTATAGGAGTTTAGTTTGTGGATGTGTATGAAAAGAATAAAACGGAGATGAAATCCCCGAGTGTCGTAAAACTTTAGATCGACACACTTAAGTTTTCAACAACTAACGCACCTTAATCACACATCACAAAAACAACTCATATTAAGCACAAAATCACGCACCTTAAGAAGGAAAATAACGCACCTTAAATTTGACCGAGATGCAAAAATTATCAAATTACCACTGCATTTTTTTTTTTAATTTTGTTAATCCTGAACGTTGATTTACGAAAGATCAATGGCTCATATTTAACCGCAAAACCGTAGAAGCGCATGGGAACTGAATTCTATATATATATATATATATATATATATATATATATATATATATATATATATATATATTACTTAAACAATGTATTAAATATTAAATATACTTTCTAAATCTATGTGTACAATCAAAACAAGGATAATATTTTTTGAACGAGAGTAAATAATACTCCGTATTATACTATTTTCATCATTTTGAATAAAAGAAAAAAAAAAACATTTTATGAATTTTACATTTCTAGACAAAGATATGTTTGTGTTTGCTGAACTGTAGTCTAATTACAAATTTTTAACGGTAACATTTTCTAAAAACAAATCAGTCCAAAACCAAAAGCTTTTCTTTAGCAATCATAAACGTGGTCTTCTTGTAGTGTTCCTTCATACCCTTCTTCTGCCCTACCATAACAACAACAAAACTCTCAACCTTCCTCTACTAGAAATAAAGTAGAAAACACAAACATAAATCATGATGATGTCACTATCAAATCAAATAAATATGTTATTGAGAGCATCAATATCAGTATGAGATCATTCACGATTTTTAATGAGCTTACAAGAAATTAAAAGAGAATAAACAAAGAGAAGAAAGAAAAATGAAAAATGAAAAAAAAAAAGGGGGGAAAAGTTGACAACTAAAGCAGGAGAAAGAAAAAAATGGTAAAAGGTTATCTCTTACATGGTGGCCCCACAATTCTGCCACCCTTTGCAGGAGAAATAACTCCACCTCACATCTCCAAATAACTTCATTCAAGTTTTTTTTGAGTGACAATAACCCCCAAATAACCTCTATTGTGGATGCTCTTAACTGCACCATGAATTTCATGTAGTAATTTGTTAAAATTACTCACAAAAGCAAAATTCTTAGCCCCAAAGTCTCCTCCCAAGAGGACGGTGGAAAGCAAATCACAATGACTTAGCAGCCTCTTAAGTTAAAGGATCAGTGCTGGGTGTCCATAAAAGAGCTCACCACATTAGGTGCAACTTGCACATTAGCTGTTTCGACCATGCAGAATTGCCCACAATCTACTGCTTGAGTACCATACAACATTGTTTTTTATTTTTTCAAAAAGTAAGATATTCCTATACATATTTCCATACACATAGTACAATGTGCATTATGATACATGATATACTATGACTAATAAACAAGTAGTAGAATGTGTTGAAAATAAGATAGGAAAACGTGTAATTTCATTTGCAGCACAAGTGACAACAGAAGAATATATCTTGTTATAAATTTCTCTCCACTGCAAACAAACAAACAAACAAAAAAAGATTTCTAAGGATTTGTACTTAGGATTCAGAACTCAACTTGCCTGTTGTGAGTGTTGAAGAGGATATAATAGGCTGGATCTTGAGGAGAGAGTTGAAATAGCTGTAGGACGATGTAGGCACACGTGCTAACGCTGTTGAAAATCCAAAATATAACATATATGGAGCAGTGAAGTAAAATTAGCAAATAAAATGGGTATTTGGAACACACCCAAAAAAACCATTACATTTTAATTTTTAAATTATGGTTGTATAGTGATTTTTGTTGTAAATTAGTAATTATTTTGCAGGCACATATTACATATATGATTCTCATGTTTCAAACAAAGTTGTGTTTTTGTTCCCTTCTTATGGGAAGAGTAAGAGGACTAAAAAGTAAGAAAAAAAGACAAGTATAAGAAAAAAAG
Source organism: Ipomoea nil (assembly GCF_001879475.1). Lineage (NCBI taxonomy): Eukaryota > Viridiplantae > Streptophyta > Magnoliopsida > Solanales > Convolvulaceae > Ipomoea > Ipomoea nil. Next base: position 4,310,791 of record NW_017618711.1, read on the forward strand.
GGCCATAGATGCACATACAAAACAACAAAGGACAAAAATAACTATTTAGGGTGTGTTTGGTTCATGGGGTTAGACGCAAGGAATGGAAATGAAAGTAATACACTTTTTTTTTTTTTTTTTGAAAGGGAAAGTAATACACATTGGTTGGTTGACAACTTTTGAAAACACAAGTATAAGATTTGATTACTTCTTATAATTACAAAATTCATTACCTAATTTAAATCAGATATCATCCCATTAATTTAGCTTTATCCCTCCTCATTTCGTTGCTTCTTCACTCTATCGACTTTCTCACTACATTGCCTACTCATTTCATTGTCACTCTTAAGATCAATTGACTTGATTTGTTATTTTTGTATTTTTAAAAAAAAACCTTTATTCCGATTATAAGATCATACATAACCAAACATCAATATCCGTAATCATTCCAATTCACGCTACTACCAAATATATGCAAAATACTTTTACCAAAATCCATTTCAATTACTAAGTATTTGATTCTCATTTCAATTCCGATTCCTATGTTTGAACAAAACACACCCTTGATTACTTTTAGCATTAAAAAGTGCAATTCCTTCCGCAACAAAATATATACCACGGGAGTTCATTTTTGGAACATGGGATAGGGAGAGGGATGCCAAATGCTCAAATATTTCATTGAAATCATACATGCAACACAATAGTATGATATGCTCTCACTGTCTCATTTTACTTGTACAATATTCATTGTCAAACCAATTCATTCTTATTTTCTTTAATATTTTCTTCTTATTTTTAAATTTAATTTTTTTTTGTGCAATCCTTATACCATGGACTAGGATTTACAGGGCACTGTAGACCCTAGTACATGTGTTATGTGTATGTGTCTTATGTTGTGAGTTTTTGTGTCTTGTGTTATAAAATTTTAAACCTTAAGAGTAAATTCTGTACCTAAAACAAATTAGCAATTGTGCCATGTTATGAATTTTTGTGTCTTGTATTGTGAAATTCTATGCCTATGAGCATAAATTATGTACCTAAATCAAATATGAAAAATAAGTAAATATATAACATGTGTATATGTCTTGTGTTGTGATTTTTTGTGTCATATGTTATAAAACTTCTATGCCTTATGAGTATGAATTCTGTAGCTCGTTGTTTCGATCCAGGGTCCATAATGCTATGTTGACCCTAGTTCATGATATAAATTGCATTTTTTGTGTTTAATAGTACTTATAATGTAATTTCTTAAGTAAATAAATTCTATATACTCATACTGCACTTAAAATTACGAAATTTTGAATTGTAAATAACTCGGTCAAACCTTAATAACCGAATTAGACACATAAAATGAGACAGAAGTCGGGAGTAATAAATAGAGAATAACATACTAGAACAAGGGGAATAATACCTGCCCAAACATATTAGTAAAAGTATCCAACAAGAAGCCCTTATCCAACTGGTCTCTTTGTATGCAACCCAGACCTGGTACAGAGGCAACTCACTAACTAAAATTTAAAAATTAAACCAACAATTGCAATATTCCCCTTAGCAAGCATTGTATTAACTTGTAACCATGGTTGCGTACTAGTCGAGCAGTAGAGTAGCGTCTAGTGCCTAGACGGTTAACTAAAAAAAAAAAACAGTGCACATGTGTGGGTGTATGTCATATTATATATATATATATATATATATATATATATATATATATATATATATATATAATGAAAAAAATTAGACTGAGTCGGTCGAGTTGACTCAGCTAACTCAACCGAATTGAACGAGTTAACTGAGTTGAGTTTACCACCAACTCAGTCAAGTTAGGCACTTAGGTGGCCGCTTGTAACTTGTAAGAGCTAGAAGAGTACAATGCCAGAATGATAGCCATTCATACAGTACTGCAGAACATGGAGACACTATGTTTAGGACTCTAAGATAAAAGAAACTATGTATCAGATCTGAAAAAGCAGTAAAATGGTAACAATAGTAAAAATGATCATGCTAATACCTAAGTTTGGTATTATATTCATGTTTTGTTTTCAGGTAAAACTGAGGCATTTATCTACCTTAACAATGAGAGTACTTAAAGCTTTATACATACCGAGAGAGCGACAACATTGATGTAGAAATCAATTAATGTTGCTGACAGCCACCTGCACAGATATGATATGTTAATAGACATTAAACAATGGCGCATGCCTTCATATCAGAAATGCAAAGGTAAATATCAAGGATGATTAATGTATGCTTGCCACCTCACTTAATAAGTAATAAGCCTATCTTTTTGAGAAGATAGGACTTAGTTAGTGTTGGGCAGAGGCCAGTGAAGGGCCAAGTCCAGCATCAGATGACTAAAGGTAAGAAATTGTTAGGTAGAGGTCTGAAGGGGCCAAATCTAACACCTTGTCTCTATAAAAATGTGGCGACATAAGGAAATAAAGTTGCGCTTTCGCTACGAGCGATAGCTTTTGGCCTAGTGGTAAGCGCTTGATCCTAACACCTCGTATCAGAGCCAAGTCACAAGTAGTAAACTGTGCAGTTAAGAATGACAGGTGACAGGTGCTGGGGGAGAGGGGAAATTGATGGGCGGAGGCCGGTGAAGGGCTAATAAATCCAGCACCAGGTGGCTAGGGGATTGTTGGGCAGACCAACTGACCAAGTGCTCAGCTGAATAGAAGTTGTTTTGCTCATCTGCATACCTACTTATATGGGAAGTTATTGTAACCAGAGAAGAAGAATGAAAATAAGGATCTCATCCTTCCATAATGAAAAAAATGGTGACCCTAGAACTTGTGTTGCTACCATTATACCATAATTTCCGCCCTAGACCACACTACATTTCCAAATCCTTATACAATGTTCAAGAAGCGAAGCACAAGATGCAGAATGAGGGATAGAAGGTAAAACTGACGGTGTATATAATTCTTTGCGAAATGGGGACCCATCTGTGACAATTGTGTAAATCAGTGTTCCCAGCATTAGACAGCCCAAAGCAATGAACACAACTTTTGCAACTGCAACACACAACTTTATCTGTCTTTCTGGTTTATTCCTATATGAAGAATACCAAATCAGTAATATACAATGGAAGAAAATGCTGAAAGTAAATAAAAGTTAAATAATTATACCACAGATGGAGGAAACCACCATTGTTTGCATAAGCACAAATGCATTTTTTCTGTTCTTTTAATTAGCAAAAGAAAAGGGAAATTATTATACCACAACCAATGATTTTTACTCACATTTTCCCTTGACGTAACAAAACATAGAAAACTGGATCCTGCATAGATTCTTTAGATGAGAGTTTAAAGAACTGCAAGACAATATAGCCGCATGTGGTAATGCTGTCAAGAGTAGAATAAAAAGGTCATACAATTTATAAATGAGCATGCATAAATCTAAAACATTAAATGTGTTAAAGAGGAATTCTTAAAAGTTGCCCGCACGGGTTTAGCTTAGCTCACTAGTTCAATAGGTAATATTTGGGAAAAGAAACCAAGGTTCGAAACTCGACAGCAGCAGTGTAGGGATTATGCCCAAAGTGGACAGATCCCTTGTACGCATCAGCATTTGGCCATGTCTACTAAACCACTGAGTTACTATGAATCTATGATTACACACCCTCTCACATGCTCTGTCAGGCAAAAATGTGAGCATGTGAGGGGCAACTAAGTTACTATGATTACACCCTCTCACATGCTCTGTCGGGCAAAAGTGTGGGGAGCCATTGGGGTTGGGATTCAACCTTTGGGAAAAGTGTAATCCTCTCATATGCTCTGTCGGGCCAGATGTGGGGCTCTTGGGGTTGGAGATTCAACTTTTGGGAGAAGTGTAATATCCAAATTGAGTTAACATACAACAAAGTTAAGTCTTGAGGCATATAGCTAGTAATACTAGCTGATTGAGAACCAGAAAACTGATATTTTGTTATCATTGGGAGTATTGTAATTCACAAACCAATGAAACCATACCTTCCCAAGCATATTAGCAAAACTACCCAAAGAACAGCACTAATCCAGTTTGATTCCTTGTAGATAACCCAAGCCTGATATGGATGCAAAATATGAGTTAACAGTTATCATATCAATCATTCAATTGGCCAAAGTTAAGGTAGCAAACTATCAATTGCAATGAAATGCCAAAGTTAAAAAAGAATCCATAAATTATGAGGTCATATACATAGTAACCCACAAAAAGCAACACAAGATGAGTTTTTTCATACCCCAATGGCAAAGATATTGATATAAAAATCAATCAACGTGGCAGCCATCCACCTGTAACAAATTCATAAACTCGTAAGATATATGCTTTTACTTCCCAACCATTCACTAAGTGCAATGCATCATCTATGTGAATATCTGAATATGTTAAGTCCCACGTTGAAAATATAAGAAAAAATAGATCGGATTTATAAGGCCATAAGCTAACTATTATTCAATTATTTTTAGTGTAGTTTGGAGTAATAATCTCAATAAACAGTAAAATTAAAAATATTAACAAGAGCTCAGCCTAAATCGCTCATACATCTATCACCACCATATTATATTGTAATAGAGTCAATAGTACTCAACAAAATAAGAATATTGATTTTAAAAATCATTCTTGCCATTCGAATTGCAAAACTTTCTTATTATTTTATCTATATAAAAAATTTTCAAAGAAAAAAGTTATTTAAGAGCTCAATTGTTTTCCAATTGTCAATGTAGTCTTTAGTTTTTAATTTCAACCAATTTGATTATCGAATTGTTAAAAATTTTGTTAATTAAATTCTTTTAAAATTTTGTTAATTAAATTCTTTTATGGACCAAATTGACGAAATTTTAAAATGTCAAAATCATCATTTTGGTTCCTAGAAGGGTTTAATTGATAAAATTTTAAACAATTCGATTATCAAATTCGTTAAAATTGAAAATTAGGGACTATATTAATAGTTGGGAAACAATTAAAGGACCAAAATGGTTATTAACTCAAGAGAACCAAATTATATATTACTGTACTAAAAAGAATTATATATTACTTGGTAACTATCCAACACTTAAACTTTTATCATAGTAAGTATGAAAGAAGAATTGAATTTATATTTTGGCAGTTTAAAGTGTGAATTAAGAATTTAAAATTGAAAAAGCAGAGAGAAAATGGGGTGAATGAGAGAGACATACGGAGTGAGGAGTTGGATGCGGAAAGGAAGGCCATCGGTGATGATGGTGTAGATTACAGTAGCTGTGATTACGCATCCCAATACACTAAACAAACTCTTCAAGCCCAAGGCGATAGCCATTCCCATTTTTCTCTCTTTCTTCAAACTCTTCAATATTCATTCATTCATAGCTTCGCTTCAGTCAAGTAAATATGAGCGGACCCTATCACTCCACGTCCTCTTATTCCTATTTCTTTCTTTTAACAAAAACGAAAGGTAAAAAGTCAAAATTTTTTAAGACCAAAATGTAGATTATTGCATTAAATCAACGGTAAGACAATCTAAAAAAAAGGGCGGAGTATGTTAAGCCTATATATATTGTTTTTGATTATTTATCAGTTCTAATAATATTTCTTTAGACTAGCTTAGTTGTAGAAAAGAGCGGAGTATGCTAACTTCCTTCTTGTATACTATTTATACTCCGTTAATCTTTCTTTAAGAAATACAATGTACAGTTTCTCCTTAGCCTTACATGGTATCAAAGCTAGAACCTCCAACGAAAGTTTTTTTTTTTCTCCTTCTTTTTCGCCACTCTCCATTTATCAATAGCTGCCACCAACAACATTATTCACCTTACTACTACATCCAACTCGATCAACAATGGGCACTTCAACTTCTTCAACAACAACTTTCCCGTTTTCATTCTTCATGGCAGCAGCCTGTTGATTAACCTCTTGATGAGCCTATTCAACAACTTGTTGATCATCATCGTGAGGATTGTAATGAGCAGCAATATTTGTGATGTCATCCCAAGAACCATATCTAGCCTCTGGTGGAGTGGGAGTCAATCCAAGGCTGAAACTTAGCATATTAGAGAACTTCTTGCTATACTCTATCCTCCTTTGTATAGCAAGGTCAATGGCAGCAAGATTCTCAAGATTTGCTCAAAATGCGTCTTGGCTGCTAATTGCTTCGACCTCTTTTTGTGAAAGAGATGGTTACAGCACCTCTTGGCCAATACCAAACATCTTTTGAGCCAAAGACTGCAAGGCCTTCTGTTAGGAATAAATTGTAATAGATTTTGATATGCCAAATTGTAAATCGTAGAACCCCAATTTTATTTTGGTTAGACTAGTCGAGTCATAGACCAAGAAAGTGAAAAATAAATTCATTAGTTGAGGAAAATGGATGAAGAAGATATAAAGCCTAAAATTAAGAATTTGCCTAGTGAAAAGAGCAAATTACACTTTTGGTCCTGTGACTATAGGGGGTGTGTTAATTTGGGTACGTGACTTTTAAAACTAACAATTTAGTCCTTTAATTATCATTTTTTTAACAGATTTGGTCCTCCCGGCCAAATTGCCGGTGAAATTTGGTCTGAAAGACGTTCGACTTTTTAAATCAAATATTGGTGGGGGTAATTCGGTTCAACAATTAAAAAGACCGAATTACCCCCACCAATATTTGATTTAAAAAGTCGAATGTCTTTCCGGCCAAATTCCACTGGCAATTTGGTCGGGAGGACCAAATCTGCTAAAAAAATGATAGTTAAAGGACTAAATTGTTAGTTTTAAAAGTCACGTACCCAAATTAACACACCCTCTATAGTCACAGGACCAAAAGTGTAATTTGCTCTAGTGAAAATGACAAACAGAAGAGGAAGATGTATGCGTATGAAGATGTGTACACAAGATATGAAGACTTTCATCCTAAGAATAAATCTCTCAAGAAATCAATGAAGAAATCCCTCAAGAAATCCCGAAGAAGAAAGAACGTGACTTGAAGTTTGCATGAAGCTATCTTGAAGATCAAGCATCTATAGCAAGAAAGGAGTACACCAAGTGAAACGAGATGATAACTAAAAAGTTGTACGGACGAGTTGGTAGAAGCTTGAAATATTATACGCAAGGTCACAGGTTATGGGATGAGATTTCCAAATTGAAGACAATCTCAAATTGGGATGCAATTCAAATTAAAGGGGTGAAGTTCACGTATCTCACCCTTGGGCAGAAGTTTCAATTTGATGGGATGAGATTTGCAAAGGGCTTCAATTTAATTTGAGATATAAATAGCAAGGGATGAAGTTGCAAGTCCAAATCAAGTAAGAGATGAGATTTCAATTGGCAAATCTAGAAGGGAAGAGATTTCACTTCCAAATATAGTAAGGGATGAAGTTCACATGGGAAGAGATTTCCCAAGTCAATTATGAGAAGTTGCAGAAGCAAAAATACTAGTCCAAACTAGTAAGGAATTAAATTGGAGATTATATTTTTGAAGATAGAAATCCCAAGAGGCGTGATCTACATCAGATGAAGTTTTTGGGATGCCATTTTTTAGAGAACCTCAAGCTCAACTTGCAGAGAATCTCTGACATATCTGCAACGTTATCTTATCCTCTGAAAAGGCTATACAGCTAGAAGAAATTCAAAAATGAGAACGTTTCTTTCCAACGGACAGATTCTCATTACTAGCTATAAAAAGATGAAGATTGAAGCAATGGAAAGTAGGGGTGGACAAAAGAGAAGCAAGAACACACAAGAGCAAAGAACAAAGCTAAAAAGAGCATACGAAAATCAAAATAGCTTTCAATCTCAAGAGCTTAAATTGATATATTCTTAGTGAGATAAACACTCAGAGTGATACAGAGCTTACAAAAGAAATATCCAAGAGTGTTAGAATCTTCATCAACTACAAGAGACTAAGAGCATCATTGAAGATCATCTATAGAAGTCTAAAGTTGGAAGCAAGACAAACTTGTTTTGGAGCAAAACAAGAGAAAGGAGGAAAGTAGCACGGAGTTGTGAAATCCTGGATTGTCACACGGAGTTGTGAGATCCGAAGCAGAAGTGTCGGAGACATTGGACGTGATTAGTGCGGGCTTTGTGATCAAAGCACTAGATCACGGAAGGAGCGTTTCTACCGGAGCGTAGAAGACGGGGGGAAAGTAACGCGGAGTCGTGAAATCTTGGGAAAGTAACGCGGCGACGTGAAACCCGAAGCAGCAGTGTTGGTGGCACTGGGCGTGATTAGTGTGGACTTGGTGATCAAAGCACTAGATCACCGAATTCATTGTATCTTGGAACTAAGAAGTGGTGGATATAGTGAATTGCTTTTGGAGATAAGAGCAAGTGGAGTAGGATGATTACACCACCTCCGAACCACTATAAATTTCCTTGTGTTCTTTACCGCTTTCTTTACTTACTGCTCTTGCTTGCTTTTCACGAGAATAATTTTGACACAATATACACACGCACCGTATCGTTTATTATTTCCGCTGTGCACCGGACTCTAACAATCTAGTTAAGAGTTTTGGTTTCTCTGTTGCCTTAGCAATTGTTGTGCTGTGCAAAAAAAGCTTGAAAGTCTATTCTCCCCCCCCCCCCCCCCCCCCCCCGTCTCTAGACTTTCACCTTACCTCTTTTGGAACCAACACCTTCACATTCTCGTTGCCTGCAATCATTGTTGGTGCTTTTTAGGCCAATTCTATGATCCCTATCATGCTTCCACCAAATTAAACAATTGCAACTTCTCTGTGAATAGAGAAATGTATGCATGTTTTTCAATAAAATTAAAACTATATTTGACTGTGGGAAAAGAAAAAAAGTTGGGAATCACTAATGGTAAGGCTTAGGTGCGTGAGTTTAAAGCTTAAGGTGCATTAAAATCAATCTAAACTAACTTACATGAAAAAGTTGAGAATTACCACTATCAAGCCTTAGGTATGTGAATTTAAGGCTTAAGGTGCGTTGTTTTAAAGCTTAAGGTGCGTTGTTATAAACCTTAATGTGCATTAAAAAAAACCTAAATTGCCTTGCAGATGCAAGTTGAAAATTATTACTGCCATGCCTTAAGGTGCATTAGTTTAAAGCCTAAGGTGCATTTTTAAAAATCTTAATGTGAATTAAAATAAATCTAAACAACCTTACTAGAAAAAATTGAGAATTACCACTGTAAACTTAAGGCGCGTTGTTTTAAAGCTTAAGGTGCGTTGTTATAACCCTTAAGGTGCGTTAAAATAAATCTAAATTGCCATGTAGACAAAAGTTTAGAAATACCAATGCCAAACCTTAGGTGAGTGGTTTTAGAGTTTAAGGTGCGTGTTTTCCAAAAAAAACCTAAGGTGCATTAAATGAAACTTCAAAGAGTGAAATGCACACCTGTAACTCATCAACTGACCCAAGTTGGACTTGAGAAGCTACTGGACACTGAGGTCGAACCTGAGGAGATGCTGGACACTATGGTTGAACCTCAGGATCTGTTGGGGATGGTGCTTGAACATCGCCAGCTGCTAGGGCCAACTTAGATGCAGTGGGTTCTTAACGAGCATCAATTCGGCCCTGACCAAAACCACCAACCTCATGCTCTCTCTTTTCTCGACCCTTAAGATGATTACCTGTCCACCCTATAAATGATGGAAAAGTCCTAGGAACAATTTGGCTGAATAGGGCAACACGGTCAACATAAAAGATCTGAATACAAATGAAAAATGTTAGTAATATAATCTGCTAACTATTAATTTTTTCATAAATTTAGTATGTATTAAAATTTATCGTAAAAAACAAAAGAGGACCAGGAAAATATTCAGTTTGTGACTGCAACCACTCCACTGATGTATCCATTATTGTGCGGAGAACAAAAGAGATCCCATTCAAACGACGAATCTAGGACACATCGTTCAAATAATATAGCAACTGTGCCCAACATATCCATTTTGTGGGTTGTCTATGAACATTGAAGAGACCAACACCACAAAATGGCGTTTGAACTAGTTCCCATCGCCCGTGCACTGGTTCATTGCGTTGATTAAATCACCATAAGTGATTTTTAGCCCACCCCTTTGAAATAACTCTATCCATTTTGTATAGAGATCAAAAGTCCCAACCCTCTTCTTCCTTTCAATCTCAATTGTTCCTGGATGAAAGCCTAAAACAACTGCTACATCATCTTCAGTTACCACCAACGTACTCCCATCACTTAGTGTCAACGTACCATTCATATGGTTGTAGTTGCTAAGCAGCCAATACGGTAATCGCGTGGGAAGCAATGCAATCTGCAAATCCCACAGGCTCCCAAACCTCACGTCAACGAGATGCTGTTGTTGAGATGTGTTAAAAAAGTAGTTATGAACAGATATTAAATGACTATCTTAACAAAGAAAACAACTCATTTGCCGTTCACACCAATATACCATGCCAAACTCTTTCAAGATTTAAGAAATCAATGTTTTTTTTTTACCAATGAACCATGCCAAACTTCTTCAAGATTTATACTTATATAAAGATTTACGAAATCAATGTTTTTTTTTTTGTTTTTTTTTTTTTTAAAAAATTTCTACTTAACTTATAGATAAAATTACCCCCAAAAAAAAGAGTAAAAGATTAAAATTAGTATTATTATTAGAAAGAAGTTTATAAAGATTATTATAGAAAAAAAGAAGTTTGATTACTATTCTTTTAATCTTTTTTTTTTTCTATTGCATTGTAAAGAAAAAAAAGGTATGTTAAGATTGTGGTTTACTTTTATATTGTTTTTATAAGTATATTTATTTTTTACTCATTAATTATTGTATATACACATAAGAAGTAAAAAATTGAGCTAGGTCTATTCTTCTATACATATTTCTATCCCAGGAGGTTAAACATAAATATATACTCTTAACATTTATATGAACTTTTTATGAAATACTTAGAGAATGTTGATTGGCCTGTTTGTGATGCGCATATACATTTTCCACAATGCCAAAAGGAACAAAATGACAAGTATCACGAGAGGCATATGTTTTGTTATAAATCAAACCTATAACAAAATTTACAAATAAAATAAAGTAATTAACAAAAACAATTAATTTTTTTTTCCATTACCAAACTCTACAACTTTTTTTTTTCCCGGCAATATGCTTAATACAATCAATTGAACTAATAGCACATTCAGTTGTAAGAGACCAACATAAGATTTAAGAAGAGGATCCTCAAATCAATCCCAATACTATTCATGAAGTGCTCATTAAAAGAAAAAAATGTTTTTTTTTTACCAATGCACCATGCCAAATTTTTTCAAGATTTAAGAAATCAATGCTTTTTTACTAATGCACCATGTCAAACTTTTTCAAGATTTAAGAAATCAATCATTTTTTTTTCTTATTTCTACTTAATTTATAGATAAAATTACCCCAAAAAAAAGGTAAAAGATTCAAATTAGTATTATTATTAGCAAGTAATTTATAAAGATTATTATAGAAAAGAGAAGTTTTTATATCTAAATGGAAGGGGGACACCCAAAGAATCACAAGTTGGCGAAACACAATTGCCGCCATGCAGGCAAATCGTCCATGTCGTCGACCAAGATACAGACTAAATCATCTGGAGACTTCTCTAAGACGTGGACACCTCGTGGAACTGAATGATAAGGAGGCAAGGCCATCGGCGAGCTTATTCTGTTCCCGAGCTATCCAAAGGACATGTCACTGCTTGACTTGAGCCAATTCACGCACACAGGCTGATATGATATTATCCACTTGTCTGCAACCCATGCTACTGGAACCAAAAAAATCAGCTACTTCCTTTGAGTCAGTTTCTAATATCAACCTTCTGTACCCAAGGGACACATCAAGTTGGATCCCCCTCAGTAATGCCCAAGCCTCAGCTTCAACCGGTGTACAAATGCCAATGTTGGATATAAAGCCTTTGATCCACTGCCCATTACAGTTCCTAATGGCGCCTCCACAGCCAGAGATGCCAGACAGTTGATTTACAGCTCCATCGTTTTTGACCTTCACAAAGCCCTCCTGAGGTTTGCACCAGCACAGTTTAATCCATTGATAGACTCCAGGGTCGCCCTTGTTGCTCATAGCCTTTTCAAAGGCTTTATTTACGTCGCCGACCTGGCTTTGGATCCATTTCACCTTTACGCTTAGAGGTTTGACAGCATTATTGAAGACAACCTCGTTCCTCCACTCCCAGATGTGCCACAAGGTTACTGCAAACAAGGTGGTATTGCTAGCAGGGGCGGACCTACAGTGGGGGCAGTGGGGTCAGCTGCCCCCACTCACCCCACCCCCACCCCTTATATAACCCTTGTATGTATATGTGTATATATAGTAGACGTTTAAGTATAAGTATTAAAAAATAGAGAAATGTTAACAGAATGTGGCTTAGCCCAGTTGGCTGGGCGCGTGGGTGGCTTGAACGCAGGCTAGGGTTTGAATCTCCTTCATCTATTTTCAACATTTCCTTTTCTTATTCTTTCACTATTAACACTATCTTTTCTCATTATTTCACATTTTCACTATTATTAAAAGTGCATATTGCTTCAACACAATAATATAATCTTCATTTATATATTAATAATGAGATGAGATGTGTAATTTATAATGGATCTTTTACTCAAATTATTTTATCAAATTGATTATGTTCATATTTTGTTATGAATAAAAATATAATGTTTTTATGTATTTTATAATTTTCTTACATCCAGTATTATTTATGGCTATATTTTTTAAGTGTTTCATTTTTTTTTTTTCTAACTATCTATTTTACTTTAATATTTTGCCCCCGCTGAAAAAAATTCCTGGGTCCGCCACTGATTGCTAGAGGGATTATTCCTTCTGCCTTCATCTTTTAGCCCAGCATCGAGCCAATCAAGGAAAGTCATGTCTATTGTTCTATCAAGGTGACTGGGATACACCGCTCTCCAGACCTCTTCTGCTTTTGGGCATTTTCTTACCACATGCTCTATGCTCTCCTCCTCGGTACTGCAAGTCCAACACCTATTGCTGCTAGAAGTGCAATGTTTGAATTTGAGAGCGTTAGTCATAATCCTCCTATGCCTGACCAACCAAACAAAAGTACGGATACAGTTTGGAATTTTCAACTTCCAAATATTATTCCATTTAGCAGCTTCCACCGAGTTGGGTGAGCCAACTGCTAGCTCATATTATGTTGTGCTAACTGAGAACCTCCCTGAGTTCTCATATTTCTAACCAATGACATCATTATCCTCAGTTCCTCAAATAACTGAGGCAACTAACCTGTCCAAAAGTGGTTTGGGGAAAAGGTGATTCAGCATACTCCATTTTCAGCCTCCAGGTTCCTCCAAATAGCTTGCGATCGAACTATAGAACTCAGGAAAGGACAAAGGGCCCGTAGCCATGTCCTTTAGAGGAGAATCACCGAGCCAAGTGTCCAACCAGAAATGGGTATCTCTCCCATCCTTGACCATCTTCTTCACACCTTTCTTATACGTTGAATTAATAATTCCTTTCCCAGAATTAGACATATTCCTCTTAGGGAGCCACGTATCCATGTTATCAGTCACTAAGTACTTCGCTTTAACCAATTGCACCCACAAGCTGCTATCATTCTGGAGAATACGCCATCCTAACTTAGCGAGAAACGCATGGTTCATCTCCTCCATCCTTCGAATGCCCAAGCCACCACTAGCTTTATTGAGGGTCATTGTATCCCACCTAACTAGATGGGTCTTCCTTGCACCTTCAGCACCACCCCATAAGAAACCACGAATTACTCGTTCGATCGTATCCAAAACTCCCATAGGCAAGAGCGTTGACTGCATTGTGTAGTATATAAAAGAGAAGTTTGATTACTCTTTTTTTTTTTTCATTGCATTGTAAAGAAAAAAAAAGTGTGTAAGATTGTGGCTTTATTTTTATATTGTTTTATTTTTAAATTATATGTATTTTATACTCATTAATTATTGTATATACACATATGAAAATAAAATATTGAGTTAGGTCTATTCTTATATACATAATTTCTATCTCTAATGGTTAAACACAAATATATACTTTTAAAATTTTTATGATTTTTTTTTTATTAAATACTTGAGAGAATGTGGATTGACCTATTTGTGATTCGCATATAAAGTTTCCACAAGCCAAAAAGAACAAAATGGCAAATATCACCGGAGTCATATATTCTCTTATAAACTAAACTTATAACAAAATTTACAAATAAAATAAAGTAACTAACTTAAAAAATTAATTATTTTCAACTACCAAACTCTTTTTAATTTTATTTTTTATTTTTAGGCTATATGATTAATAATTTCGATTGAATTAATAGCACATTAAGTTGTAGGAGACGAACAGAAGATTGAAAAAGAAGATCCTCAAATAAATCTCAATATTATTCATGACGTGGTAATGAAAAAAAAAAGTTAATATTATAATTTTATACATTGCTCTGATACCATGAATTATTGCTCTGATATCACACAATGCACGCACCATGAATGAACGACGCACGCACGATACATGCACACCACAAAGTGTTTAAGATGACAATTATCACGGGAGTCAAACCTATAACCATTTTAAGAATGACAAAAAGAAGATGATGATGAGTCTACTATAACACCCGAGAAATTAGAAGGAAGGAGCAAGAAGCAAAGCCAGAGGAGGGATTGCTAGTTCACTGCATACCCTTATATTGTCCACTTTTGGGTTTCTGTATTAACCAGAGGAGGGATTGAAGTATGAAACTATGCTATACTTAGGGTTATTGGATTAGGGCAGATATCTCAAATAAAAGTATGCAGATATTCAGCGGATTATGGGTGGTAGACGCCGTGGGCAGATTGTGGGAGTCACAAGTAAGAATTCTTCAAAGAACAACATCTACCTTTTCATGTTGCTCTTTACTGAAGCAATAGGTTGCAAGTCACCTGGTTATATACTGGATCTATTGGAGCAATGGGATATGGCAATTTTCAGTCTCTGAGCTTATCAATGAGCCCTGGTTCACAGTCAAGCTGTATCACCGCCGCAAACCACCAAATCACACCCACTGTTACTCAGTGCTTGGCCCCGGAATCCAAGAAAAGAGGGTCTGATAAGGTTGTGGATCAGAAACAGATTGCTCACAGAAAATCCTTTGACACATTTGGGCAAAGAACATCTCAGTACAGAGGTGTTACTAGGTTAGAATTCTTCAAAGAACAACATTCACCTTTTCATGTTGCTCTTTACTGAAGCAATAGGTTGCAAGTCACCCGGTTATATACAGCAGTTGGCAAATCTTATGAAGCTGATGGAGTCACCTTTCCAAAATCTAGACAAGTAATGTATACAACACAGGAATGCCTCAGGAGATATTTTACTACTTCTTCCTTCTCTGCACTTCTTTCTTCCCTGCACTTCTTTCTTCCCTACCCCTCCTCTGTTTGCACTTTTCTTGTTCTTACTGTGAATTCCCAGGATTATTAATAATTTCGATTGAATTAATAGCACATTTAAGTTGTAGGAGATGAACAGAAGATTGAAAAAGAAGATCCTCAAATAAATCTCAATATTATTAATGACGTGGTAATGAAAAAAAAAGTTAATATTATAATTTTATACATTGCTTTGATACCATTAATTATTGCTCTGATATCACACCATGCACGCACCACGAACGAATGACGCACGCACGATGCATGCACACCCCAAAATGTTTGAGATGACAATTATCACGGGAGTCATATGTTCTCTTATAAATCAAACCTATAACCATTTTAAGAATGACAAAAATAAGATGATGATGATGAGTCTACTTCTACTTAATATAATTGATTATGAACCACTAGCAGGCCGGCATTGGCAATAAATCCTCGCAATACTTTCATAATTTTTTCTGCACTAAAAAAACGAGTAAAACTCAAAAATGACGGATGTGACAAACCATTTATGTATCTTGCCTATCAGGTGATGCCTTAACGCTTGAGGAACTCGAGAGATCCCCAATTTTCTAAAAGAAAAATATTTCAAATAGTCAAAATTAGAGAAAATGGTCAAATAAGCACAAAACATTAAGTCAATTACACCCCTAAACTTTAAAAAAGTACAATTACACCTTTTAACATGTCATATTTGAGGCAATTAGGTCCAAGAACAGGTAAATGACCTGCAATTGCAGGTCATTTTTTATTTCGGCAAAAAATCTGGCTACCGGCGATGGTCGGTCGCTATGTCCGCCATTGTGGTATTCAATTAGGTGGTCGTGCGAGCCAATCTCTTTGACCTGGCAGTTCTGGACCACCGCAATTAGGTCGGCGTTCCAAATGGTGGAGAGGCAGTGGGTGATTATGATGGTGGTGCGACCAATGACGGCCTCGTTTAGCGCTTCTTGGACTAGTCGCTCCGATTCAGAGTCCAGCGCACTGGTTGCTTCATCAAGAATTCTTAGCGCCTTTTATGATCGCTCTTGCGATTGCAATTCTCTGTTTCTGCCCGCCAGACATTTGCACACCTCTTTCTCCTACTTGGGTGTCATAGCCCTGAGGCAATTGAGAAATGAAGTTATGGGGTTAGAAGTTTTGGTGGAGCCAATGAGTTGTTCCATGGTCGCGCCTCCTTTTTGAACAAAATGTTTTCTTTGATGGTGGTGGCAAATAATGCGGGCTCCTAGCTCACCAATCTCATTTGTGACCTCAGCCATTTGAACTGTATTTTATCAATGGCGACACCATGGAGAAGAATCTCTCCGCCCAGTGTGTCATAAAATCTTTGCAACTGTGCCACAACCATGGACTTCCCGGAGCTACTCACCCCACTAGCGCCACAGTTCTTCCAGCTGGTATTCTCAGGCTAAAATCTTATAAGATTATGCTTTCTGGCCGTGATGGGTACCCAAATTCTACGTTTTTGAATTCCACTTCTCCGGCAACGTTGTCCAATATTTGTTCCTCCGTGTTATCGGAGTTGTTCTTGGCACACTTTTTATGACCTCCATTATTCTTTCCCCGGTCGTGCTCGCCTTCGAGAAATACTTCAAATTCGAACTAAGATCCCAACGCCCTGAAATTCCGATTTCCAGTGTAAAAATATTATTTTGTGACTCTTTTACTTAGCCAGTAAAGTAAAAAATTACAAAGAGATAAAAAAAAATGTAAATAAATTAAGATACTTATAGTCCGCCAATGGCGATAGCGACACCGACGGCGAAAATGGTGCCGCCCTGTGCGGCTGAGTACATGACCAACCTACTGCCGTAATAGGACATGAAGGACCAAATGGCGAAAACAATGATGTTGCTTCCGATGGCCAGGCCTTGTTTTAGTCCTAGTTTCACGGTGCCTTAGAGGGTAATGGATACCATGAATTATTGCTCTGATATCACACAATGCACGCATCACGAACGGACGACACACGCATGATGCATGCACACCACAAGACCCCTTTTTATAACTCTCCATATGAACACCTTCCACCTAGGGGTAGGCGTCGGTTCGATTCGGGTGACACCCGAATTTTATTTCGGATATCCGAAAATTTCAGGTGATATTTTTGACAAAATTAAATATATAATTTATATTATTATATTTATAATAAAATTTTGGTCAATTCGAGTTTCGATTCAGGTATGAATAAATTTTTAGCACTCAATATCCGAATTAAATTTATATTCGGATATACCAAATTCTAAAATATCCGAACTGATAACTATTCAGATTCACCCATAAATTTAAAATTCAATTCAGATTTCTGGTAGTAATTCAGATAATCTAAATTACGCCTACCCCTACTTCCACCTATGAGGGACCCTGAGCCCCAAATCAAATTCCACTTAGTAAAAGAAGTTGGTTGAGGAGGTGCCGCTTCTAATGCCAGGAGACGTCTATACCCGTGTTTAACAGAATAATCTCCTAGGATCCCCATACCAATACCACTCATCCTCAAAATCCGGGCAAATAAAAATTGTTCTTATCTAGTCTACATCCCTAACACAAACAAATCCCTCAATAAACATCTGTGGCCATAAGATTAGCAACCACTGTTTCACTAAGTAGGACCATTTTCAAAATCTTTAAAATTCAATAAAAGTCATGATTGAATAAACTCTTAGTCAAATTAAAAGTCGAATAAATGTGCCAATGCTACAATAATCACTAGAATTAAAATTTGTCGGAGACAATTTTCACAATACTTAACATCAATCATATCATACAACATTCAACACAACCTGAACAACTGTTCGGTTTTTACCATTAACAAAGTTCTACAAGAAAAAGCTCTCCCCAATTTAAGAAGCAATGTCAACCCCAAAAAGATCTATGCAAATGATCAAATACACAATCATTTTCCAGATGATATGATGGCTGTGACAAATCTAAGCAAGTTCCTAACACGACAGCAACAACACAATACAATACAAGGCATCCAGCAAAAGCACCAAACCTCGAGAGCTTAGGGGACAAGGACAAAAAGAGCATTGAATAAGGATACTAATCATACTATTGCAGGAAATATTAGGCAACAAGACAAGAAAGAACAATTTCAAATTAATTGTCATTTTCTGATTAGCATGCGCAACCCCCTCTAGTCTCAGATTCTGGTATGGCATCAGGAATTCCCTGCAAGTATCTGAAAACAAGGGAGAAGAATCGTAAGCATGAAAAGTCTCCTAGCTTGAAAATTTTCACAACAATAAAAAGAAAAATTGCTATTTATAGGAATGCGAATTAAAACAAGGAACTTAAACCTGGAATGAGAGATGAAAATTTTTGCTTATATCCAATAGAATATTTCATACACTCTGATCTAATACACATTGTTTATTTTACTTGGTAACAACTAACAAGACCAGTTAAGTATTTATTGATATATAGAACATGTGAATCATATTACTTGGGGAATTTGATTAGTTAAGTATTTATTGGTCTAGAACACATTACTCTGATACAGTCTTGGGTCAAATCACAGCCTCAAATGCTGCCCACTCTGCTTAAATTGATTTGGTATCAATTTAGTTATCTTATTTCTAATTTTATTAGTAGTTTCTCTTTTTATTTAAGTAAGCATATTTTAGAATATCGTTTCCTTATGTCTTAAGCTGTTACTCCTATATATATGGAGAAGTATTACATTGTCTTAGTAAGTTGGAATTTTGAATAAAATTAAAAGAGAAGTTTCTTCCTCCAACTTCTTCTTTCTCTCTCATCCTGCCTTCCCTTCACCATAGGGAACACAACTTCTTCTATTAGCCATCGTCCTGTAACACGAAGCCAAACATCCGACACATATCAGACTCACATTCAAGATCAACCACTGATGCTACCAAACAATCTATGATTACTAGACAACGTCAAAACTAAACTTCTGAGTTCTTACATTGTTGAGGCTCTTACATCTCATCCTCCTATATTGCCCAAGGAAGGTTCAACTAATGTATATGGCTTTTGAACTGAGACCAATTAAGAAAGCAATGCGGGGAAAAAGAAAAAAAAGAAGAACAAATTGAACCATTATTGCTATAATGATAAACTGCCAAATATTCCGTACTTAGACCTGCATGAAGTATTTTGCGCCTCTTCTTCATTCCTTCATACTCTTGATAGTTGACGGAATTAAATCACCGATAACATTTATACTGTCAATTGCTCTAAAATGCACCCTTTCATGTGTATTTACCCTATCACTACCCACACCATCTTCTAATGATACTAGTATTACTCTAAGAGGTGTTTCTCTCTAAAACAAAAAAATTTAAGATTCCCCAGATTTCTGCAACCACTTCCACTCACCTTTGAATTAAACTCTACTTCCTAACCTCCCTTGGTTCGTTTCCCTGACCTTATAAATCTATAAAGATTATTTATACAGAGTAATAAACTCAACATTTGGTTCCAGTGGTCTACAAAGCCATCCAATATGTAGCTATGAAACTACTACAAGTAATGCACTAACAGAACTCAACAAATCATTCCCTCAAGGTTTACTATTGACTCCTATACTTCCTAACCCATGTAAATTGACTAGTGCTGGATTTGTGGCTCCATCAAAGTAAGATCACTGTCAACACCAATCAGTTTGTCAGTTCAATGCTTACATCTCAAAATCTCACTAGTCATTACAATAAGTGACAATCTTTGATATTGTTCGCCACTGATGAGAACAAAGTCAATAAAGGTTGGATACAGAGAGCAAGGCGGCCACATCACGTTGCATTTGGGTAAGGAAAATCAATGGAATCTTACCTCTATTTTAGAGAAGTTTAGAAGGTTTAAAGCATGACCTAAAAATCTAAAATATATTGCAATTATCTGTAGATCCAAAAGCTAGGTAGGGTCATAAAATGAGACACTAATCAGTGCTAAGTATCCTACAGAGGATTAGCCCTCTGTAGCTAGTTATCTTTATTCACATATCCATGATTTTAGAGGACCTTCCATTCTTGGTTTCTATTCTATCCTTATTCCTTTCATCACTAATAAAACTTAAATAACAGACTGATCAGAAAGGATAGAATACTAAATAGAAGTATTCTTCTAAATAAACATAAGATTCTGGACTTAACTTGCGACTTTATGCAAGGCTATTTATTTCATTCTCAAGGCCCTTGTCACCTATATTAGACTTCTTAAAAATTCAAGATCGAAGTTGTGTAAGCCATAATACTATACCTTTAGTGGTTCTTCAACTTAATGTCATGTCCCACATTATATAATTGATAGAAATATTGCCAAAGTATATGCAATCTACAGCATACCATGGATTTTATTTCCTACTCCAAAATGCAATGAGGTTAGCAGGACAGAGTGATCAGCACACTGAAAAATAAATTTAGGGTGGAGTGGCACTTTAGAGGATGAAGTGGGACAGAGGAGAAGGGATTACATGGCAAATCAAACTTAAGAAGAGAGGGCGCATAAAAGACTTGGGAATATACATATATAAACTAAGAGGATAGTTGGTTACAATTTTCTTTGCCTTTTCTACTTTTTGGGCACACCATACAGGGATGGAGGAGATGGGATTCGAACCTAGGAATTTTGCCTAGAAAGGGACACCCATTAGCATTTTATATACAAAAAAGGTGCCCCCATCCCCTACCACCCTGAGAGAAAGGTATTTAAGGAGACTCACTAAATCACATGGGCAATCTTCGAATTACTTATTATAGTCCAAAACCAGAAAACAGTTATTTCTTCAGCTCCCAAAACATATGAACAAATCCAATCAGTCCTTTTATGTAGTTGGCTATCTTTCCCTTCCACAAACATCACCTGGCTTTCAAAACTTCATAAATTCTTAGCAATTGCCACTACATATTTCAAATTTGAGTTCTGGGGTGTGTTGATTCAATCATAAGAACCAGGATATAGTGTTGGAATCTGTTAAAATATATAATGAAACTAGAGATCCTTTATTCATGGTAATAATTACTTTCTCAGTTTTTTAGAACATAAAGCTGGTGAATTGATGGCAAGAAGTTAAAAATTCATTTACAACTGCCAAGTTTTAGTAGATTCAAGTATTCAAGAGCAATATATGTTGTGGGCCAACATTTTCCTTCTACCTGTTTGGCCAAATTTGATCTTTGACTTTTGGTCAAAAAATCAGTACTCATTTATAACTATTTCAACCCAAACCCTTCAAACTAATTTTATCCAAGTACTACTGTTTGAATATCAAATTAATTATCAACATATAATTCTTGGACTTTAGAAAACTTCACTTATTTTGATTTTAAATTCTTTTTTTTATTTTTATTTTTAGGATTTTACTTCTATGATTTTTGCCATTTCATTTTTTTCCTCCACTACTAGTTTATGTAGTTGTACAAGAATTTTATTTTTATTTTGTATGGATTATTGGATGTTTGCATCTCTTCTAAAAATAGGATCTAGATTTTCAAAGCATTTTACATCAAACCACCAAATGGGGCATTTTGGACTTTTAAGATAGTTTTTCATTTCATTCCAGGGTTCAATCCACTGAATCCAGTGTGCATTCCAGAAAATGTCAATGGAAGGATTACAAGTAAATTTTTATTGTATTCGTTATCTATTCTCTCATCCATTCTCCTATTCCATTCATTATGGTTTAATCCACCATACCAAGCACTACCCATTAACATTGTCTCTCAGTGCTGTCTAATAAACATTATTTCTGCTTAAGTCTAATCTTTAGGGGTGTTGACACTGAAATTTTGTTAAGGATGAATATTAAAGTAATTGAATATATTTTGGATAATATTGATATTATCTAATTTGAATAATTAGATAATATCAAAAGAATTTGAACTTATCAAAACTCTTCTTATCCTAACTATAAATAGCCAAATAGGACCTCTTATTCATCGTAGAGATCATCATAGAAACATCCTAAGCTTTGAAGCCTATTCAGAGATCACAATATGATCTTGAAAATAAACGCAGATCAAGCCCTTTGAACCCGGAGGCCATTCAATAAAGAACAAACATATAAACTCTTCTTTGAAGATCAAGCCGCTTGAATTCCAAAGGCCCTTCAATGGAGTGTTCAAGGAATCCAACTGATTCTTAGAGGACCATCCAGAGATCTTGTACCCATACCACATTGATACTACTTGTACCCATATCGCGCATGGATGGTCCTCTGGTTACAAGTAGTATCAATGCGGTATAGGTACAAGATCTCTGAATGGTCCTCTGATTCTTCAATTGGATGCCTTGAACACTCCATTAAAGGGCCTCTGGAATTCAAGTGGCTTGATCTTCAAAGAAGAGCTTAAATGTTTGTTCTTCATTGAAGAGCCTTCGGGTTCAAATGATTTGATCTTCAATATAGGTTTGGATCAGCATGATTGGCATAATCTTCATAGAGGGGCTTTTATTTTCAAGATCATATTGTGATCTCTGGATAGGCTTCAAAGCTTAGGATGTTTCTATGATGATCTTTAGGATGAATGAGAGGTCCTATTTATAGTTAGGATAAGAAGAGTTTTGATAAGTTCAAACTCTTTTGATATTATCGAATTAAACAAATTAGATAATATCAATATTATCCAAAATATATTCAAATATTTTAATATTCAAAAATATTCATCCTTAACAAAATTTCAGTGTCAACAAAGGGGCTGAGAAAAATGTAATGAAGGAAAATAAAAAGTTCTGGTGGGACGCCTCGAAGACTGGTGCAGATGCACCTTTATAATTTGACCAACCTAAGTCTCAATATCAAAGAGAAAATAAAATATCTAGTAACTAGTACACAACAAAATATCAATGTAAATACTTACATATCCTGCTCATGTGTGTTGGCTAATGCGGTTTTTGCAATACACAAGAATGCAGCATCAACATTTATGTCCTCTTTAGCTGATGTCTCAAAATAAGGTATAGTCCCTTTGGAAGAGCACCATTCCTTGGCTTTCTTTTCAGAAACCTGAATAAAGATTAAATCATCATCTAAACATTCAAAAAGAGTGCTCACTGTTAACCATAAAAATCTTACCACTCGGCTATTCCCACCGTCTACATCAATCTTGTTTCCCAACAGTATGAAAGGAAATCCTGTTGGATCAGCTGGGTTAGCCTGCATGCCAACAAACACTCGCAAGTCACAAGAAAGACATCTATTCTCTATTCTGCATTTAACACTTGCAACCATCAAGTCTACACCACAAAATGAGGTGTCAATGTTTAAGGAAGAGAGAAAGAGCATTATTATAAAGACAACTCAAAGCTTTATCTTGTAGGAGTAGAGAGAGAAGCCTAATATATTTATACTCCTTAACTCAACAAAGCAACCTCGTAAATACAACAAGCATTTCCTCAACACAAGGAAACTGGAAAGTCAAACAGTACTGTGGGTCAAACTTAGATTATGAGTTATGCTTGGAAATTCCAAATGTACCCAACTGTTTCTTATAATTATTCAAAGCACTCCTCGGATCATTTGTGATACTACAAAAAATAGATACCCGCATTATATCAGCTAAGTGCTTTAGTGATGAAAGGGAAAATGATCACTGTTCCCCTCGAGGTTACATTAAAAAGACTGGTGAGAAAAGCCTGAACTACAGACACCAGTTGTAACCAACAAAGAAAATTCATAGTAAAACAATCAAGAGTAAAGGGAGCAATTTCATAAAGTATAAGGTATATGTTGTGTGTAAAACAATTTAATACAATACGGAGTTGATTTAGTTTCCATAATCTTTTTTTTTTTTTTTTTTTTGGTGAGAGATTTAGTTTCCATAATCTGTAATGGATGGAGTTAGAAACTATTAAATGCTTACCCAGAACTTGCAAGAAAAAAAGAATACAATGAACATGTAAAAAATGAACCACAAAATAGACACCAAAAATACATGAATATTCCACTCATCTTATGATGAGTTTTAGACATAAGATAAATTACAAAATGCTGCCAAGGACCTTGTGTTTTGATGGCATCGCTGTGGCCCTTCCAAACGGAAGGTCACAGGTTCGAATCTCATTCCAATCAAGGATGTTGGCATAGTATGTTGTTGAACATATACTACGGATAGGTTAGATTGTAGTCACAAAAAAAAAAAAAAAAAAAAAAAAAAAAAAAAAAAAATTACAAAATGCTAACCAACAGCCAGAGGTGGGGGCAATGTCGCAGTGGCAACCACTGAGCAAATTTTTTTTAATACTAGTACTGTGATTCTGCACTACTAAATTGTAAGTAATTGTTTTTAAATTTTTATATATTAATCTGACAACAAAGTCTCTTTGTATTTGAGGAAACCCAAATTTGTTCTATGATATTTAAGTTAGATGTTCAAATAAATCTTATCAAGAGTAAATTTAACAGTAAAACATATAGTCTATGTAATTAATGTTTAGTTTATAATATTTGATATAGAGAACTTATTATTATATCATTATAATCATAGTAAAAAAACAAAACAAAAAATATTACTCCGTAACATTTAAGGATTTTAAATTCTTATGTTAAAGAAAATAAATACGTTTCATAATAAAATTTAAGTAATTAGAATTCTAGTGTCAAAGTTCTTACAAACTACATGGATATCGTGAGGTTGCAAAGAAAGGGAATTTCCACGTTCCCCTTTGTGTTGAATGTCCAGTGTAATTGTGGGATTTATAATGATTGTGTAGTGCCTTAGGTTGAAAAAAGACATTTTTTATTGTGCTTCAAACGAGACAAATTTATAGCAATTTCAGAATATGGAAAGAACGTAAAGGAGTACTATCTCGTAGTTTGTCATAGGCATTGTACTTTGATTTATAATATATTTTGTATTCGAACATTTTATCTAATTAATGGTGTTTCATATTTTGTCACAAACATTTTTGAATTGCTTTAATTTCACCCCCTCTCAAGTCAAATACTGGCTCCATCCTTGACAACAGATTCCAATGAAAAATAACAATTATATGATTGCCATGTTGCTTCACCTTCTGGAAGTTAGGCTGTCCGAGGTTTAATAAGAACGTGAAATTTCCTGAAAAAAGAGTTTACTGATTGATATAAAAAGTTGGGCTATTAATGGAGATAATCGATACCCGTGATTTCTTATGCAATGTGCCTATTTATTTCAGCATAAAATATGAAGGGTATTCATGATTGCTGTGAGCTACAAAAAGTATAATGCAGGTTAGCTTTATAAAAGTTAAGACCTAATGTGACTCCAAAAAGAAAAGAAATTTAAAAAAATTTAAATAAATAAAACAGCAAAAAAATTGAGGCTGGAATGTGGTTAAGGACAGAAGTGCCAGGTGCAGCCGTGCAGGGAAAAGCATACTCTAGAGGCTTCATGGAGGATGGAAATTATTGACTGGGCTTAGCAAGGACCACCAGAATGGTGACAATAAAAGCAAACACATCTTTATATAGGTAGAAGGCAAAGATTTTATGATACTGGAGGGAGAGAAGAGGCAGAGGTATTGTTCTAAGTTCTAACCACTAAGATGTTGGGAATATAGATAATAGATAGTGAACAATTGAGAGTCAACGAAATATATAGAAGATACAATTAGGAGACAAAGAAGTCTTAAAACCAAGACAACAGTTAAATTTTAACTTCAAACAAGAAACCACAAGATACCATACCCTCTCAACTTAACACTGATGAACCTACTACATATTTACAGAGAACTTATAGTTTTTGACAATCTGAAATTCATCTAGGTCAAGCACTAGTAGACGCAACTTTAAACAAACTAATAGAGTTGCTTTAGATTACTGTCTCCTTTCTTCTTTCAAGAGTTTCATGCTCCTTCTAAACTGAATACCTTTGAAGAAAAGAAATCCAGTGACCTAAATCATTATAATCTTTATAGATGTGACAGAACAAAGGACTTTTGATTTCTAGAAAGGAAAAGAACCAACCTGTTTGAGAAATTCATCATGCCAGTTGTCAAGGTTATCAAAGGACCGCATTACATTGACATCATACACCATAACACAACAATCAGCCCCCCTGTAAAATGCAACTCCAAGGCTCTGAAATCTCTCCTGCCCAGCCGTGTCCCATATCTAGGAAACAAAGGCAGCACACCTACTGAGCAAGTAAATTGAGTTATCTAAGCACAAAATGTTTCCATAAAACTAAAACCCACTTGTAGAGTAACATGCTGGTCATCGATTTGAAGCTCCTTTGTTACAAAATCAGCTCCAATAGTGGCTTTGTACTGCTGACTGAACTTCTTATGCACATATCTAATCAGCAGTCAAGGACCAACACATACACATAACATATTACAGCGAAACTCACAACACCATAACTTCAGATACCGCACATCAAAATGGAAAAGGAAAAACTTCAAATCACTAAGAAAAATTAGCAGGAAATGAATTGAAAACAGCAAAAGAGTCACAGATATTGTAGACAACAACAACAACAACAGTATCTGCATCCGAAATGATCAAATAGTCGAAAGGATATTGATTCATCAATGACGTTTTACCAACCCTGAAAAAAAATAATAATAATAAAGATCAATCGAAGCTGATAACCCTAAGATCATAAGCAGAAAACTAGCGGAGCAATAAAAATTAGTACCCACTGTCGCCGAGGACGATGACCTTGAGCAAAGTTCGCCTACGCAAAGACATGACGACAGTTGAGTGAAATCTCTACTACGAAATTTTTTCAACGAATTGTGGACTGAGCAGAGAAAAGGAGAGACTACAGAAATTGGGGCGCCAATTTAGATCCTTGCTCAAGTAAACAACTGAATGCATGTTTTAAAAAAATATATAAAATAAAATAGAATATTCTCCTCATCTTTCAAGACAGTTCGGCGGATGGTACCGAAATTTAATTATGGAGAATAGTAGGGTATAAGTCAAATTTTAAGAAACTTCTGCAATTGTATTGATGTAGGGCTAAGCAGAACCCGTTCAACCCGCAATTATACATAACCCACGGCGAAGGTAGGGGTGAGCAGAATCCGAAAAAAGTACGGATATCTGGCCCACTTGAACCTGAGAATAAAGTCGGGTAGGTAACCGTATCCGATTACAATACCCAAACCGGCAAAAGTAATGAAAGCTGGGTATTTGATTTCGATTTGGGTGGGTTAAGATCTCCCCCCTCTCCTCCCCCCACACCTCCGACCCGTCCGAACATCCGGTTTAGGCTTAGGGTTTGTGTATGCACATACTATACGACGTTGTATAGTCTATGTATATATATGGCCTTATGCAATCTGAGACCCTAAGCTAATTCACGCAGTCGCATTCTCTCGTTCTTCTCTGTGTTCTCTCGTTCTCCGCCATCTTCGGTTCCCAGTTCTCTAACTTCTCTGAGTTCTCTCATTCTCTGATTTCTCTCTACTTCTCAGTTCTCAATTCTCGTCTTCTCTAATATCTATTCTCTAGTCTCTCATCTCAAAGACCAATAATCTCTAGCCCTCGGCTATCATCATATTTGTTAGTTGTTTTGAAGTTCTAGGTGATCTCTCATCTCTCAGTTCTCCGTTTTACACTTTTAGTTCGTCTTTCATATACTTCTGGTGGCCTGGTGAGGCAGTGACCTGTAGTGGTCTAGTGGAAGCCCTAGGCCGTAGCTAGTGGCCCGGTGACGAGTGGTGGAAACCCTAAATCGTAGTCGTTGTTTCGGTGACCTGTGTTGAAATTCGAAGCTCTTGTTCTTCGGGGATTTATTAGAGAAACGAAGTAATTCTAAAAATCATAGTTTCAAGTTTTATGTTTTGTGTACTCCATATTATTTATGTAATATGTGAAATGTGAATATAAAATTATTTCTCTTAATTAATTTATTGATAATGAATAATTTTTTTTAATAAAGACATTGTAGGGACAATGTAGTGAATATAATCCATTGATGAATTTGAATGTAAAGAATTTTTATATTGAAAAAAATTAAAGATAATATAACTAATGAAATTATTTCTCTTATTTAATTTATTGATAATAAATAATTTTTTTTTGAATAAAGACATTGTAGACACATATTTCTAAAATAAAGAAATGCATATGTATTATTTTTTGTTGTACCTATTAAATTATTATTTATCTACAATCTACAATTTTAATAAGAGCGAATAATGTTAGGCCCTTAACTGGAATAAAAAAAAATGTCGGTACTAATTGTTTCTTAAAATGAATGGTTCATATTATTTTGATTTTAGTATTTTTAATGATTTTCCTTATTTACCCTTTATTATATTATTTTCTTTCCTTAAATAACCTTAAATTCCGTTAGTATAAACTTCATTAACAAAATATTCCGTTAACTATTTATTATTCTTAATTTACTTATTAATTTCTATAAGAAAGGTCTTAAGTTCGAACCTCATTCTAATTAGAGTTAGCATAATTGTTAAACATATACTATGAATATGTTAAAATTATTAAAAATATATAATATAAAATTTAACATAAATTTTGGTCAAATAATTAGCCCGACTAAATACATAGCATTCAATGATTATAAATCAGGAATTTTGAAAATCATTTGATTTTTTTTCATTAAAAAATAATAAATTTAAGTTTAGTTTTTTTTTTTTTTTTTTTTTCGTTTCATTAATCTTCTTTTGATTATTGAGAACAAAACTTAATATTTCAATTATGCTTTTATCAATGCATGAAAACTTCTAAAGAAATTTGTAAGTTAATTTTTACTATATTATTATAATAATATTTATTGTAACCTTATATTTTGAATTATTTATTATCATCATGTATTGACAGCAATTGTGATTGACAAACTCTCAAAACAATTTGTCTCAACAACGAATGAAAATAAAAAAAAAAAAATCAATGATTTCATTATTGTCGATGAAAAGTATGTACGCCACTTTATTCAATCGTTATCCTATGGAACTGTGTCCACCTTGTAATGTGGACACGGTTCTATGTTCATAATTACTGAATTATATATATGTTTATAAGTATAAAGTTATATATTTATAATTTTTGAACTTCATATTCATAATTATTGAACTTTATATTCACAATTATTGAACTTTATATTCATAATTATAGAACTCTATGTTCATAATTACTGAATTATATGTTCATAATTATAAAGGTATATATTCATAATTTTTTAACTTCATATTACAATTATTGAATCTCTATATTCATAATTACAAAACTATATGTTTATAATTATGTTCACAACTCTATGTTCATAATTATAGAACTATATATTCATAATTTTTGAACTATATATTCATAATTATGAACAGTTTCAGAACCATGTCCACCTTGCAAGGTGGACACACACTAGTACAAAATTACATATAGACAACCATTGTAAAAGACAATAGGCAACCATAAGGCATCGACTTTACGCGACCATTGTGAAATGGTTGCGCATTGTTAGTAATACGCGACCGTTCTTAACAAAGAACGGTCGCGTATTGTATTTTTTTTTTAATTCGAATAAGTCATCCGCGACCATTTTTGGCTAGGAATGGTCGCGGATGACTTTTAATTTTTAATTATTTATTTAATTAAATTAAAATCCCTAATTTTTTTATAATTCCTGTACTAGGTACAGCTTATTATTCAAATCCTATCAACATTACTCCACAATACAATTTATCTATCAACACACTTTAAAACAATACCTTAACACATACACAATGCAAATGCTATATATCATCAAATTAAACACAATGCAAATATACTATCGTCAAAATACAATATATAGAACTTAAAATCCTCATACTTTAATACAATTAGATCAAAACATGCCCAACTCAATACTATCATCAAAAACAAAATACTTTTTATAAATAAAATAAAACTTATAAGCACTCGGAAAAGAAGAACTTTGACCAATGCTCTCGAAGCTCATTTATGTTGTCGATAGAATACGGACTATCGCTTTCAAATGCCTACAAAAAATTAAATTAATAAAATTATTAAATTTGTTAATTAATAAAATATAACTTAACTATACATAGTTCTATTTAAATCCACTTACCTCATCCAAATTATCAACAGATGAATATTTTGTCATGAGATATAAAAACTATACTCACATAAAAACTACCACAAGGAGAACGCTTACCTTGAGTTCGCTTGCCATTTGCTCATTGTCTGTGTTTGGGA
This sequence comes from Ipomoea nil, assembly GCF_001879475.1. Taxonomy (NCBI): domain Eukaryota; kingdom Viridiplantae; phylum Streptophyta; class Magnoliopsida; order Solanales; family Convolvulaceae; genus Ipomoea; species Ipomoea nil. Next base: position 4,341,192 of record NW_017618711.1, read on the forward strand.
CTCCCCATTTCAAAGCAATTTTTGCTATATGACATTTCTCCCACAATTTAAGCACTGCTTCAGTCAATCCTTAGAGTTCTCTATTTATCCCTGAGGTTACATGGAAATAAAATAGTCAGACTCGAACATGAGACGCCACAAATTACAAAAGCAAGAACAAAATACCGAGCACAAAATGAGTTGGCAAAGGACGAGCAAGCTTCCTCAAGTACGTTAGCACATATAAACGAGGTTTTATTGGGTGCCAAAGGTCCCAAGAGCATACACTTATAATTCATTAAATGGCCTTAAAATATACTTGCTTGATTGGCCTCAACTTCAGTAATACATCACTTATTTCCATCTCAACCTCTGAATCCTCAACACTAGAAGCAGTAGTATTTTCTGAGCTTGCATAACCAAGTGAACTGGGTAAACATGCAGTAGCTGGAAAGTAGCATTAGATTTTCAATCTTCCAATGAGCATATAACTTGGCTTTTCAAGAACTGCCTGTTAAACAACCAAGTCACGTGAGGTAGTCATCATAATCTCCTCATAATCTATTCAGATGATAAAAATGTTATTCTTAATCAGAAAAAGCAATGAAACCATCAAGAAACTTAATAATTTTACACAAGACTTCTCTACAGATAATGACTTGCATATTAATGGCATCAATAAAGAATGGAACAGAGTGGCTAACTTCATATTGAGGGACCATAAACAGCCAAGCTTGGCGTTATAGGGGTCATAATGTCAAAGAAGATAAAAGATAGGGACCAAAAGAGGAATATATATCCTTATGTCTTGTTCATTGTTATTATGAAACCATCAGTATTTTCAAGTCTCTTTAACACTGCATTGTCTTAATCTGGCAATATTTCTAGGCAGAAATAAAGAATAGGAGTTGAGGAAAAAAAGAAGGAAAATGTTGTTAGCTCATATGTCTTGTATTGAAGTATTAACGGCACTAAATATGAATAATGTTGGAAACACCTGAACGGAGACGGTCGAATCTTCGACGGTTCTCCTTGCCAAAGCTCACCCATGTCTCGTGCTCGAAGCCAAAGCTTGCTGCAATCTTCTAGTTATATGATCCTAAAGAGCTAAAAACACATATGGTTGCGAATTAAATGACTGAAACCAACACGCAGAGCAGAAAGTTGAGCATTCTAGAGAGTTAAAAAACAATTGAAATGAAATTTTCAGCACTTAATTAAGCAACCTACAGAAAAGAAATGCAAGGATAATAAGTTACAGCAGTTCTTTTGATCCAACAAGTACTTGACAAAAGGAAGGTTTATGAACTAAATCATGGTATACAGCCATAGTAACAGACATATTTTCAAAACCCGATAGTAAAAAGGACATTACATTACAACACTTACACTTAAGAGGCATACGAGAGAGCGTACCAGATGAGAGAAACATTTGGCGAGGCACAATGGTTTTTCATGCCTTCTGCATATATTACATAGGACTGCTAGTATCTTGTTCGTTGAAAATTAGAGGGAATTCGTCGTATGGTTCAGAGATACCTTGCTGTGCAGCCATTTTGTTCAATGCTTCGTATGCAATTTGGTGCATCATTTTGTTCATGAACTGATTTGTGGCATCAATTTGGTGTGATGGACTTAACTTAATTATGATACCCTTGTAAGAAAATTCAGAAGTAAACATTTAACAGTGAAAGGATATTGCTTCACTCTCGGGAAGATTTGGTGCATCAGACACCTTGCATACGCGCTGTTCTCCTTTTCCCTTCCTGAACATTAGCCTTATTGTTGCAGCATGAGCAAGTACATGCCCTCCTGCTGGCTTCTTTGGATCTGATATGAAGACACCTCCTCCTGGACCAGCAATAACTGCACTAACTGAAAATAATACAGAAGTTTAAACTCGTTTCCAGTCTATCAATAGTGAAATAGTGCACTAACAGATTATTCGGTGTACAGAATGAATGAAATCATGTACTTCTCTAATTTCAGTAGTCAAAGTGCATTACAGAAGTGAACTGAGTTTTTAAAATTTTTGCAAGTATCTACAAGGAACAAAAAACACATGAATGATGGTCAGACCAAGTTACAGTCCATAAATCAAACAGCTTCTATTCATTCACACATTTTACCATCCTGTTTCCATTCTTAATATGCACTCCATTTGTGAGAAAATCTCATCATAAACACAAAAATGGAAGCAAACATTGGGTTAAGTAGATGCTAAAGTTGAACAGTCATACAACACAAATCTAACTGAAAACTAGAAATTGAACAGTCATACAACCAGTCAAAAGTCTGAAATTGCTAGAGATGTGGAATGAAATCAACAAATCATCCGAAAATTCACGAATCAGAACTGAACATTGCGGAAAAAAAGAAAAAATTCATCAACAATATTTAGCCTATAGAGAGAGAAGTGGATCTATCCTCTATCCACAAACTCAAACACCTATATACACAAATCCAACTAAAAATCAAATGCAATCAAGCACTGAAGCACAAAAAGAGCAGAGGGAGAAGATAAACGAACGAGGTTAACAGGTGCTCTGATGTGGGTCGCCGGGCGAGAGCAGATCAATGATGGGGAGATGATGATTATGCGACGGTGGGGGCGTGCGACGGTGAACGTTGTGTTGTGCGTGTGGCGGTGCGTCGCGGTGGCGGTGCGTCGCCGGGCGAGAGCAGATCGGCGAGGTGGCGGTGGGTCGCCGGGCGAGAGCAGATCGATGATGGGGAGATGATCGTACGTTCGGTAGCTTCAATCGTATGTTCTGATTGATGATGGGGAGATGATCGTTGGGTACGAGCAGATCGGCGAGCTTCAATCGTATGTTTGGTAGCTTCAATCTACGGCGGGTTATGAGTATGATAGCTTCAATCGTACGTTCTGATCTGATTCAATTCGTTCGATGATGGGTATGTAGATCTAGGGTTAATTTTAGACAATCATTTCTATTAGGAATAGTTGCCTATTACCAAACAAGTCTTATTTTAAGGCAACCATTTCTATTAGAAATGGTTGCCTATTATAAATCAATTAAGGCAAATTTGTTTTTTAAATAAATACAAAATACAATGGGCAACCATTACAGCTAACAATGGTGGTGGATTATTGATCACTTATTTACAAAAGTGCCACCGCGAATTTTTGGGCTAAGATTAGGCAACCTTTCTTTCAACAATGGTGGCCTATGGTCAATCTTCTATGTTCAATTTTGTACTAGTGACAGTTCCATAGCATAATTTGCCCACTTTATTGCTCTTATTACTTATATTTAAAAATAAATTAGTAGCTACAACAAAAAAATAAAACATATGCATTTAATTAATTTAGAATTAGATGTCTCACAACACATGAAACATGTAGGGAAAAACTATCACTACCAAATATCAACATGTGCTTGTAAGATAAAGAGTTCATAGTACAACTAAGATCTCAGTCATATACACAACAAGACAAATCTATACACCATAATCTCATTGAATGATGAATCCCTCATTGATGCCACCAATAACCCAATTACACATGATACACTACCAATAACAAAAAAAAAAAAAAAAGGACATGTACTGAAGATGAAAACAATAACAATGCTACCCAAAAGAGAATTAGAAATTTAAACCAAAAAGAGTATAGTTAGACTATCGCTTTTAGACTTAGTACTTAGATTAACGTTATTACAAAGTTGCAAACATTTATTTTTGTGACAGTTATATATAATCAATCTCTCATGTATTATCTTGCATTTATATACTTTAAATTACCGATTTAAATAAACAAATTCAACATTTATTTACTTATGCATGAACATCTTCTATATAATATTGCATTGATATACTTTGAAATACTTATTTAAAAATAAGTATTGGGCATTATCCTATTCGCGCAAAGCGCGTAAAAAAACTAGTAATTTAATAAGAGTGAAATAGAGTACTAATTATGCCAACTTTAATTGGAATGGAGTTCGAAACTAAGACCTTTCTTATTGAAATTAATCGATAAGTTAACAGTGAACTAACAGAAATTAGGAAGGTTGTGTGTTCAAGCCTCAGTGGAGGCGTTATTAGCTCTTTGTGTTTCAGTAGGTTGAGAAAGTATATGAACAGATACTACAATGTAATAGGGATAGTAGCATCCAAAAAAAAAAAAAAACAGAAATTAACAGAAAAGATAATATTTTACGGAAAAGTTAACGGATAATCATATTCATTACGGATAAATTAGAAAATTTTAAGAAAAAATTAAAATCTGATTAATTTGAGCCATATATTTGATAAAAAAAAAATTTGACCGCTATTTTTTCTACCCATTATAGGCCTAACTCTCTTAGGCTCTTATTAGTATGGTAGATAGTAGATATATAAAGATATAAAGATAAAGATATCGATTTATGATGCAAGGTGAACCATCACATAATATAATTCACCCATATACGTCATCCCATTTTTTATGGCAAATTATTTATGTGAACGATAAAAAAAGTACATTTTTAATATACTAATTATAAGTACATTATTTGTGTATTGAATGTACATTACATAAAATAATGTACATTTAATACTCAAATAATGTATTTTCTTTGATCACAATGTACATTTTTAATATACAAACATATATTATTTGTATATTGAATATACATTATTTGATAATATATAAAATGATGTATTTTTAGTACTCAAATAATGTACTTTATATATACAAATAATATACTTTTTATTTATGATCTACACAATAATAATTGCATTTTTATTTCGTAAACTAGATGCTGGAAAAAATAAATAAAAATAATAAAAAAATAGCCCATCACTAGACCTGGATCAATTGTTTGATGGGTCTAATTAGGCTTGAAGCCCAATTCTTGGGGTCTTCCAAGTTAAAGAGAAACAAGTTTGCAGCCGCGCGGCAAGATGGACAGTTCCAAAACTGTTTATAATTATAAATATATAGTTCAAAAATTATGAACATATAGTTTTATAATTATGAATATATAGTTGTGAACATAATTATGAATATATAATTCTGTAATTATGAATATAGAGATTCAATAATTGTGAATATGAAGTTCAAAAATTATGAATATATAGCTTTATAATTATGAACATATAGTTCAGTAATTATTAACATAGAGTTCTATAATTGTGAATATAAAGTTCAATAATTATGAATATGAAGTTCAAAAATTATGAATATATAGCTTTATAATTATGAACATATAGTTCAGTAATTATGAACATAGAACCGTGTCCACCTTGCAATGTGGACACGGTTCCACAACATAACGATTGCAGCGGCGCAATTATACTGTGGACTGCGGTCCACAATGGATTGTCGTCCAGGCATCAAAACGGCATCCGTTATGCGCTGTTCCGCAAAAAGTAACTCTATTTGTATAACATATCAATTTCATTTTATATACACTAGTTCCATTCCAACACAATTACAGTTTTATTTCGATATAATTAGAGTTTCATTCAACATTATACACTCAAATATGTGAAACTGTTATTCAGTTTCATTTTATATACACTATAATTTTATTACAACATAATTACAGTATCATTTCGATATAACTGCAGTTTCACTGGACAATATACACTCAAATATATGAAATTGTTATTTATTTTCATTTTGTATACACTGTAGTTTCATTTCAACGCAATTTCAATTTCATCTCAATTCAATTACAGTTTCATTTGATAATATAAAAACAATATGTGAGACAGTTTCAGTTTAGATACACTGTAGTTTCATTTTGTAATTAACAGACAAAAAATACACACTCTGTTAAGTTGTAATGGATGTCGTTTCTTTACTTTAAGAAACGACGTTGTTTTTGTACTTTGGTCTACAAGTTTTTTGGACCATGGTCCATGATATAATTGCTGGGCGCAGGCAGAGCAAAGTCACCAGAGATAATTATGGGCGCTGCTCCTTTGAAGTTGCGGTCATACATCCTCCTTATTCGCTGGAGTAGATTACGACGCAAACTCTTGAAGTTGGGGTTCAGGATGTTGGAACCCGTATGCGGAAATCAACAGTGTCAAAAACTGAAGCAAGGTTTCGCTTAAAGCTGGACGGAAATGGACTGGGAAATATAGTAGAAAGGATTGTATCTGTGACGTGTGTATTAACACTCCCTTAAAAGCATTTGCGACCAGGGTATCGCATGCTCCCGACGGGAAAACACAGATTACACAAGAACACTAATGTTCGGATTTTCTCAGGCAGAATGAAGGTGGTTCAGCGTGTTCATTATTCAATGATGGAGTGTGTTTATATACTGGAAGTATGAACACCTCCTTCATTACCATCCAAGGAAAACGCTAAAAAGAGGGAGAGCAAGGGAAGGAGCACCACACACGTTCCACACACGTTCACAGTTTGTGATTAGTGTGCAGACAAGGTGGTCAAAACTCCTTAAAAATAGGGGTTACAATTAATGTGCGGAACAAAATGTTGACCAAACCACACCGCGTCACGCGTGCGAACCGAACCGAGCGGGCGGCGGCGGCACGCGCGGGATCTCCCCTTGTTTCCTCTTCATAACACTTCAAGTCTTCTAAAATAGGTGGTAGTTTAAATAGTGAGAGATATTGAGGTAGCTAAGCAATGTGGGACAAAGCCTAACTATTAAATGTTCCCAACAATCCCCCGCACATTTAAAGTGGCAATGCTATACCGTACCAACCTGAGTGTACACCAGAGTTAATTTCCATATCAGTGTATAAAACTTGAACTGACATGTAGTGGAACCAAGTAACCCTTTCCCGGGAGTGAATTTGATCTTGAACTCATCGGTTAGTCGAGTTTTGAACTTAGTTGCACTCATTAACTTTGTAATAATCCCTGTTTCGTCTATCTCTACATATAGACATTTCAATCTGTCAAGTCTATCTCTGCATAGACTACCTGTAATAGGTTACAGATTTGTCACTGTTCTTTACAGTTTTGTAAGTCTTTCCGTGATCTCATATGCCCAACACATGTGGTGCATCACGAATTTCTTACCTCATTGGGTTTCAAACCCATCTCCCTTGAAGTATCAAGGACGGTCTTACGATTTAGACCTTTCGTGAAGGGGTCTGCTATATTCTTTTCAGATCTCACAAACTCCATTGTGATTACCCCATTCAACATTAACTGCCTCACAGACTCATGTCTGACTCTTATGTGTCTTCTTTTGCCATTATAGACACCGTTTTGCGCTACACAGATGGCAGTTTGTGAGTCACAGTGTATCGGGACGGCAGGTGCTGGACACCCCCACAACGGCACGTCTGCCAGTAGGTTTCTCAGCCACTCTGCTTCCTGGCTTGCTAGATCTAAAGCTATAAATTCAGCTTCCATCGTTGATCTGGCAATGCAAGATTGTTTTGATGACTTCCATGAGACAGCGGCTCCACAGATAGTGAATACATATCCACTTGTTGAGCTTGCATCATCGCCACCGTTTACCCAGTTCGCATCACAATACCCTTCTAGTACAGCTGGAGACCCTTTGTGTCTAGGCCCCAGTCTACAGTACCTCTCAGGTATCTTAGTACCCTTTTTAGTGCATCCCAATGTGAGACATTCGGGTTGTGGATATAGCGACTGAGTTTGTTTACTGCGTATGCAATGTCGGGTCTAGTATAGTTCATGAGAAACATCATATTACCGATTATTTTTGCATACTCTTCTTGTGACACACTATTCTCTATGCTCTTTGATAATTTTACATTGGGATCGTAAGGGGTATTGGCTGGAGTTACATCATAACTCCCAAACTTCTTTAGAAGTTTCTCCGTATAATGACCTTGAGATAAGAGGTAACCCTCCTTGGTTTTTGTGACTTTTATCCCAAGTATCACATCGGCCTCCCCTAGATCTTTCATGTCAAATTTGTCACATAGATTTCTTTTCGTGTCTTTTATAGCCTTAATATTAGGGCTAAAAATCAACATGTTGTCTACATAGAGACAGATGATCACAATGCTAGACTTTATCTCTTTAGTATATAAGTAGGCATCTGACCGGTTAGTAGTGTAACCCAGGTCTAATAAAGTTTTATGAAAGTTTTCATACCACTACTTGGGGGTTTGTTTCAAGCCATACAGAGATCTCTTGAGTCTGAATACTTTCCCTTCTTGACCAGGATCTACGCATCCGGGAGGTTGTTCCATGTAAATTTCTTCTTCTAGTTCACCATTGAGAAACGCAGTCTTCACATCCATCTGGTGAACTAACAACCTGTATAAAGATGCCAAAGCATATAGAACACGAATGGTTGCTATTTTTGTTACCGGTGAGTAAGTAAAGAAATAGTCCTCACCGAATTTCTGAGTGTAGCCTTTTGCCACTAGTCTGGCTTTGAACCTTTCTATTGAGCCATCTGGTCTTAACTTCCTTTTAAAGATCCATTTGCAACCGATAGGTTTGCAACCTCTTGGTAGATTAACCAACTCTCAAGTGTGATTTGACTGTATAGAGTCTAATTCATTTTTAACAGCCTCTTTCCACAATGTGGAATCTATCAAGCGCATAGCTTCTTGAAAGGTTTTTGGTTCTTCTTCCAGGACTAGTTGGCATATGAATTGATCACAAATCTCATTTATGCCTTTCAATTCTGTCAAGTACGTTATGAAATCAGAACCAAAATTTTTCTCTATTCTAACTCTTTTACTCCTTCTTGGTTCCTCAGAAGTGTTTGAGAAACTCGGAAAAGAGTCAGGAGAATTTTGTTGAAAGCTAACATCAAATGAGGGATAAGGTGTTTTCATAGGAAAGATTGTTTCAAAGAAAATGGCATCTCTAGCTTCACACATTGTACGATTTTCTAAGTACATGAATCTATATGCAGCACTGTTCTCAGCATACCCAACAAAGATGACATCTATAGTTTTAGGTCTCAAGTTGGGCCTTTTGAAGGACGGCAGTCCTACTTTTGCTAAGCAGCCCCACACTATCAGGTAATTAAGGTTTGGGGCATGCCCCTTCCACAGTTCATAGGGTATTTTATTAAACCCTTTGTGTGGTACTCTATTTAGAATGTGGTTTGCTGTTATAGCAGTTTCCCCCCACAAAGAGTCCAGAGCACCTGAGCTGATTAACATTGCATTAATCATCTCTTTGAGAGTTCGATTTTTTCTCTTAGCAATGCCATTTTGTTGGGGAGTGTACGGTGCTGTAAATTCATGAATAATGCCAGAATTTTCACACAGAGTTTTAAGAGAATTAGATTCATATTCTCCCCATTTATCGGATCGAAGCCTTTTTATCTTTTTGTCTAATTGGTTTTCAACTTCATTTTTAAAAACCACAAACTTCTGTTCAGCTTCATCTTTTGATCTCAATAGATAAAGTTTTGTGAAACGCGAAAAATCATCAATAAACGTAATGTAGTAACGTTTTCCACCTCTACTTTCAGTGGTTTTGAAATCAGCTAAGTCCGTGTGAATTAATTCTAAAACAGATGTTTTTCGGTTACATACTGTTGAAAACGAACTTCTAGCAAATTTAGATTCAACGCAGATTTCACATTGTGTGCATGCTTCATTTGACAATTTTGGCAACTAGTCGGTTTAAGCATTTAGTGCCAACGTGTCCTAATCTATCATGCCAAAGATTTAAAGAAACAACTATATAAGCAGAAGAGGAAGCTTTATTATTAGAAACATTGTTTGAAATGAAATCACAATTAGTTGAGCCTACTAGAGCAACCTGATTTCTAGCTACAGAAGCATCTAACACAAAAAGGCCAGCACGAAAATATCCCTTTCCTAGGTATTTTCCACAGTGAGTCAAAACCAAGCGGTCGGACTGAAAAACCATTTTTATTCCATCCTTATTCAATAGGCCTCTGGAAATTAGGTTTCTACGCAGGGAATGAACATAAAGCACATTTTGCAATAACAGAAGCTTTCCGGAATAAAGCATTAACTCAATTTTTCCTCTACCACTTACCTTAGAGATGCTGGAGTTCCCCATAAAGACTTGTTCATCTCCGGTGTTGAGCTCGAGCACCTTGAACAGGTCCTTGTTGTTGCATAAATGACGAGATGCTCCCGTGTCCACAACCCACTCATCTGGATCTCCTACCATGTTTGCTTCAGTTATCACCGCTGCTACCATTTCGGTATCTTCTGAATTTTCTACCATGTTTGCTTGATTCTTTTGCCCTTCACCACTTGGTTTTTGACCTGTCTGGTTCGTTGAGCCCTTCCGGTGATAACATTGTGCAGCTTTGTGGCTACGTTTTCCACAAACATAACATTCTTTGTTGTTTTTCCGTTTTTTCTGAACTTTCCCGTTTTTTCACACGGTTATTATTGTTTGGTTTTGAACTTTTCTTTTGGTTTCTGGAACCTTCCCCAGACTTTGACCTGTCAAAACCCCCGCCCGTTTAAACTAACTTAGCTTTAATACTATTAGAAAAATTACCAGATTTTTGAACCAATCGGTTCTCTTCTTCTATATTGATAGTGTTGATTAGCTGTTGTAGGGTGTGATTCTTCAGTTCGTGCTTCGTCTTGTTCTTGAAGTCTAGCCACGAATCAGGCAGCTTATCAACCAATGCTTCAGTCAGAAAGGCATCATTTACCACAGCTCCTTCTGATTTCATATCAACTACCAGGTTCTCAAAGTCGTGTACCTGTTCCGTAATTGATTTTCCGTCCGTCATCACGAAGTGCAGCCACCGATTCACTGCATATTTCGCCTTCCAACGTCATCAATGCCAAACTTGGCTTTCATTAGCTCCCATATCACTTTGGCAGACCGGTGCGGCGAATATATGTCGAACAGAGGATTACTCAAACGTTGGAGAATTTCTGCGCGTGCAGTTTTATTATCTTTCTCAAATTTCGTCCGAGTTGTCTGTAGAGTTATAGAAGCCTGCACTTGAGTCGTCTTCGGAGCTGTTGAATCCGCAGAGGAGGCCTGTTTGTCTGTTTGAGCAGTTTCGTCAGTTTGAGCAGGAGCCTGCACAACTGCCTCAGTATACTTCTCAGAATCCTCAAAGATGACATAGTCTACATCTTTGGATTCCAGAATCATCATCACTTTGCCAGCCCATCTCCTGTAGTTCAAACCCCCCGTGAGAGTTTCAACTGGAGTAATATCTGAATGTGTATTCGACATTGTTGAAACACAAATGCTTTTAACTGTTGGAACTCGTATGCGGAAATCAACAATGTCGAAAACTGAAGTAAGGTTTCGCTTAAAGCTGGACGAAAATGGACTGGGAAATATAGTAGAAAGGATTGTATCTGTGGCGTGTGTATTAACACTCCCTTAAAAGCATTTGCGACCAGGGTATCGCATGCTCCCGACAGGAAAACACAGATTACACAAGAACACTAATGTTCGGATTTTCTCAGGCAGAATGAAGATGGTTCAGCGTGTTCATTATTCAATGATGGAGTGTGTTTATATACTGGAAGTATGAACACCTCCTTCATTACCATCCAAGGAAAACGCTACAAAGAGGGAGAGCAAGGGAAGGAGCACCACACACGTTCCACACACGTTCACAGTTTGTGATTAGTGTGCGGACAAGGTGGTCAAAACTCCTTAAAAATAGGGGTTAAAATTAATGTGCGGAACAAAATATTGACCACACCGCGTCGCGCGTGCGAACCGACCGGGCGGGCGGCGGCGCGCGCGGGATCTCCCCTTGTTTCATCTTCATAACACTTCAAGCTTTCTAAAATAGGTGGTAGTTTAAATAGTGAGAGATAGTGAGGTAGCTAAAAAATGTGGGACAAAGCCTAACTATTAAATGTTCCCAACACCGGATGTGAGCAATATAAACAGTCGGAAAAGACGACATGAAGAAAAAAACATAGTGGAATTAGAAAGCAATATTCCTTAATTACTGTGGAACCTCTGCAGCGGTAGTATGAGGACTATGCTCAAAGTGAATTAATTTCTTGTGCGCACCAATATTTAATCATGCCTGTTGAGCCATTGAATGTGGTTGATATCTTCCCAAATGTTCTGTCGAGTCGAGATGTGGGGACCTTGGAGTTAGGAATCAACCTTTTGGGAGAAGTGTTTACTCTTTAAATTGAGGAACCTTTTAGATTCTCTATCATAAATTTATTTCCAAATCTTATGACTTATGTTTACAAATTTATTTTGTTTTCTAAATTTACTTCATAATATTTACCTTTATTAGAGGTAGCTAGGAAAGTTCATTTTTTTTTTTTATTTTTCTTTTAGAAATTTAAAAGATTAGAAAATTATTCTCATGTTTTGAGTAATCTCTGCAAAGTTTGAATCAATAAGAATTTAATTTCATGATTATCTTTCAGATAAGTTGGAATCTATCAAAATTATGTAATTACATATTTATCTTTTTTTTTTTAATGTTAAAGTTAATTTTATTTTAATAAAATGTGTTTCCCCCCACCATTACGAAGGATAACAACACTATTATATTTATGAAAGAAATTTTCTCTCTCGACACTTTTTTGCATGCACATTGTTTATTAATTTACAAGTGATTTATTAAACTTTTAATAATATAATTTGTTATGTTTTTTTAATGTTTGTATATAGTGAGGCTATAAGGATATATATTAGAAATTATATATATATATATATATATATATATATATATATATATATATATATATATATATATCATAGAAAAATTTAAATGAACCAAACATCTTAATTAATTTTTTTGATAATTTAATTCTTATGTTTCTAAGTTAAAACCAAATATATTAATTAATTTTCTTTACAAAGTTATTCCCATCAATACATTCTTTGAAATTTTTTTTTCTAAAATTTAATTGATGAGAAAGTACCAAACGTCTTCTTAATAAAAATTTTGTAACTCATGAACTAGTTAATTTCACAATGAGTTAAAAATAAATTTACTTATTAATAAATATAAAAGTTAGTCAAATAAATCATTAAATAGTGTATATCATCAAACTTTCTTAAATTGTTAAAAAAATACTATTTTTTTAAAATATTATTGACTCTTTGATAATGTAGTATCTGTTTATAAAAAAACACTACTAATTGAGTATGATTTGGTCATTCTTTTCCTGGTTGGGAAGTTGTGCATGGCTATACATCGACAATCACAATTTTCACAAAACCCAATGAAGATATTCATAGTTCGTTGTGAAGGTACAAATCTAAACCTTACTCGAAGGTTGGCAAACACGATACACATGCAGTTACTAGTTGGAGTAGTTGCCATCCAAACACGGCAGACAATTGGTAGATATAAGCTATGGTTGGCAAATCTAGCTGAAAAGGTAATTGAAAGTTTAAAAGGAGTTAAAAGCTGAAAAGTTATAAGTTAGGAGCTGAAAACTGAAGAGGTATTAAGTAAGCTGTTATGTTTGAAAATGTTTGGTAAAATTAACTTTTTGATAAGCTGATAAATGTGAAAAGACAAAAAATGAGATCTTCATAAAATTTAAATTAATTTGTTTACATATTAAACTTTAACATTTTGTCTTCAAAAAAATTAACATTGTGAAATAAAATTATTAGTATAATCATGATCTAGTATTGCATAATGAAGTAACAATCTTGTTGCAAATCTCCTTCATCTCATAATAATAATAATAATAATAATAATAATGATAATAATAATGATAATGATAATGATGATGATAATGATGATGATAATGATGATGATGATGATGATGATGATGATGATGATGATGATGATGATGATGATGATGATGATGATGATGATGATGATGATGATGATGATGATGATGATGATGATGATGATGATAATGATGATAATAATGATAATAATAATAATAATAATAATAATAATAATAATAATAATAATAATAATGATAATAATGATAATAATGATAATAATGATAATAATAATAATAATAATAATAATAATAATAATAATAATAATAATAATAATAATAATAATAATAATAATAATAATAATAATTGCGGTGAAAGTTACAAATAAAGGAGAAGAGAAAATGATATATTTTAGTCGGAAAGAGTAAAGGATGTCATTTTTTTTATTAAAATAATAAAGACAAAGATGGAAAAAAAGTTAGGAAGCTACTAGCTTATTTTGGAAAAAAAGTAGCGTTCCAAAATAAACTCTTATTTTAAGCTACGAGCTTATTTTGTGAACATTACCAAACAGAGCTTATAGCTTATTAGTAACTTAAAATAAGCTATAGGCTCCTAAATAAGCTATGCCAAACAGAGCCATATATAATATCAGTGATTCATGTAAAGACATTCATGTTTGTCAAGTTTCAAATCTATGACCTTACTTGGAACTAGGTTGATAAACACAATGTTAGAAAATTAGTATTAAAATGACATTTTAAGTGGCTATATTGTGGTACAATTATTAGATAGGTCTATTTTTGATTTGGGTCGGGTCAAAGAGGATTCGGGTTCTTCGTAGTGAGACGAAGAGATTGATATATTGTACATTAAAACGGATAATGAGTGAATGAGAAATTGATTCTCAAAGTAGACACATTAAGTTAGAAAAATGAGGGAAAAAAGAAAGAGCTTCTGTCCCACATTAGTTTGGGAAGTGAATTTGCACCACTATTTATACAAGAGTCTTTCTAACGCTTATTGAATTGTATAACATAGAGGCTTTCTAACGCACTCAAGGGTGCAAATTAAATCCCAAAGTGCCTCATGTATACTGCCACAAATGAAATTTTGATTACTTCTCTCAAAACTCTTATCCTACTCATTCTTGCAACTTCTCTCAAAACTCTTATCCTACTCATTCTTGCAACTTCTCTCAAAATTCTTATCCTACTCATTCTAACACTTTTGAGAGGTAGCAAATAAGGTAGGAAAGAGTGTTTCGCTCGACTCGTACTAACCATCTCGCTCGACTCGTACTAACCATCTTTCATTCATCTTCGGTATTCTCGTCTTTCAGTTTTGAGATTATGCTCTAAGCAATGAATCCTTGTTCTATATATTTATATATATAGTTGTTGGTTGGAATTATAATCTGGAGGATTATAAATTCCATTTTGGTATATATATATATATATATATATATATATATATATATATATATATATATATATATATATATATATATATATATATATATAGAGGCGGGTTCAGGTGCGGCAGTGTCTTACGGTGCGGTTATTTCTTACGGTGCGGCAACACCAATAGTTCACCAAATATGCACCATCAACGTTAGGAAATACACCACACAAAACAGAGTAAACAGAGCCCTGCATCACCAAACACACACCATTAGGTGTGAGTAAAAACACCATACACTGTTCGGAAATATACCATTGGGGGTGGTGAGTTATATGATGTGTTTTTTTGAGTCTGTGGTGTATTTTGTGATGTTTTATTACATTTCATTGGGGTGTATTTTTATTACACTGTTGGTGCATATTGTTAACATTGTTGGTGTATTATGGAATTTGACCGCACCGCCGCACCGTAAGACCCCGCCGCATATGAGCGCTCTTATATATATATATATATATATATATATATATATATATATATATATATATATATATATATATATATATATATTTTCGTGTGAATATATATAAATATTATTTTGTGATTAAATCGACTTGGTTCATTGTTCCTACACACAAAACCTATTGAAAGTTGCAATTGGACCTAATTGTATTTTTAGAGGTAAATTGCACTATGAAGGCAATAATGTTTGACGGGTTCGATTAAGAAAATGTTGACAAAAATTAAACTCGTAATCTTTAAATACGATAATCATGTTTCACTCACTCAGTCACTCATTTCGGGGTAAATTATTATTATTATTATTATTATTATTATTATTATTATTATTATTATTATTATTATTATTATTATTATTATTATATTATTATTATTATTATTATTATTTTATGTTAGAATACGTCATTCGATCAATTCATGCATACTCAAAAAGTATAAAAGAGTTTTATTAGTACAAGTGTAGACACTATAAGAGGGAAAATAGCATTTTCATTTAGATTATTGTGTATTTGTGTTGTAGCATATATTGGATCATTATCCTTAATTATTTGGTTATAAATTGTATGAAATTTTACTAGACTAATTTATTATTTTAGGGTTTAAGTTTTTATAATATTGTACAATTCGATATAATCGTATCATTGTATCATGCAAACCATCAAAACAAGATGCAAAACATTAATTTAATTTGAAAATATTCAAATATTTAGCACATATGTTGTTGGATATTTATATTGTAAATATATGTTTGAGGATTTCAAATATGTTACTAAACTTAAATAATATTTGAGGTGTCGTGAAGATAAATATTTTTTAAGTTTAAGAAGAAATTTATTAAATGTTATTTAATATTTGAAAAATGAGGAGAGAGAAAAATCTCATTGATTAACTTTAAGTAAGATTTGAGGAGAGAGAAGAATCTCATGGCTTACTTCATCGGAATATTTATGAGAAGTAAAAGGCGAAAAGTTATTTCCGCAAAGAAAGATCTGAACATTAGGAACCTAAAAGTTGATCCCGGAAAGTTAATACCCAATGTGGGAACCAAAAGGTACTCGATCAGTTCCGGAACCATGAAGTCCCTTTGGTGGTTTATGAGGTAACTTCTCGGTGGATAGTCGATACACATCCCAACGTCCTATGACGTACCGTACTAAGCACACCAATACACAACCCCACGTTATATGATGCACCACCCTCGACAAATATCCTCCAGCGACGCTCTCCAACCAATGCACATCCCACAGTCCTATGTTGCACAACACCTAATGCCCCAATGCACAACTTAACGACTTATGATGCACCCCCTCCTAAAATTCCAAATTCATCAACAAACCTAATCAAAAGTATACTCCAACGAATCGCAGAAAAAAAAAATTGCCCATACCGCATTAAATAATAAGAAACAATTAATAAATAGCTAATAAATCCTAGCCGTCAAATCTTACCAAATGAAGCGCCTAGATTAGACCACAGGTTCTCACCTAGAAAGCGGGTCTCATATGAACTAAATTCTACACACGCGCACGAGGGGATGCTATATATAAAGGGATGGGATGGGGTGGGGGAGGGGACACAATTGGCCCCATTGCCCCCTTCTAGATCTGGCCCCTAGGTGTGCATGGTGTAAACCTCGCTCGTGTAACAGTTTGCAAACCACGTAAGATAGTTAGCGCAAAGTTTATTTTTATTCAATACTTATTAGTGAGTGAGTATTAAACTCATTTTGGTAGGAGAATATTAGGACTCATAAGGTCGGTTTGGAAGTCATTTTTTAAATTTTCTAGTGTTTGATTTTTCAAGAAAAATAAAATCGTATGAAAATATCATTTTGACTAAAGTAAAAAAAAAAAAAATGCATGTTGACAAAGAGTCTTTTTCGAAACTTTTACTTAGAAGACATTTTCCAAATCTATTCCACATGCTTGACTCTCTCTTTCTCTCTCCCTCTCTCTAGGGGTGTCAAATAAGCCAGTCGACGCCCATAGTCATCTGTCTCGTTACTATTTGATTGGATTGAACTAGTCTGATTTGGTTAAAATTTTAACCAGATTAAACTAGAAAATATTGGTCCCATTTTATCCATAGCATTCTTTTTTCTTTAACAAAAGTTTAGTTATTTTCCGAACTCCCCATGCTGGGCATTCCTCGCGTACTACAAAGTATCCGAACAAGTTAAGACTGCAAAATCATTTTCAGGTAAAATTTAGCACAAGTTACAAAAACTGATTTACTAATTACATACTATTTTGGCCATCAGGCCATGCACATACATACACACAAATATAAAAGAAAGCTCTGCCTCATCCTCCCAAAAAAGGCCGGGAGTAAAAATGAAAAAGAAAGATGCTAATTAAGAGGTGGGAGATGTGTTTTATTTCTGGTGATGCATCTCTCGTCGATTAAACCCAAAAAAAAAAAGTTAATTTGTCTTGTGATTAATGACGGATCGTCAAGACAAGACGAAAAGTGCAGAGTAAAAAGACACCAAAATATTAAAGGTCGAAAAAGACGGTCAAAAAGTACTGAAATGACGGTTATTTTCATCCCATTCTTCTTACACAAAATCATGTAATCACAAAAAAGCAGAGAAATCAGCTTCAACTGCAAACTACTTTGTTTGGGAATATTGATGAGATTGTGTTTGGAGAAGACATCGAACCTATTCACAACCGTACGTTGTTGCCATCATGTCTTAGCTTAGTAGTAATATATAACATATGGACTCTCGTGGTTGTGTATTCCTTCGTATTCTGTTATCAAAAACTTTGAATCCTCTCCGTCTCTTTCCACCCTCTTCTTCACTATGCACCCTTCATGCGAGCACTTGTAGTAATTCCTGCTCGTATATATAATTACTTCCAATTAGTAACACACTAACAAATAAATGTGGAATGAAAAATTAGAGAATTGTCAACTATTATGTAGTGTGATGACACCTCTGTTACCATTCCAAATTGATGGTCACAGGATCGAATTTTGGTGGTGAGGGCACTGATTCATTTAACTTTAAAAAGATTGAAAAAATATAGAATGGATACTATCTTGCAGAGCTTTGATCTAGTAAAGTTTAATTACCTTGGATTGGAGTTACTTTTAACTTTTTTCTTCCCATACTTCCTCCACTTGTATCCATCATCCAAGATCTCAAGCTCAGTCTTGGTCCTAAAAGCAATTGAATGCCTCTCCTTCGCCTTTCTTCTATTCACCATCTGCCTCATGGACTTCCTGCTAAATTCATTTGTAAAAAAAATAATAAAAAGATTAATAATAATCAAAAGGAATAAATGAAAACACTAATAACTAAATAATATATTCATGTTGTACTATACGTCTCATTTTACCTACCATGTTTCGTTTCTTGATCGATAGATATCTCATCAGCCCGATCAATCTTATGACTTTAACTGAATCATTAATTTATATCTATTTGTGGGTTTAAGTGGATTATATAAAATGAGATAGATAGATGAAGATGTCCACACAGGCTTAACTCAGTGATTTAGTAGGCAGTATTTGGGAGAAAAGATCAAAGTTTGAAATTCGGTAGTGGCACTTGAAGATTATGTCCAAAGTGGACAAATCCTCACCAACATTTGGTCATATCTACTGAGTCACTAAGTTACCGTGATTTACCTTCTCCCACATGGTCTGTCGGGCCAGGGCGTGTGGGCCTTAGGGTTGGAGATTCAACCTTTTGGAAGAAGAAGATAGAAGAAATGGCTGGCCCGGCCGGAGAAATTAAATTTATATGATGAGAAAAGAAGAAATAATATAAGTAATGTTACTAACACTTCTTGCATGGGATAAGTAGTTGTGGGCATTATTCCATCAAAGCCAGAGCTGCCGGAGCTTGCAGAAGTAGTGCTACTCTTGTCTTGCACATTAATGGTGGGGGGAGGTAGTAGTGGGTGTGAGAAAAGAGATGAAGAAGAGGAAGAAGAAGAAGCAAAGGGGTTGTTATTAACAACATTGGAGTAGTGATGATCATCATTGAGGAGGGTATTAACGTAGGAAAGGTCGAAATCATAGTCATAATCTTGGAGCATTTCAGGGGGAAAATGGAGATTAGGGTTTGTATATGATGGAGGGGTAGTGGACATCATGTTTGGTCCAAGGAAATTAGGGTTCATGTTATTGGACATGGTTTTTTGAATGAAAAAGAAGAGGAAGAAAGAAGACTTTTGATTTGGGTGGCAGCACACCAAAGAATTTGAAGAGGTTGTTGTTTGAGACTTTGGATAATTATACTGCTTATATATATGTATATACAATCTTAGGTAGTATCATGTGATCCTTCCATCTTAGCTTCCTTGGCAACTTCCTAGCACAATCTATGCAGCTGCTAAATAGCCCTAGATTACGTGTCACTCCATGTCACCAACATGACGTAATCAACTTTTCATTTTCATAACTGCTGGCTGCACTTTAATTTTCTTTATTATTTTATTTGTCTCCACTTTATTTTAAAGAAAAATATACTTTTCCCCCTCCTAAAATTACTTTTTAATTTTTATCTTTCCACATGAATCACATAACGTTAGGCAACCAAAATAGTGATTTATGAGAGATTTTTACATACCTAAAAATTTGAAGATGGTTTTCAATAAATGGGGAGTTGGTTTCTGTCTCCATAGTGGGACCCACCAAGAAGAAAAAAAAAGTTGTGCCTTGGGCGCGTCAATCTGAAGCATTTTTTTAAAAGATTTTGTTTTGTTTTGTTTTTTTTTTTTTGTTACTTTTTCCTTTTACTTCCATCTTCTCTTTCATAGTCACACACTCACGCCCGCAAAAACTCAAAATCTATGCCTATTTACTTACTCTATTAAACTCTCTTTCATATTAATCTTTGCATGAAATTTTTTCATGAGACTTTCTTAACTTGTGGTGGAATTGATTGGGCAATAAATATATGGAGTTTTGTTTAAATTAAAAAAAAAAAAAAACCTTTTTTAAATCTAAGAAGTAAAATTAGTAAGACAAATTAACATGTTGGAAAAATAGCATTAAAATGGAATTTTGAGTGATTATTTTGTGGTACAAATATATGTGGGATCCACTTTCGATTTGGGTCGGATCAATGTGGATTCGGGTTCTTCGTAGTAAGATGTAGAATTTGATATAATGTACTCTCAAAATGGGTAATAGGTGAATGAGAAATTGATTCTCAAAGTAAACCTATTTATAAGAAGTCCAAAGTACGAAAGCTTAATAAATGGGAATTGAGTTTTAGCCCAATTCGTGTCCCTGCTTTGGGTCCTGTACGAAAGTAAGCTTAAGATGGCAAATTATTGTATGGACCATGGTCCACACAATGTTATGTGGACCATAACAAAAAGTACATTTTTAATATATTAAATGTACATTATTTTTGTACTGAATGTACATTATACAATATAATGTACACTCAAAACAAAAATAATGTATATCCCCTGTCTACAATATACATTATTTTTATATTGAATGTACATTATTTTTGTACTGAATGTACATTATTTTATAGTAGACAAAATATGGTCCACACAACTTGTGTGGACCATGGTCCATACAATAATGATTGGTGTAGTTAAGCTTTGTTTTGAAAGCTTAAATATGTTAATTAGTCTTAAAAGCTTAATTAAGCTTTGGAATTGGGAATATAACAATATGCATGGACGAATGTTGCATGGACTTGAGAGCTTAAGTTTCGTGCTCCTTTCGTGCTTATGTGTGAGCTCCTTTAGTGGCTTTTAGATTCGGTGAGCACGAATCAATGTTATATGCATTGATTCGTGTTGCACCGTTTCGGTGCTTGCGGACCACTCGGGTGTGGTTTTTGGTCCCAATGTGTTAAACTTTTGGGTTTGTATGGACTTCTCGGTTACTCAGATATTTTTGAAACGAGTCGTTATGGTCGGTACGAATTAATCAGATATTAAGTTCGTGACCGTTGATATTATTTCGATAATAAGTACGACCGTTTCAAACGTTATAATTCAATTATTAAATTGAATTTATGTTGATTAATGTGTCATGATGATGCTATTTAGTACCAATCTCCTATATAAACATGTTGTGGGAGCAACCTTTTTGATAGAGTGATAGTGAGAGAGTGAGAAATAACACAGAACACACACAAAGAAATTCTACTTTTCTTCTCAAAACTCTGCTCCTACTCCATTCTTGAAGCTGTGTTTTGCCCGTGCTCTTTTTCGCCGGGTTCGTTCGTTTGGGTGCTCAAACGTCGAACCGTTGTACATTTTATCCTGGGAAACCTAGGCCACAACGCTCCTATCACTTTTGGGAGGTGGCAAATAAGGTTTTAAGGAAAGAAAGGCTCTTCGCCTAACTCGTACTATTCTTTCTTCTTCTCCTTCTTTCTTATTGGATTGAAATTATAATCTGAGGATTATAAGCTCCAATTTTGGTTGATATATATTGGTATATCTTTTTCGTAGATATATACGTATATATAACTTTTGGATCCGGTTTATATATATTTGTGTGTATATATATATATTTCGGATATATATCAAATAATATTTTATATACTTATGTGTGTATATATAAATATTATTTTTGGAATATTAAATCAATTTTGGTTCATTATCACCCACATAACATTTTTCTTTTTTGCCAATCTTGATATCAAATTTGTGACCACTCATCATGTCACAAGTTATGCAACTTGACTACAAAACCGTTAGCTTCTTCTTCCATATTTTGTTTAGAGGAATTTGTCAAATTTTCTCAACAGTTATAATTTTAACCAAAACATTCAATTTTTTTTTTTAATTTAGCAAATTCATAGTCTTGGTCAAATTAAATTCGCTATTTTCAATTATTATACTTCATTTTCTATATTATACTCCTAAAAATCTCGTACAGAATTGCCATGAGTAAAAAAAAAAAAAAGTTGGTAGTAGATGTATAATAAGGATAAATCTCTCTGCTCGAAAAAAAAAAAAATCTTTTTTTGAGAACACTATTAAAATATAGTATTAGTTC
Source organism: Ipomoea nil (assembly GCF_001879475.1). Taxonomy (NCBI): domain Eukaryota; kingdom Viridiplantae; phylum Streptophyta; class Magnoliopsida; order Solanales; family Convolvulaceae; genus Ipomoea; species Ipomoea nil. Next base: position 4,363,636 of record NW_017618711.1, read on the forward strand.
TATACTTTCTTTATCTGTTGTAGCCCAAAATGAGATTACCTAACTGCTGGAAAATAATATATATATATATATATATATATATATATATATATATATATATATATATTTTGATGAATAAATTTTAATCGTTCATCTAATATCACCCTATTCTCAAGTTTGTAGTGCTAGTCTGCTAGACTTAATTTCTACCGCGCTTTTTTACAATAAAATTTAAACTATAAATATTTTTCTCCAGGGACAAAGCACCCTTCAAAATATTTCCAAACTTTAAGTTTATTCAATTCCCAATTTCATTGACACACTTTTGAGCACATAAATGTTGGAGTTAATTTCTCATTCACCCAATAACTATTTCGAGTATATAAATTTATGATTATGATCAAAACTGATTTACCTTCTTTTGTTAATTAGAAGAATCTGAATCTATTTTTGTTGAACGGAGTCAAGTCCAGTATCTTGCTATCAAAACGTGGTGCTAACTTTTATGCAAGTATAAGAAAATAAAGTTTTCCTTTCGCTATTAGCTGACCTGGTTCGAATCACATTAAAAAACATATTGTGTCTATTTTTAGCGTAATGATAAACACTTAATCTTGACAACGTTGACCCGATTAAAATCATTAGTGAATAATACTAGAAATTAAACATCAAAATGGCTACTCACAAGTTAATTAATGCCATAATTTTAACAGTATTTTAGTAGGAATGAAACACTATTTATATTTTTAAAATACTGGAATGCCTCTATCTAGGGGTAGGGTCCTAAAAACTTAAGTTTAACCCGAAGAAATTGGATCGCCTAAATTTATATATATATATATATATATATATATATATATATATATATATATATATATATATATATATATAAAAGCATATATAAAAGCAAGTAAAACAATAAATATAATGTGACACACTAAGTTTTACATTACAAAAAAAAAAAAAAAAAAAAAAAAAAAACCAACTACAAATAAAAAAAAATTAAAAAATTAAAAAGATCATAAGTTAAAGATGACTAATCAAAATTTATCAGTCGCCAACCAACCATTTGGGTATTAATTAAAGGGTCTTCTGGAAGGGTAACTTCTTTGGACTACTCATTACAAGGCATTTGGTTGGAGGGGGGAATTATGTGGGAAAGGAATTGTATAGTGATTCCATGGGAGTTGAATTACTGGGAATAAAGTGGGAATTTAAATTCCAGTGTTTGGTTGACAAGAATAGAATTACTGGGAATTTCAATTTCAATGTTTGGTATACATGGGAATTGAAAGGGAATAAGTAGTATAAAGTCAAAAATGTCCATTATTGTTGTTAGACGTTAATTTTAAGTTAAAAAAGGAAGGGGTAATGTTGACTCATCACTATCTTTTTTTCCCAGGAATTAAAATACCAGGGGGGACATGAGATTTTAATTCCATGAAAATGGGGGAATTGCAATTCCATGGAATTGCAATTCCCTCCAACCAAACTACGGAATTTAATGGCGTTTGGAATTATGTGGGAATTAAGTGGGAAGGGAATTTAAAATCTCTCCAACCAAACGCCCTGTTAGGGTTTCTTGACTTGTCTTTAATATTAGTGGTAGGATAGTGGGAAAGGAATGAGTGTGAACGAGAGATGGAACAACAGGACACGCGAGAGGACACGAACATACGGATGGCCCAATCGATGGTGCCAAACCACGGACGAAGCACGAGCGGTCAAGAAAGCCAGATGTGACCGTGGAATGGACAGTGAGTACAAGCCACCCGAACTGGGCCCCCTAAGAAGCACCGCCTTGGTGATGCAGTCCTTCACAACAAAAAATGAAGGGTGGAATTCGAAAACGACATTATTATCATTGGTAAAGCGATGGACAAACAAAAGTGAAACAGCTAAATCAGGAACATGCAGGATATTGGACATATGTAAAGATTTAGAAACTGATGGAATCATAGCATAACCAATACGGGAAATACCAAACCTATCCTATTGCCAACCCGAAGAACATCGTTGTCGGAATACTCCTCAGACTGCGTCATCATGGCGGCGTCCGGTGTGGCATGCGAAGATGCACCGGTGTCCGGATACCACGCGGTGACCTCCGACGCAGCGCCACCATCTCCACTCACGGCGTTCGCCTGGGCCGACCGTTGATCGGAGTATCGGCGGAAGCAGTAGACAGCCGTGTGTCCATGAGACCGGCAAATCTGACAACCGGCCCTTGACCACCGCGCCCTCAATGGTTTCCGCAACTGCTACCACGATTCTCTGGCCTCCTGAGCCACCGTCGCCACTCTACCGGCGTCCATGATTTGCCATCATCGCCGTTGGTGTTCCACCCGACATCTCCTCCCCTCCCAACGAGAATTCATCGGAGTATATAAACTGTTGCCTGTAAAAAGTCGGAGAGTTGCAGAAGAGACACGGGGGTACCTTTCACGGCAAGACACGTCGCCATTGTTCGGAATTTTGGCCGGAGTCCGCGGAACACGTACAGGTTCTGCTTGTCGAGTGACATGGGACGGCCGCCGAGTGAGAGATCTTCCACAAGCAACTATGCCCGACCAAGGTACTCTACCGGCGACATATCTCCTTGCCGGAGAGCCTGGAACTGCCCTAGTAGATTTAGGCAGCGAGCACGGGTGGAGGAACCTAACGCTGTCTCGATGGAAAGCCAAACATCCCGGGCGGTGGATCATCCTATAGCGAGGTACATGACCTCCTCGGAGAGCGACGAGAAAGAATGGACTGGTCCTGTTGGACCCAGACGGCGAAGGCGGGATTAGCGGTGGTGGACGTTGCCTCATCGATTGCACTGCTGGTGGCGGTGGTGGTCGCAGTCAGCACTGCCGGTGGGCATGGCGTCTCGCCATCAACGTATCCCAAAAGCTCTTGGCCACGAAGGAAGGGGATGAGCTCGGTGCGCTAGAAGAGATAGTTTCCTGTTGTCAGTTTGATCGACACGAAGTGGTGCGCGGAGGAGAGGTGGTTGGGGGTGGTCGTCGGAGAAGGCACAACGGCGGTGCTAACCGTGCGTTTGGATGAATTAGTGGCCATCGATGATGTTGGTCACGGTACGGTGAAGGAGAATCTAGAGGGGGGGGGGGGTGAATATACTCTAATTGTTTCTTTTCGATTAATCTCCTTTCGGAGATATACGCAGCGGAGATAGTGTTTTGTTTTAAAATTTCTTTGCACACTTTCGTGTTAGTGAAAACTTAGTGTTTGGTCGATATGATATGATATGCAAAGCACGAAAGTAAGAACGATAAGTAAAGAGAGATGGACAGAGAGATTTTTATAGTGGTTCGGCCAACTGTGCCTACTCCACTCTTCTTTCATAGCTCGTGAAAGGGTTTGCATTATTACTCCTAGTACAAACTACTTCAAGCTGGCTTCCTTGATGACTAAGCCGGACAGCCACTTGAAAGGTTTTTCAACTCCCCGAGTTTACTCTGCCTCTATCAACTTCTTCCTAAGTTGAGATGTTGGAAAGATAATTTGATGTTTCTCCAACATGTTGAAGCTTGTCTTGACGTCTGGATAGATCTTCACTTGAGAAAATTACAAGACTGCTTCAAGTTGTGAAGTATGAAGATGAATATGCCTTTGAAAAACTTCACAACTAACACTGGTTATGAAAAGCTTTTGGAGATGAAACTGTTTGAAGAACTTTTCTTAAGATTACAAGAGTGAGTTAACCAGCACCTTCTTCAATGGTGAAGAGAGGTATTTATAGGTTGGAAAATCCATCCGTTGGAGGGAGATGAAAATTTCAAACCTAATAACCAGTGTGTATTACTCAGTGGGCAAAGGACATTTAATGCACTTGTACTATATAGCCGTTGGAGCCAAAAGCATCATGGTTTTTGTCCTTGATCTCTGACAAAATGGTACAAGTCTTTTAATGCTCATTGTATTTAGTGAAAATCATTCCTAGGACACTTTTTTGTCCGAATGATTTTCCCATCTGAGTGATAGACAACATTCTCATTGTTTCTTTTAATGAGTGTTGTCTTTCTACAAGTCTGTCCTTGACTTGTTCACTTAGGAATGAGGAACGAAAGTTGTCCTCATCTTTCGTCCTTCCTTCTTAGACGAAGGTTCCTTCTGTAAAAGCAGTCTATCCGAAACTTGCTTTAATCCTTCTTTCGTCTGGAAGCATCTTTCGATCATCTTGCTGTCTTCAAATCTTCATGTAGACCTATTATGCTGGTCTCGTGCATGATTTAACATCTCATGCCTTTGTCACACGAGACTTATCTAACAAACGAAAAGTAGGGGTCTACATTCTATGACAGTTTGGTATCATCAAAAATCTAAATACACTTGTTCCTAACAGATGAGTAGGGAGAGAAAAGAGGGAAAGCCTATCCCAATCTGATACCAAATTGATGGTTTTATTGGGAGCGGGTCCACCATAAACCGGGTACAGGAGTACAGAACGGGGGTAGGGCGCTAGGCCCAAAATGATGCGTACAAAAGCCCGAGGTACAGGCCAAAAACAGCGACCCAAATACAAAGAACGAGGCCCACGAGGTAGGCTATAGCTAAATATGCTACTTGCAGAAATCGAACCCAGGTGGCTGGGTTGAGAGTATGAGATCAAGACCACTAGACCGTAGTGCTTGTCGTGTCTGAGTTGCCCCTTAGCTAAGGATTCGGGACCCCTATTTATAACCTGCCGCCACCCCTCCTGGGCCTCCACGTGCCCCACATGCTTTAGTCGCCACTCCCTCCTTTTCCGTACGCCAATCTGCACGTCCACCATGCTTCCGAAATTCCTGTGCCCCTTACACGCACCCCCACACCGGGCCGCCGGGCGACCCGCCACAACGCTGTAGGCCGCGCCCCCGCCACGGGGCGCCGGGCCCGCACCCAGCCACGGGCCAGGCGCGCTGGGCGCGGCGTCGCCAGCCGGGGCCGGCGCCACAGCCAGCGTCCCGCCTTGGTCGTAGGCGCCGGCGAGCACCGCCCCCACGTCCCCGCGCGGGGGAGTCCAGGCCCGCGCCCCTGGCACGCTGGGCGCACCGTGGCCTACTGGGGCCAGCGCCCCAACCGGCGGTTCTTCTGGCCACGGCCGCCGGCCACCCCGCGGCCACCTACCTTCCCCCCCTCAGGCCATACCTACCTCTCCCCTTCCGGTCCATGCTCTTTACCCCAGCCCACCATGCGTGCTTGTCTTCCAAGCCCAACAAGACTTGGGCCAACCTCCTTCTTTCACCACCCCTAGTTGGGCCAATACTTTCCCAATAAAATGGACCCCCTAGGGTCCCATATCCCCATCACAAATGAAGGAGTTTGTTACAGTATTGAATTATCTCTCTGAAGATTACAATAATACTAGTATGTAAATGTCCTATACAATAGGCTATTGAGTAGTCATGACTAAATGTAACCACATACATTCCTAACATATCTAACATTTGGCCTTCCTCGCGTACTACAAAGGATCCGAACAAGTTAAGACTACAAAATCATTTTCAGGTAAAATTTAGCAGAAGTTACAAAAACTGATTTACTAATTACATACTATTTTGGCCATCAGGCCATGCACATACACACAAATATAAAAGAAAGCTCTGCCTCATCCTCCCACAAAAGGGAGTCAAAATGAAAAAGAAAGATGCTAATCAAGAGGTGGGAGATGTGTTTTATTTCTGGTGATAGATACATCTCTCCTTGATTAAACAAAAAGGAAAAAAAAAAGGTTAGTTTATCTTGTGATCAATGACGACAGATCGTCAAGTCAAGACGAGAAGTGTAGAGTAAAAAGACACCAAAATATTAAAGGTTGAAAAAGACGGTCAAAAAGGTACTGAAATGACGGTTATTTCCATCCCATTCTTCATACACAAAATCATGTAATCACAAAAAAGCAGAGAAATCAGCTTCAACTGCGAACTACTTTGTTTGGGAATATTGATGAGATTGTGATTTGGAGAAGACATCGAACCTATTCATAACCGGGGTTGCCATCATGTCTTAGTAGTAATATATAACATATGGACTCTCGTGGTTGTGTATTCCTTCATATTCTGTTATCAAAAACTTTGAATCCTCTCCGTCTCTTTCCACCCTCTTCTTCACTATGCACCCTTCATGTGAGCACTTGTAGTAGTTCCTGCTCATATATATAAATACTTCCAATTAGTAACACACTAACAAAAAAAAAAAAAAAAAATCTTTATATTCTTTTATGAAAAAAAAATAAAAATCTAGAGAATTTGAAAAATGAAAATGTAGAATGAAAAACTAGAGAATTGTAGTGTGATGACATCTCTGTTACTATTTCAAATAAATGGTCACAGGATCGAATTCGGGTGGATGGGGCATTGAATGTGGTTATGTGGTAGAGCTTTGATCTAGTAAATAAGTTTACCTTGGATTGGAGTTACTTTTAACTTTTTTCTTCCCATACTTCCTCCACTTGTATCCATCATCCAAGATCTCAAGCTCAGTCTTGGTCCTAAAAGCAATTGACAGCCTCTCCTTCGCCTTTGTTCTATTCACCATCTGCCTCATGGACTTCCTGCTTAATTTATTTGTAAAATATAAAAAGATTAGTAATATAATCATCAAAACGATAACATATATAAGGAATAAATGAAAACTACACTAATAACTAAATAATATATTCTTATTATATTATACGTCTCATTTTACCTACCATGTTTCAATTCTGGATCCTATCTAATTAAGATAGATATCTGATCTCATCAGCCCTATCAATCTTATGACTTTAACTGAATCATTAACTTATATCTATCTCTGGGTTTTAGTGGATTATATAAAATGAGATAGATAGAATAAGATGCCCACACATGCTTAGTTCAATGGATTACTAGAGGGAGAAGAGACCAAAGTTCAGAACTCAGTAGTGACAGTGTGAGAATTATGTCTAAAGTGGGCAAATCCCTTATGCGCACCAACATTTGGTCCTGTCTACTGAGCCACTAAGTTACTGTGATTTACTTCCTCCCACATGCCCTGTCGGGCCACCTTTTGGGAGAAGAAGATAGAAGAAATGGCCCGGCAGAAGATAGAAGATAGATTAATGTTACTTACACTTCTTGCATGGGATAAGTAGTTGTGGGCATTATTCCATCAAAGCCAGAGCTGCCGGAGCTTGCAGAAGTAGTGCTACTCTTGTCTTGCACATTAATGGTGGGGGGAGGTAGTAGTGGGTGTGAGAAAAGAGATGAAGAAGAGGAAGAAGAAGAAGCAAAGGGGTTGTTATTAACAACATTGGAGTAGTGATGATCATCATTGAGGAGGGTATTAACGTAGGAAAGGTCGAAATCATAGTCATAATCTTGGAGCATTTCAGGGGGAAAATGGAGATTAGGGTTTGTATATGATGGAGGGGTAGTGGACATCATGTTTGGTCCTAGGAAATTAGGGTTCATGTTATTGGACATGGGTTTTTGAATGAAGAAGAAGAAGATGAAGAAAGAAGACTTTTGATTTGGGTGGCAGCACACCAAAGAATTTGAAGAGGTTGTTGTTGGAGACTAGCTTTGGATAATTATGCTGCTTATATATATGTATACATAATCTTAGGTAGTATCATGTGATCCTTCCATCTCAGCTTCCTTGGCAACTTCCTAGCACAATCTATGCAGCTGCCAAATAGCCCTAGATTACGTGTCACTCCATGTCACCACCATGACGTAATCATCAACTTTTCATTTTCATAACTGCTGGCTGCACTTTAATTTTCTTTATTATTTTATTTGTCCCCACTTTATTATTTTTTTAAAATATTATTTCCCCCCTCCTAAAATTACTTTTAATTTTAATTTTTATCTTTTCACATGAATCACACGATGTTACTCTATTAAACTCTTTCATATTAATTTGTGCATGAACTTTTTTTCATGAGACTTTCTTATTTAATTAACTTGCGGTGGAATTGACTGCGCAATAAATATAAGGAGTCTTTTTTTTTTTTTTAAATAAATAAATTTATTTTTTTAATCTAAGAAGTAAAATTAGTGCCAACCATCTCGTGCTCAGATGTCACCTAGGTTGGACTCTCATATGGGAGATTGTGTGTTCAAGTCTTAGTGGAGATGTTATTGACTCTTTGTGTTTCAGTACGTTTGAGAACATATACTACATTGTAATAGAGTCAGTAGCATTCAAAAAAAAATAGTAAGAGAGATTAACATTTTTCTTTTTTGCCAATCTTGATATTAAATTTGTGGCCTCTCATTTTTCACAAGTTATGCAACTTGACTACAAAACCGTATTAGCTTCTTCAATTCTTCCATATTTTGTTTAGAGGAATTTGTCAACTTTACTCGACCGTTATAATTTTAACTAAAACATTCGAAATTTACTATCTATACCAATGAAACGGTAAGAGCAAGTAAAACAATAAAGATAATGAGACGCTAAGTTTTATTTACATTAAAAAAAAAAAAAAAAGATCACAAGTTACAGATGACTAATCAAAATTTATCAGTCGCCGACTAACAACCATTTGGGTATTAATTAAAGGGTGTTCTGGAAGGGTAACTTCTTTGGACTACTCATTAGGGTTTCTTGACTTGTCTTTATTAGTGGTGGGAATTGGGATAGTGGGGAAAGGAATGAGTAAGAGATGGCAAATAGGAGGTCAGAGTGCTCTAGTGGTACTCACTCCATCAACTCGATCTTTTTTTTTTTTTTTTTTTTTTTTTAACTTGTGTTTTCGATTTTATTGAAGTATATTCTAAATTTACTTTTAAGCCCACCAAGGGATAAATCAAGTTAATACTAAATCCGAACTTCTAATGTTCGTGACAAGGGTTCAGGTGCGGGAATGACTTTCCGTGCGGTTGTGTCGTTGACGCATATCTACCTTAAGCATTATAATGACGCATTTAAGTACACAAATCATGCACTTTAAGCACTCAAACAAATAACCTTAAGAACACGAACCACGCACCTAAGGTTTTAATTAAAACGGCGCACCTTAAGTTTCACACAACTGACGCACTTAAGTATACAAATCATGCACCTTAAGAAGAAAAACAACGCACTTTAAGAAGGAAAACCACACACCTTAAGCTTTAGGTTGACGCAGCACCTTAAGTTTTAACACTGACGCACCATAAGCACACAAATAAACCATACACCTTAAGAAGAAAAACAACGCACCTTAACAACCATACAACTGCACGGAACCCATTTATATATATATATATATATATATATATATATATATATATATCACAGAGAATCCACTTTTGCATCTGAATCTCAATCTCTTGACCTTCAAATTTTTAATAGTTGACTCATATCCCATCCAACATCAACGAAGCCACAAAGAAAGTAGAAACATGACTTCTAAAAAGTGAGTTTTATTTGTATTTTACAAAGTTAGTATATATTAGTCAATCTAACTAAAATCTAATATTAATCATTCAAATACAAATTACATTAAAAAAAAAAAAAAAAAAAAAAAAAGCAGTTTGTTAATTATGATTACGGTGTAGATTTAATTTTTTTTTAAAATTATTTGTGACATAAATTTAAACCATCGATTTTATCAAAATGGTGAGCAACCAACCCACTATTTTAGTTCTTCCTAAAATGTTGAATCTCCAGGCCAACTCCAACAGAACATCTAGGAGGATGTAAATAAATCATGATAAAGGAGCCCCTCACTTTGAGAGATTGCTCCCACAGTAGGGCATTCTGGTCATTCTTCTCAAACTTCACTCATATAACCAACTGAAAACTGAGTTGCTCATGCGGGCAACACTCTATTTTAGTAACGATATGATTGGGAGACTAACCGCACTTTGAGTTTGCATAATAAATTGGGAATATCCCATCTTTTAATGTAAGGGTGTGTTTGGAAATTTAATGTAAGGGTGTGTTTGGAAACTCGGAAAATAATTTCTAAAAATCATTTTTCAAGTTTCCAGTGTTTGGATGTGCCTGGAAAATCAAGTCAACCGAAATCATTTTCCGTTGACTTTGGAAAATATGCTTGTTGATGTGGATAAAATAACCGTGTATTGATACGTGTAGGTTACAATAGAGTTACAGACGGACCGATATGATCGTATATGATGACCGGGATCCTCTCTCTAATCTAGTAAGTAGCCTAATCCAAAAGTCCCTCTCTCAAGCAATTAATGCAGTATTTATAAGGGACATGGGGAAAAGCATCCGGCCTCCCGGCATGTCGGACACGTGGTGAGCATGCACTGGGCCCTGGGGAGGCAAGCATGCAACCGTACGCGTGGCAAGCATCTCCTGCCACTGGCACGGCCCATCCCGTCCCGGCTGTCTTGCCCGCTTACCGGCTAGTCACTGGTGAGGCCTTAGATCGTTCCAAGCCGAGAGGTAACCGGTCAACCGGGCAGGGAGCCGTACCGAGCGCGTCCGGGCGGGATGGCCGGGCAGGACGGGCGGACCGTATGCCCGGGGTATATTCCCTATCACTTGTTTTGGAGGAAAATGACTTCCCATCTTTTTTGGGGAAGTCATTTTCCAACTTTTACGCCAATACCACACCACCACCACTACCACCATCAACACCACCACCACCATACCACCATCACCACCACCACCAGTACAAGACCACACTAGCACCACCCCCGCCACCATGCTTTTGTTGTTTTTGTTATTATTATTATAATATAACAAATAACACCACTACCACCACCACTACTACTACTACTACTACCACTATCACTACACCACCACCACTACTACTACTACCACTACCACTACACCACCACCACCACCACCATCAGCATCACCAACACCATCACCACCACACCACCACCACTACTATACCACTTATTATTATTGTTCGTTGTTGTTGTTTTTAATTATAAGACTTTGGTTAGTTATTTTGATATTTTATTAGTTTTTTTTATATAATTAAAATTGTTATTATATTATTATACATGTTATATTCTTAATAAAATAATTAAAATGTTTAATTATACAATTCTACTCATTTTCCAAAAAATGAATGAAACACACCAAGACAGTTTTTTAGAATGCAACCAGACACTGGATGGAAAGGAAAATGTGTTCTGAAAAATGACTCATTTTCCAGAAGTCATTTTCCTTATGAGTAAAAATAATGTACATTATGTGTTAAAATAATGTATATTATGTATTAGAATAATGTACGTTATGTGTTAGAATAATGTACATTACGTATTAAAATAATGCACATTACGTGTTAGAATATGAAACTTCTGAGATTATATAATGTACATTATATGTTTTAGAATAATGTACATTATACTTTAAAATAATGTACATTATGAGTTATAAAAATATATATTGTAGCGGGTCACACAAAAAAAATACACAAAACGACGTCGTTTTTTTATCCGGGCATGCACTATGCACTTAATAATTAACTGATACACCAAATTTAAAAATTGCTACTCTTTTAGGCCCTTAGGCTCCTTTGGGAGAGCGATGAAATTAAAGTTCAATTTTCGCAATTGGAGTGGTGGATTACTTCACTCACTTCAACAAACAGTTCATCCAAATAATAGTAGTTAAAGTAGTGAACCGTCACTATTAATTCAATCTCTATCTTAAGTATATTCTTAAAGAATAAATGTGTTTTAATTTTATTTTTCTTAAATTAATATGTAAATAAATAATTAATAAAAATCCATTATTTACAGAATACTTCAAACTAAAAATACCTAACCTGACGACGGCTATAGCACACTTATCGGGGCACTATGAACCTTCCAACTTTTGGCTCACCACAAAATCGTATAATTACATGTACATATAAAGTCAAACTTTCAAATGGGTTTGGATATTTGAAGTATTTTTCTCTACCACTCAAAAGTACATGCATTTGTTTGGGAAAAAGTATATATGAAAACTAATAATTGAGTCATACCCCAAATAGGGTCGTCAATATAAACATACTCAAAAACTTACGGTTGAATACCGCTATCTTATAACTTTACATTAAAATGTTATAAATTTAAATGTATCATAAACTATTAGAAATTATTCATTATTTGTTTTGCATATTGCATTGATATTTTCTCCCACAACATAAGATTGATCCGATTAATTATTAAATAAGACGAATCGAATATTGTACTCATCGTATTTTTAGTCAATATTTTAGTATATATTTTTCATTTTTTAATACACATCGAAATGCTATCCATTAGAAAAAAAAAAATATTCCACTTTCTTACACTATTTGTGTAGGTAGTCTAGTCTAGTTAATAAAAGTCCAAGTAAAAATAAAAAATATTTATTAATTATTATTCATGAAGCACAAGGTCTTTAGCAATGTAATCTGTTTTACTGTATCATGAAGCTTTGAATATTAAAACTACTATTATTTCCTTTTCCCATCTTTAATTAATGAATTAATTAGGGAAAAAGAGGCAACATCCTAGAGACTACTTCAATTCCGTGCATGCATCCTAAGCTATGGCCGGCTGGCTGCTTCAAGATCAACAACATCCAATCTCCTCTTATCTGTGCCTTAGAATTCAGAATTTGAAATTAAATGCACCAGAATGCACAATAGTTACTACATGAATGCACAGGCATTCATGTAGTTGTCACATAGCTGAAGTTGTGCATTTATGTAGAACATACCGTGCATTAATGCATTATTGAAGAAGTCTGCATGTTCTCACGTTAAGAGATGTTCTCACCTGAATATATATATATATATATATATATATATATATATATATATATATATATATATATATATATATATATATATATATATATATATATATATACTTGAACTAATTTGGAGATAAAAATAGTGAAGTCAATTATAGCTCGAAAATAAAAAGTGTGTTATTCTTATATCTATCTCAAATTAATAGACGAAGTTCATTGACAGTATTTCCAGCCCATCTTTTTCAATGATCACACTATTTTGTCATAATATTGACCTAAATCTAATAAGGATAGGAGGAATTGCCCCATGAATTTATCCAAATAATAATATGGTTGCTTGAGAGTGAAACAAGAAGGTGCAAGGAAGAGTGTTTGACATAATTGCATGGAAGATGAAGTGGGGGGGATAAGAAAGAAAGAAAAAAAAAAGTGTGTTTTGAAAATAACAATGAAAATAGCATTGCTTTCTTACTATAAATGCTTGAGGCGTTCAGTCTTGAGTCTTGGGCAAGCTGGAAGCAACCTTGAACCATCCGTTAAGGGATGGCGGCCGTTTCTCTTCCATCCACGTGTGTATGCATGACTGCGCTGTTCAAATTAAACGCCGTCAGCTTCGGTTCGACGAGACAGACAGGAACCGCACCAATTTTGTCCACATCTCAGATCCTTCTAATTAAGCCCACACAATCAAATTGTCAATGTGAAACCAAATTATTGCTTGTGCATAAGTATAAATAATCCTTGAAAATGAGAAAAAAACATAAAATTCAGGAATAAGGTTCAAATTGGTCACTGAATGTAACTTAAAAATACAATTAGGTTATTGAACAAAAAAAAATGCAATTAGGTCACTAAACGAAAAAAAAAAAAAAAAAGTGCAATTAGGCCACTGAACACTCCAAATGTATGCAATTTCATCTGATAGCAGATACCATCAATTTTAGTAGGTTACTTGCTTACGTGGCAGGTGAGTTGACATTTTTAATAATTTTTTTAAAAAAATGACGGCGGCCACACCGTCGTTTTATTTTTATTTTTTATTTTTTTATTTAATTTTTTTTTTCAATTTTTTAAAATTTATTATTAAAATTGCCAATTCAGCTGCCACGTAATCAGGTAACCTACTATCCGGTAAAATTACATACATTTAGAGTGTTCAGTGGCCTAATTGCACGTTTTTAGAGTGTTCAGTGGCCTAATTGCACGTTTTTAGAGTGTTCAGTGGCCTAATTGTACTTTTTTTTTGTTCAGTGACCTAATTGCATTTTTAGGTTACGTTCAGTGGTCAATTTGAACAATCGTTATGCTGTGCATCCGTATGCACCATGCATGGTGCATACGGATGCCAAAACGACGTCGTTTTATTAAAAAACGCGCATCTTCCCTTTTAAAAAAATTCAGGTTCGATTCCCAGCAACAACATTATATTGTTCATTCATTCTGGAATTTTAGTTCATAGATTATGGAATTATAGTTCATTGATTATGGAATTATAGTTCGTCGATTATGGAATTGTAGTTTATCGATTCTGAAATTTTAGTTTATAGATTATGGAATTTTAGTTCATTCATTCTAGAATTTTTAGTTCATAGATTAGATTATGGAATTCTAGTTCATCGATTATGAAATTTTAGTTCATATGTTGTTGCTGGGAATCAAACCTAATTTTTTTTTAAGGGGAGATGCGCGTTTTATTAAAACGACGTCGTTGTTGCATCCGTATGCACCATGCATGGTGCATACGGATGCACAGCATAATTTGCCCAATTTGAACCTTATTCCTAAAATTCATCACTTTTATAACAATCTTGAACTCTTTTTTATAGTCCTCATAATATTTGACCATGAATCTATTAAGATGGTTTCAAATATCTTAATTTCTAAAATAAATATCTAAAAAATCAAAGGATAGAAGATGAACTATTTCTTGTTCTTGATCATTACTCTCAACAAGGAGGTGAGCCCACTTAGCTAGATTTGCAAGAAATTGGGTTTTAATTTGACATAAGCTGCCAACAGTTTCTAGACAATGACCCCTTCTTCTTCTTCTTCTTCTGACATCTAATTAATTTCCGAAATGTGTTGGAATCGAAGCTACAGAAATGGGTTGATGGTGTTTACCGTCGGTTATTAATAAATTAAATATTTATTTTTAATATATTAAAGATTATTTTTAGATAAATATACATAAAAATGAACTTTCAGTATATTATAATAAATTTTAAAAATTGAACATTTAGTATACTAAAAATGAATATATATATATATATATATATATATATATATATATATATATTAATGGTTCACTTTACACTATGAAGTGTTGAAAAAATTAGCTATTTTGGCATTGAAAATGTTTTCTTCCCCTCCTAAAATTTTACCTCCAATATTTTTCCTCCTGATGTGGCTTTCATTAACGGGACGTTTGATTTGAGGAAATTATAATTTCATTCATACCTAATTCCCACATAATTTTGAAGGCAAGCCAATTCATTCGTTTGGTTAGACAAAATTGCAATTCCTTTTTCTCATAATAATAAATAGGAATAAGGGTTAAATAGGCCATCGAACTGCACACAATAAAACAATTAGGCCACTGAACTTAAAAAATCAACAATTAGGTCCCTAAACTAATCAATTTCAAACAATTCTTTCAATTAGAAGGTTTCCAACAGGTCAACAGGTCATCCTTCCAAATTAATTATTTTTTAAAATTTAAATTTTAAAAATTAATTATTTAAATTTAAAAAAAAAAAACTGGTTCCAGCCGGAGACGGTCGTCTCCGGCTGGATTCCAGTTTTTTTTTTTTTTTAATTTAATTTAAAAATAGGGAAAATGGCACTTTTTCCCCCTATGTTATATACTTATAGCATTTTTTCCCCCTCAATTATTTAAGTGGCTCTTTTTCCCCCTGAAATGTTAAATGGACATATTTACCCTTAAAATAAATATTTCATTTATTTTTATTCTCCAATAAATTATTACTATAATTTGGTTCAAACCAGATACTATAGTAACCAAACCAAAATATTCCAATTACAATTTATAATCAAAATGCGATATTTAGAGTTTATTAAAATCGCGAACTGGAATGGCCGGTTCATGTTCCGAACTGGAAAAATAAAATACATTTATTGTTGAATTTAAACTATTTTAAAATAAAAAATAAAATTTTAAAATATAGACAGTTCAAAATCGCGAACGGGATCCGGAACCGCCGGTTCATGATCCAATTTTTTTTTTTATTCTTAAATTTAATAAATTGAAATCCAAATATTGGGTTCTAGATCTGAATCATAACTGAAAACTTTTAATTCGATTGCTATAGTGTCTGGTTCAGTTCGAACCGAACCGTGGTAATAGCTACATATACGCAATAATTTGTTGGAGAAGTAAAATAAATAAAATGTTTACTTTAAGGGTAGAAATGTCAATTTAATATATTAGGGGGGAAAACCACCACTTTTAAAATAATTGAGGGGGCTAATGTGCTTACATAAATAATTGAGGGGGAAAAAGTGCTATAAGTATATAACATAGGGGGAAAAAGTGCCATTTTCCCTTAAAAATAATTAATTTTTAAAATTTATATTTTAAAAAAATAATTAATTTGGGAGATGACCTGTTGACCTGTTGGAAACTTTCAAATTGGAAGAATTGTTTGAAATTGATTAGTTTAGGGACCTAATTGTTGATTTTTTAAGTTCAATGGCCTAATTGTTTTATCGTGTGCAGTTCGATGGCCTATTTGACCCTTATTCCTAATAAAATATGATGGCTTGGTGGTCTGTGTCGCGTGTGCTATGTGTAAGTTCCCGGGTTTGAATTTGGTTGCACCTCTGTCCTCCTTTAATAAGTATGGGCATTTTGGACTTTGTACTACTTATTTCCTTTCAATTATCATGTATACCAAACATTGAAATTTCTCTCCTTTAATAATAATAAGTATGGACATTTTGGACTTTGTATTACTTATTCCCTTTCAATTATCATGTATACCAAACATTGAAATTTCTCTCCTTTAATAATAATAAGTATGGGCATTTTAGACTTTGTATTACTTATTCCTTTTTTTTATCATGTATACCAAACATTGAAATTGAAATTCCCAATAATTCTATTCATGTAAACCAAACACTGGAATTTAAATTACCACTTTATTCCCATATTATTCATCTCTCATGAAATTACAATTCCTTTCTCACCTAATTTCCTCCCTCCAACCAAACGCCAATACGCCATGTTATTAGTTGCCATGAATTGGATAGCCCCACAACTTATTAATAGAACTTAGTTACCAATTAGATGTTCTCATATCATGAGGGATGGATTTGAGAGAAATATATTACGGGTCTTTAACATTACTCTTTTGACATTTAAAGTAACCATTTTGTGGTATAATTTTTAGTGAGGTTCACTTCTGATTTGGTTCGGGTAAAGTGGATTCGAGTTCTCCTAAGTGATATGTTTAAATTGATATATTATACGCACAAAATAGGAGTGAATGAAAAATTGATTATCAATGCACAGAATTCACGTTCATTATATCGTGTTTATGTGTATGTGTATTATGAACATGAATTCTATACATTATGAACATAAATTTTGTATATTGAACAAAGGTCCACAATGCACTGTGAATCTTGTTCCACGATATAACGATTGCCTCGACTGTCAATCGTTATGCTATGGAACCGTGTCCAGCATTCATGCTGGACACGGGTAACAGTGCCGTTAAGAGTATATGTTCATAATTTTATTACTATATGTTCATAACTGTAAGTTCATAATGTCAGAGCTCTATGTTCATAACTCCATAACTATACATTCATACTTCCATAACTGTACATTCATAATTCCGTAACTGTACATTCATAATTCAATAACTGTAACTTCATAATTTTTGAAACTCTATGTTCACAATTTTAGAGCTCTATGTTCATAATTTTATCACTATATGTTCATAATGTCAGAGCTCTATGTTCATAATTTCATAACTGTACATTCATAATTGCATAACTGTATATTCATAATTCCGTAACTGTACATTCATAATGCAATAACTGTAAAATCATAATTTTCAAAGCTCGATGTTCACAATTTTAGAGCTCTATGTTCATAATTTTATCACTATAAGTTCATAATTGTAAGTTCATAATGTCAGAGCTCTGTGTTCATAATTTTATAACTTACATTCATAACTCCATAATTGTACTTCATAATTTCATAACTGTACATTCATAATCCCATAATTGTACATTCATAATGGCACAAACGAATAACGCCGTTAACGGCGCTAACGGCGAGACAAAATCAATTTTTTTTTAACTGAAATGACGCGTTTTCCTTGAAAATGACGTCGTTTTGGACTCGTGTCCACAATGCATTGTGAACACGAGTCCACTGCATAATTTGCGCTCGACTGTGACCTGGGGCATTTTGGGCCTTTTTTTGGAGTGTGGGTCTTATCGCAAAAATAAGAAAACACTTATATACCTGACTTGTAACTTGTAAGTATACTAGTTTTTTTACGCGCGATTGGAATAATGCCCAATGTTTTTTTTTAAATAAGTATTTTAAAGTATATCATTATATTGGAATTGTTTATGCATAGATAATTGAATGTTGAATTTGCGTATTTAAATTGGTAATTCTAAGCTTACAAATGCAAGATAATATAGTCAAGATTGATTATAATTGTCAATAAAATAATTGTATGGGTATGGTTGAAACCAAATACGGGACATAAAGGAGAGCAAATAAAAATTAAAGTATAAAATATTAAATATGTACTAATATTGTTTGAAGAGATTCCAACTGTAGGTGGTAGGGAATATCCCGACCAACATAGCTTCACCACGACCAAGGAGCCTTTGTCTCTTTTTCCTTGTCTTTGCAGGCAACAGGTCGGGCTCCTCGAGAAGAACCCGGTCGTAGACCGACCGGGAGTTGCCCGAGCGACGGTATCGACCACCGAGCGGTAGCCCTTTGGCGAAAGAGCTGACGAAGGACACGTGGCGGCTCTCTACATCGACAGGCAGGGCACCCGGGAGGATGACACGTGGTGGCTACGTGGAGGACATGCCGAACGGTTGGAATCTTGTCCCCGGCATAGCGGCTATAAATACCCACAGTAGCTACAGTGTAAGGGACTTTTGGACGATCGATAGGTTGTTGCTAGAGAATCCCGACCGCAATCAGTCGGTACTCAGAGCGACCAAGTAGATTGTACTTAGGGCCTTTACCGAGATCAATAAAGATATTTGCTTGCTTTAACTGGTCTTGTGTTGTTATATATTGCTTGCGCGTAATTAGCAGTATCATTTTGGCGCCGTCTGTGGGGAACCGTGCAAGAAACCAACGTCTTGACGAGCACCCGATCATTACATCGACATGTATCCGTGGGCACACAACAACTTTGCCGACGACCAGGCGGATGCGGCGAGCTCCTCCGACCACTATGCTACCCAACAGCAGGGTCAGACGATGGACCTCAACCTCAACCTCTCACCACCGCATCCGTCAAATACATACCCGGCCGCCCAGCAGCCGGTGAATTACATACAACCGGGATACCCACCACCCGGTCTGCCATACCAGCAGCCGCCGATGATGTATCCCGCCCAGTATCCGTACCCAGTCCCACCTCCACCATATGGGTATTGGCCAGGCCAACCAATGTGCTACACTTCCCCGGTCGGCTATCCACCATATACGCCTGCTTATACAGCTCCAGCCGCCGCCCCTCCAGTACAACCGACCGCCCAAGTGGAGCCGCAGCGTCAGTCCACATCCCGGGCTCGACGCTCGGCTCATTCGCGGTTGGGGTCGGGGGGTGCTGATGCGATGGAGGCACCAGCTCAGGCCGTTCAAGCGGAGGACCCTGAAGAAGTTGCCCGAGCGGTAGCTTTTGATCGTCTTCGACCGGAGATGCGCCAGCGTTTGGGACCCCAAGACCCGAACCGCGGGCAAGAAGACGTACAAATGCAGGAAGCTAGCCACGAGGCTTCATCTGGGTATAGCGGGTCGAGATCTCACCGACGGCGACGCGCTCGGGATACAGCCCAAGCCGCTCAAGCCGCCGAGCTCAACGAAACCCGAGGATTACTCTATAACCTTCAGGCGGAAGTTGCGCAGCTCAGGAATGCGTACCCTGGAACACCCCCGGTCAATCAGTCAACCCTGCACCAGACGCCTTTCACAGCAGCGGTAATGGCCCAGCCTTACCCGCTCGACTTAAAGGTCTCTGGAGAGAAGAGTTATGACGGACGGGCAGATCCTGAGGCCCACGTGAATGATTTTTTCAGCAACATGATGCTGAAGGGCGTTTCGGACGCCGTGATGTGCAGAGCCTTTTACTCGACCCTCACCGGTCGGGCAGCAGAGTGGTTCCGTACCCTGCCACCGGGGTCGATCGATAAATTTGAGACCCTAGCGATCAAATTTGTGAGGAAGTTCATCACTTCCAAAGTGGTGAGGAAGTCCTACATGTATCTCGAGAAGGCCAAGCAGCTAGAAGGGGAAAGCTTGACCGATTTCCTCATCAAATGGAAAGCGGCGGTCGGGGAGGTCGAGCCTATGGACGATGCGACCGCCACCCACATGCTTCACATATCTCTCCGGGCGGGACATTTGTATCAGGACTTCATCCTACACCCCCCGACCACTTACGAGGAGGCCCTTCAGAGGGTCACAGACTATGCCAACGCCGGCGAGGCGAATGCCGTCAAGCGTTTGCAGGAGGTCGGCTCTTCGTCCCGTACACCGGCCGGGCGGGCGGAACATAGGTCGGGAGATGACAACCCCCGATCCCGCACCAGGCCTGGAGAATTTACGGCCTTGAACCGATCCGCAGCGGAGGCCATGCAATACGCCCAGTCCTGCAATCTCATCAAGCTCCCCCATCCCGATCGAGACGGCCCTGACAAGAGTAAGCACTGTGCTTACCATCGATGTGCCGGGCATGACACCGAGGAGTGTACCCACTTGTGCCAATTGTTGGAAGATCTGCTGAACAGGGGAAAATTGGACAAGTGTGTGGGGAAGAGAGAGGAAAACAAAAGGAACACCGATCGGAGGGATCATAGACGTTCCCATCACCGTTCTGATCGATCTGGGCAAGACAGAAGGGATGATCGTCAGGATGACCGACGGGACCCCGACCCTCCGTCCGGTAGCCGCCCGTCCGGAAAACCTACCATCCACGTCATTTTTGGTGGGCTGGAAGATGCTTCCCGACCGCGGACTAATTGCCCGATCGCAGTAGTGGATTCCCGGGAGACCGGGAAGAGGCAGAAGATGGAGCCCATAACCTTCACCCTCGAGGACCAACCTACCAGCAGCGACCACGGCATGGAGGCGCTCGTGGTCACGATTGATGTTAAGGGGACGGACGTCCAGAGGGTTATGGTTGACACGGGCAGTAGCGTGAACGTCCTATACTTGGACGTGTTTGAGAAGCTTGGCCTTGACAGGAAGGAGCTGACTCCGGTCGGTGTACCACTGTCGGGATTTACCGGGGCTCTTATCTACCCCGAGGGAAAAATAACGCTCCCGGTCGAGATCGGCACGCCTCCAAAGTCGATCCAAACGGAGCTGGAATTTGTTGTGGTCAACCTCCATTGCGTCCACAACCTTTTCTTGGGCCGACCCGCCATTATGAAGATCGGTGGGATAATTTCTATGCCCCACCTGTGCATGAAATTCCCCACCCCTCATGGGGTCGGCGTGGTCCGTGGCGATGTTCAATCCGCCCGGAAGTGTTACACCCGAGCGGTTAATAGGCGTGATTCCGGTCCATCTTCCCGGGTGAACACCATAGCCAACGAGGAGGCTAAGGAACGGAAGGAGCAGCCTGAGCCTTCCGAAGAAATTGAAGAAGTTCCCCTGTCCGAGGACCGCCCGGACAGGAAGATAAAGATCGGACGAGCCCTCACCCCCGAGATTCGAGCGGAAGTTCTGGCCGTGCTCCGGGAGTATGCCGATATCTTTGCGTGGGGGCCCGAAGACATGCCCGGGATCGATCGGTCGGTCATCTGTCACAAACTGGCCGTCGATCCCGCAGTTAAGCCGGTCGTGCAAAAGACACGACACCTTTCCTCCGATCGCCGCGAGTTTGTAAGAGAAGAAGTCAAAAAGATGGCGGCGATCGAGCACATCCGTCCGGTAGTCTATCCCGAGTGGGTGGCAAATATCGTTCTTGTTCCTAAGCCCCCAGCCTGGAGGATGTGTATCGACTTCACGGACCTTAACAAAGCCTGTCCGCTCGACCCGTATCCTCTACCGAGCATTCATCAGATGGTCGACGAGACGGCCGGGGCCGAGTTAATGAGCTTCATGGATGCCTTTAAGGGATACCATCAGATCATGATGCACCATGAAGACGAAAGCAAGACAGCCTTCGTGACCCCGGATGGGCTGTATTGTTACCGAGTGATGCCGTTCGGCCTCCGAAATGCAGGAGCGACCTACCAAAGGATGGTCAACATGCTCTTTGCTGATCTACTGGGCCGAACGATGGAAGCTTACATCGATGATATGCTAGTCAAGAGTCGGGACCGATCCGACCACAATCGGGACCTTCGGGAGTGCTTCCAGATCATGAGGAAGTACCAGTTGCGGCTGAACCCGACCAAGTGCACATTCGCGGTTCAGACCGGCAAGTTCCTCGGCTATATGATGACCAAGAGAGGAATCGAGCCCAACCCGGCCAAAGTAAAAGCGATTCTGGACATGCAGCCACCTTCCACCGTTCGGGAAGTCCAGCAGTTAACCGGTCGGTTGGCATCCCTCAGCCGGTTCCTCTCCAAGCTAGCCGAGCGCGCTTTACCTTTCTTCAAGGTATTGCGAAAGGTTAATGGATTCGTCTGGGACGAAGAGTGCCGAGTGGCTTTTGACGAGCTGAAGGAGTATCTCATGTCACCAATCGTGCTCTCAAAGCCCGAGCTCGGAGAAGAGCTAGACGTGTACCTCGCCGTGTCCGATCGCGCAGTAAGCGCAGTGTTGTGCCGAACCGATTCGGAAGGGGTCCAGCGACCGGTGTACTATGTAAGCCACGCGCTACATGGTCCCGAGCTCCGGTACTCCCGGCTAGAGAAGGTCGTCTACGCCTTATACACTGCCGCGAAGAAGTTGGCTCCCTACTTCCAAGGTCGAGCAATTCGCGTGTTGACCGATCAGCCGATCGGGCCAGTCCTCCGAACTGCTTCATCATCAGGTCGCCTAGTCAAGTGGGCTTTAATGCTGACCCAGTACGCGATCGAGTACCGACCGAGACCGGCTATTAAAGGTCAAGCTCTTGCGGACTTCTTGGTTGAGTGCACCGCCCGGGATACCCGGCCTCCTGAGGTTGCGGATCCCGAGGCTGAGTGGTGGTCGCTGGCTACAGATGGGTCGAGTAGCAAAAAAGGGGCAGGAGGAGGAGTGGTGGTCACGAGCCCGGAAGGATTCAAGGTCTACTTTGCTCTCATGTACCAGTTCCACCCGACCAACAACGAAGCCGAGTACGAAGCGTTCGTTAACGGCTTACAGTGCGCTCGGGACTTGGGGGCTGAGTACATCCGAGCTCAGACAGATTCCGCGCTCGTGGTCGGGCAAGTTCTTGGGGATTATGAAATCAATGGAGAACGTCTGCAGCTTTACCGAGATCTTGCCATGGAGAAGCTTGCTCAGTTCCGGGGGTATACCGTCCGACACATACCCCGATTGGATAACGCCGATGCAGATATCTTATCCAAATTAGCTCAGGACGCCCCGGAACACATGTCGAAGATAGCTTGGATCTTGGTGATCCCAAGACACAGTATTCACCGACTACCGGTCAATCCCATCCAACCGGTAGATGACAATTGGATCACCGATCTGAAGGAGTACCTCGAGCACGATCGCCTCCCAGACGACCCGCAGCGTGCTCGGAAGGCCAAGCTAAGAGCCCCAAGGTTCCAAATCTTGGACGGTCGTCTATATAGGCGATCGTATGGAGGCCCCCTCATGCGTTGCTTGACCGCATTTGAGGCTGAGTTAGTCATGAAGGAATTGCACTCGGGAATTTGCTCTTCACATCAAGGAGGCCGATCCCTGGCCCGTCGTATCATGCTGATTGGGTACTATTGGCCGTCCCTCCAGCTGGACTGTGAAAAGTTAGCTCGGGAATGTGAGACGTGCCAACTGTACGCCCGGATGCCTGGACGACCGGCAACCTTTTATCAGCCGGTCACGACCGCAATTCCTTTCGCTAGGTGGGGAGTAGACATCTTGGGCCCCTTCCCTCAGCTCTCTGGTCGAAGAAAGTTCGTGATCGTCGCCATTGATTACTTCTCCAAGTGGATAGAAGCCGAGCCCTTAGCCACGATTACCTCTCAGCAATGTGCTCGCTTCCTTTGGCGCAATGTGGTTTCCCGCTTTGGTGTACCCGTGCATCTCATCAGCGACAACGGCCGCCAGTTCGTAAGCCAATATTTCCAGAACTTCTTGGCCACGATCGGGACGACTCACGTCCGGTCGTCGGTGGCTTACCCTCAGGGAAACGGTCAAGTGGAGAACGCGAACCGGACGATTTTGGAAGGTCTGAAAAAGAAGTTACACTCGGCTGGTCGTAGTTGGGCCGATGAGTTGCCATATGTTTTATGGACTTATCGGACGACCCCGAGGGAAGCTACTTTGGAGACCCCTTTCGCCCTGGTTTATGGAGCAGAAGCCCGACTCCCGATCGAGGCTTGGATCCCAACCGATCGAGAGAGAACCTACAATGCCGAGGAAAATGAACATGCCATGGCGGTGGATCTCGATGGGGTCGAAGAAAAAAGAGAGCTAGCCGCTCGGCGCATAGCCGAGTATCAGAAGCGCGTCAAGAGTTCTAAAGATGTTCGGGTCAACCCTCGTTATTTTCAGGTCGGAGACTACGTTCTACGACGAAGGGAGGCCAGTCAACCTCTAGAGGGTGGAAAGCTAGCTCAGAACTGGGAGGGGCCGTATATCATCAGTGCGATCATACGGCCGGGAACATACCGACTGGAGACGACAACTGGTCGGGTAATTGAGGGGACTTGGAATTCCGAGCACCTCGTTATGTTTAGGCATTAGGCCTCTTTTTTGTAATCTTTGGACGAAGAGGGGGCTTGACCTGCGTGTAGGTCCCGGTCGTCGCCTGTAATTGAATTTCTAAGTTTGTAAATATTTACTGAACCGCCTGCGAGCGGGAAGGATTAATGTATATACGATCGGTGATTGTTCGACCGTTTGCATACGGCGGCCCGATCGGTTATTTTCAATATCTTCAGTGCATGCAGATCAATTTATCTTCAAGCTACACCGACCGGGCGAATCTATCGACCGGTCAGATGCGCTCCACACCGGCGGACATTCGAGTCACGCCATTGATCGGGGAAGCTAGGAGCTCACAGCATAATTCCCCGATTCGTCCAACTTCTGTCCACTATCGCCCCACTCGTGCCTCGAAGGCACAATAGTGTGGGGGCTGGGATATATGAAGTGTTGATAGGCCCATATCGCTCGGTATATCCTGACCGTGGGGCTTGTTTTCCGAAAATTCGTCAAGACCTGGAGACCGGGTCAACTTGGTCGGATAGGTCAATATTAGGACGAATCTATTTTCAGGAATTTCGACAAGGCCTGAAGATCGGATAAACCTGATCAGGTTGGCCAGTTTGATGTCGAAATCTCAGACGCATGACCGGGCTATAAAGCCATAAGGTCGGCTGTCGAACGGATCGAGCAGTACAAGGCCGGGCCAAAAAGGCCGCGAGGTCGAGCAATAAGGGTAGGCGCTTACATGACTAATGATAAAAATTCGAAAAGAAAGAACGAGCGGTGGAAGTTTAACAAAAATAAGTTTCATTGATATAATGGAGTGCCCGGTACAAAGCGGGACCGGGCTCCCGATCAATGGTCCTTACAAAAAAGAAGAAGAAGAAAAGAAGCCTATTCTACTTCTTCGTTTCCCGAGCTCCGGCAGCCGTATCCTTTCCGCTCGGGGTGGCCGCTGAGGTTCCACCGGGCACAGCCGTTCTTTCCTTCGGAGCAAAGGGAGAGGGGCCGGGATCAGCTAGGTCGGGAGGAAGGGCAGATAGTACGAGCTGGAGGTCGTCGCCTTCGAGGGCTTCCCCCAACCGTTTTTGGGCCTTTTCTAGCATCTTCCTTTGGCCAGCCTTAAAGGCCCACCGACCAAAGGAGAGAATCAGGTCCTCCCCGACCTTGGTCCTCCGAGCAGCTGTAAGGAAGGCCGAGCCGATCTGGTCGTCCTTGAAGGCCGAATGGGCCAGCTCCTCCGGGCTCTCCAGGCGGGTCTTCAGCTCCTTGTTTTCGCCGATGGCCCGCTGGGCGACCTTCTCCGCAAGAGCCCGGTCTTCTTCAAGGCCTTCTGGGCCTTCTCGAGCTCGGCTTGGAGCTCTTTAACCTCCAGAAGGCGACGGGCGGCCGTCTTCTTGTGGTGGTCGGCCTCCTCAGCCAGCATAGCCCGGCCCTGAAGAAGTTGGGCCGCTCGGGAGATCTGCAAAGGCGAAAACAGACGGGTTAGCCCGGTTGAAGGCACTTGCATAAAAGGTGAAAGATGGATAGTAAAAGAAGGCTTACCTCGGCCAGGTCATAGCCGATCCTCTCGGCTACCTGGGTCGGGGTCATCTTCCCCAGATCTTCCTTGGCCCGCCCCGCATTGCCAATTCGGGCCAAGATGGACGAGGCGTCCCTTTCTCGCCCGACCGAAGGGCTCGGGCTTCGTTGCTCACGGCGGCGTTTCATGCCGCCCACCTCCTTCGCGCCCTGCTCGGGCACCTTCTCTTTTCCCCGGGCGACTTCCACCCGGGTGACCAGGACATCGGAGGGCTCAACGATGAAGCCCTCGCCCGTCGTCACGGTCGAGGTACTCAGTGGTCGGGCCAAGGGGATCTCCTTCTCTTCGGCCGGCTTCGCCTTGCTCTTCTTTTTGCCGCCAAGGGAGATCTTGGCGGGCGGGGGAAGGGGGGCCTCTTCATCACCGAAGTCTGCCATAGCTGCAAAACAAAGAGATCGTTAGTGTGATCGAGGCATAAAGATAAGTCGGGAGGGTTAGCTCGAGTTAAACCTTTCTTCGTTCGCCTCGAGGGTTTGGCGACTGTCACGCCCATCGGCACGGGCAGATACTTCTCCTGTAGCTCGTATGTGGGGGGCGGGAGTTCAGCCGCCTCGAGACTCTCAGCCGTCCGGAAGATTGTGTATTCGTGCAGCTCGCTCGAAATCCGGCTGACCGTTTCCCTCAGCGCTTGCGTCTCGATCGGCACCACTTGTTTCCGAAAGTGGGTGCTCCAAGCACGATCAACCGGGAGGATCCAGGGGTCGTATTTGAGGGAGAAGATCCTATTCTTCCACCCCCTGTTGTTCCCAGGCAGGCCTTTGATTGCGCACATATCGGCCCGGGATTGCAACATCAGGAACCCGCCTCCATAGTTGCCCGGGAGAACTTTGACCTGGTAGATGAAGTTGAACAGCTCCATCGTGCAAGCGGCTTCATGCCGAGCGCATATCTGCGGAAAGCAGGCGATGATCCGGTGCGCATTAGGGCAGATCTGGGCCGGGACGACCCGGTAGTAGGCCAAGAAGGCATTCAGGAGGGGGGTGAAGGGAATGGCGATCGGGGCCATCAGGGAGTCGTAGTGCATCCCGATCCATTTGCCCCGATGCCGATCGATGACATTCCCTAACTGCCGGCTCGTGTCAAATTCTACCCGACCCACGAGCCTTTCGGCAATCCTAGCCGCCTCGCCCTTGGTTAGCTGACTCATTTGTTGTTCGACATTCTCGCTGTTCAAGAATTCGAACTCCGCTACGGCTGGGGCGGCCGGCCCGGCCGTGTCCTCTTCGGCCGGCTCGGGAGCAGGACTCGGGTGGTCCCCAACCACCCGGGTGGGCGTTTCCCTAACGCCTTCGGTCGGAGATCCTTGTCTCCCCGATGTGGTTCCTTCTTCTTCTTCGTCGGAGCTCCCCGATCCACTTGAGCTAGAGCTCGACGACCCGGATGAGCTGGACGACGTGTCTTGGGCGGCGGCCTGCTCGGGGGCTGGCCCCGGTCGGCTGGTAGGTTCGGGGGAGTAGGACATGATGTCCACCTCCTCGTCGCTGAGGTGCTCGACCTCCTCGTCATAATCCGCGATCGATGCGTTTTGGCTGTCAGAGTCCGTCATTTCGATCTACCTAAAGGTCGGTCGGGGTTAGTGAAGGACTTAAAGTGTCCGGGACAGTTAGTTAACCTAGCAGTTCTACCTAAGATGGAGGTGCAAAGAAAAGAGAAGGGTTGAGAGCTTACCGAGTGAGGAAACTTGGGAGAGGATCTGAAGTTTTGCTTTGCTTGATCGGACTGTTGATCTGCTGCTCGGGACTCTTTGAGGGTACCGACTGAAGCAAAAGAGTGAGGAAAGTTCAAATGAGGGCCTCAAGGGCCTATTTATAGGAGGGCATTTAGGCGGGAAAGTTGTCCACTTGCGCGACACGACCAGCGCTGATTCCGAGGCAACGGTTGCAGTCGCCGAGGTTGGCAGTGGCCGACACGTGGCGGAGAAGGGAATGACAGCTGGCCGGTCGGTTTAGCGGCCGGCGGTTGGGTTTCTTCATCCCGGCCCATTTTTTCCCGGACGATAAAAAAGGCCCGGGCTGGGGGGCTCTTGGTAGGGAATATCCCGACCAACATAGCTTCACCACGACCAAGGAGCCTTTGTCTCTTTTTCCTTGTCTTTGCAGGCAACAGGTCGGGCTCCTCGAGAAGAACCCGGTCGTAGACCGACCGGGAGTTGCCCGAGCGACGGTATCGACCACCGAGCGGTAGCCCTTTGGCGAAAGAGCTGACGAAGAACACGTGGCGGCTCTCTACATCGACAGGCAGGGCACCCGGGAGGATGACACGTGGTGGCTACGTGGAGGACATGCCGAACGGCTGGAATCTTGTCCCCGGCATAGCGGCTATAAATACCCACAGTAGCTACAGTGTAAGGGACTTTTGGACGATCGATAGGTTGTTGCTAGAGAATCCCGACCGCAATCAGTCGGTACTCAGAGCGACCAAGTAGATTGTACTTAGGGCCTTTACCGAGATCAATAAAGATATTTGCTTGCTTTAACTGGTCTTGTGTTGTTATATATTGCTTGCGCGTAATTAGCAGTATCAGTAGGATTTGTGGTTAGAGTTCTATTAAGACTTTAATATTAGAATTAGATTAATGTTGTAGTTATAATTCTATATTAGACTTTAATATTAGAATTAGACTAACGGTGAATTAACGGTACTTAATGAAAAAGTTAACGGATCGGATAATTATATAATTAAGGATAAATTAGGAAATCTCAAGGAAAAATAAAAATATGAACTATTCATTTTATTTAATAATTTGACGGTCATTTTTTCTACCCAATGTTTATAATTAAATAAATATTTGAAAGTTTTTATCAATGCAAGATTATATATGATAAGTTCAACATAAGTAATAAGTAATTTAATGTCTAATTTGTTTATTTAAATATGTAATTCATAGTATATGAATACAATGTAATATAAGAGATTCATTATAATTGTTACTAAACATTTTTTATATAGTAACCAAGTATTTTTGTTGCAAAGGGTTCTAATATATTTAATGAATGCACATGTATACAAGATCAATGAATGAATCAACAGTACCAGTCCTTTAGATGTTTTGCTCAGTGTTCATTTAGTTCAACCATTATTGTTGAATTAATTATTATGGATAAAGAAATTCCTAATTTAAAGAATTTAGATGTAGTAAAAATTTAAAAATTTTAATTATAATATAACCCAAACATATTGGACGACTGGTAAATATGATGTAACCCAAAGATCAAAATGCTAAAGAAAGTGTTTTGGTTATTCAACAGTTTGAAGCAATAATTTATTCCAAACCACTGAAAATACAAACATTACAATTTACAATATTTTCACTTAGCGTTTTTTAGAATGATTTCCCCAAAACACATCTATATTTTAAAAAATTATTATTAAAACAATTATTATTATTATTATTATTATTATTATTATTATTATTATTATTATTATTATTATTATTATACCCTTATGTCATTTTAAATGTTAATTTAAATAGCTAATTTTTTCAAATATCTTTTTACCAACCGTTGATTTAGTTCTCTGGTCAAATTCGCTAACGGTAATCGCTAATCGCTGATTGTCAAACAAGGACATTGTGAGTTAGTTTCTCATTTCAATTTGTTGTGTGATTTGAATACTCTTTTGTCAACAAATTCCTCAAGTAGTTAATATGATTGACTTTATTAATTTAAATTTTTTAAATTTTTTCATGGTATTAATAAAATACTTGGTAAATAAATATATAACATTATTTTGTATTATAACTTTGATATTTAATTAAAAAATAGTGCACAAAAAAAGATAATAGACAATGTAGTGAATATAATCAATTGATGAATTTAAATGTAAAGAATTTTTACATTGGAGAAAAATAAAGACAATATAACTAATGAAACTATTTCTCTTAATTAATTTATTAATAATGAATAAATTTTTTTTAATAAAGACATTGTAGGGACAATGTGGCGAATATAATCAATTGATGAATTTGAATTTCGAATGTAAAGAATTTTTATATTGGAGAAAAATAAAGACAATATAACTAATAAATTTATTTCTCTTATTTAATTTATTGATAATGAATATTTTTTTTTGAATAAATGCATTGTAGACACATAATTCTAAATTAAAGAAATGCATATGTATTATATTTTGTTGTAGCTACTAAATTATTATTTAATTTAATAAGAGTAAAATAGAGTACTAATTATGCTAACTTTGATTAGGATGGGGTTCGAACCTAAGACCTTTCTTATTGAAATCAATGAGTAAGTTAACGGTGAACTAACGGAAATTAACGGAAAATATAATATTTAACGGAAAATAATATTCATTAAGGATAAATTAGGAAATCTCAAGAAAAAATTAAAATCTGATCAATCTGAGCCATTCATTTGATTAAAAAATTTGACTGTCATTTTTTCTACCCAATATAAGTCTAACTCTCTTGGGCTCTTATTAGTATAGTAGATATAGTAGATAGATAGTATAGTAGATAGTAGATAGTAGATAGTAGATAGATAGAAAGTAGATAGATAGTAGATAGTAGACACAAATTTCATCACTTTCATAACAATATACAATCTTCTTGAATTCTCTTTTATAATCCTCATAATATTCGTTCGACTATGAATCTATTAAAGTCCGTTTCACACATCTTAATTTCTAAATCAGATATCTAAATAACCAAAGGATAGAAGATGAACTATTTCTTGTTCCTCATCATTACGACATTACTCTCAACATAAGCTGCCAACAGTTTCTAGACAATGACCCTTTTTTCTCTTCTTACATCTTAATTAATTTCGGAAATGTGTTGGAAGCTACAGAATGGGTTATTACTGATAAACGTTCATTTTTATTATATTAAAGATTCATTTTTAATGTATAAAGAAGACACAAGTGTCAAATAGGCCCATCTACTACTACGAAGTGCTCAATTTCCACCACGAACTAAATTAAGTGTCAAATAGGTCCATCTACAAGTTAAATTTGTTCAATTGACTTTTTTTTACAGGTTGATAACAGGTTACCTATTTAATTATTAAAATAAATAAAATAAAATAAAGAATACAGCCACCGGCTGTCCTCGCCGGACAGTCGATGGGTGTCATTTCAAAGACAGCCGGACAGCCACGGCTGTCTAATATGAGGTCCAAATCTGGACCTCAAACGGCTTGGAACGGGGGCGGCGGCCTTTTTTTTTTTAGACGGCCATGGCCTAGAACGGGGCCGCCGCCCTCGTTCCAGGCTGTTTGAGATCCAGATCTGGACCTCATATTAGACAGTCATGGCTGTTCGGCTGTCCGGCGAGGACAGCCGGTGGCTGTATTCTATTTTTTAAAAAATAATTTTTAAATTATTTTGAATTTTTTTTTAATAATTGAATTGGTAACTTGCAAACAAAAGTCAATTACCTGCAAAAAAAAAAAAAGTTAATTGAACAAATTTAATAGGTAAGTGTGGTTAATTAGCCTTTAATTTAGTTCATGATGAGAATTGAGCACTTGACAATAGTACATGAGCCTATTTGACATTTCTCCTTATAAAGAATCATTTTTAGGTAATACCTAAAAATAAAATTCTATTATACTATGATAAATTTTTAAAAAATTAATATATATGTCAGTGGTCCAGTTAGTCCGCTATTGAAGGAGGGCTAAACTTGAGCAGTTCACACTTGGGCAAAATGAAGGATTCGAGGTTTTGCCTATGTATGAAATTTTTAAATTAGAACAAAAAATCAATTAGACTTTGATTTAATTTTTTGCTTCTTCCTTCATAAAAATGAAAAATAAATCATTCCTACTCTCATAACTCAAATTGGATAATTCTCAAATAAAAAGTTTTAGAAAATTTCATTTCTTGAGCGGTCTTTACTCCCCCTATGCTTGTCTTGTTTAAAATCAAATGAATTTGGATTCTTCCGTCTGATCCAGTGATTGAGACAATTAAAACGGCGTTTGCTTGTTCTGGGATCCTTTGATAGTTTGTTTTGAATCATTGGGACTGACTTTGGAAGCCTAACTCCATTCGCTGATGAACCCTGAACCTCGGACATCTTGTTGGATATTTTGCTCCGGTAAGAACAAAGATTAAGATGATAAAAGATGGATAACACTTTTTGAACTAGGTTTACTTTCCTACAAGTTTCTTATCATTTCTTTACCAAAGCAACATTATAACCAGATAAAAAATTTTGAGATATAATAAAAGTGTAACAATTGAATTTGGTTGCTTGATAAATTCAATCACAAGTATAAATACGAAAGGATATTTGTCAATGTATGTCATATATATAAAATGTACATAATAACTTCAAGTAGAACAAGTTCGACAAAACTAGAAAATAAGGAACATATTCTCCCTTAACCATTTCCTATTTAGGAAATAAGGAAAATAATTCTCCATATAGCGTTTCCTAACTTGCTTTTGCTGTGTAAAACATACATGCCTGCACGCCTATTCATAGGCAAATTAATCATGCTGCTAAGCACGCTCAGATGACATGTAGTGACTTTCTCATATGAGAGGTTATTAGACCGAGTTTCAGTGGAGGCGATGTTGACTATTTGTATATACTACAATATAATAGAGTAAGTAATGCTAAAAAAAAAAAAAAAAAAAAAAAAAAAAAAAAAAATAATAATAATAATAATAATAATAATAATAATCATGCAGTTTGTATAAGTTAAAAACCTGTGGATAAGACTTCAAATTTCAAATCCAAAGTGAAGGATAAAGGATAAAGTTTTATCCTTAATAAACATAGTAAATAAATTGACAGTATTTCCACTGAAAATTTGGACAAAAATTGTGTCCAAATTATGAGTCCGAATTGGACATAATTAACATATTGACTTGTACATACATGTATATACATACATATACATATTGGAGAACAGCTTGGCCTTCTGCAATTTTCCTTCCATCTTTTGCTATAGATCAACGCCATTTTCTATAGACCAAGTCATTTGTATGACTGAGATTTTTCCTTCAATTTTATGGTTGAGATGCAAATAAATAATTGAACATTGAAATGCAAATAACAGTTTCACATAGTGCACCTAAATGCAAGTAAGTGCAACAAATAATGTATTGAGCATCAATATTAAGTGAACCTAACGTTATCATTAAGTGCACCAATGTAAAAGACGTTACCATTAGGTGCACCAATGTTAACAAGGTAGATTGCTTGCACTATTTAGTAAAAATGGTTACAATAAGGGTGTGTTTGGTTCGCACATAGGAATCGAAATCGGAATGGATATCAAATACTTGGTAATGGTAATGGATTTTGGTAAAAGTATTTAACATGTTTGGTAGTAGGGTGGAATGAGAATGGTTACTAATAGTAGTGCTTGAGAATGAATAAGGGAATTAAACCCTTATTGTATTTGGGTATGTGTTTTTCAATTGATGGGGTATTCGAAACTCATAATAGTGTTTTAAAAAACCTATCAACCAAAACAACAACAATCACTTTCATACTCATTCTTATAGGTAAAACCCACCAACCAAACACACCCTAAGTAATTTTAATTGCACATTTTGCTTGTAAACTTGCACCCGTTCCTTGCACTTTTAACATATTTTACTTGCATCAAAGTTCGAGTTATTTATGAAAATATCATCGCATTATTTTTTTAAAATTACATCTAATTTGTTAAATTTAAACATATGGACAATTGATTCTTAATTACTTCTTTCCTTGAGCACCAGCCCGCCCCTATATATATTTAAAGGATTCTTGGTAAATTGGTGCAATGCTGATGGACTAGCAGCACTGTTTTAATGCACTTGTGCATTCACTTTTGATCTATTTAAATTTGTGATAAACCTATAAAATTGTTTTAATAGACTTAGTCCAGAAAATAATTTGCCAAAAAAAACATGTGAGACTAAAAATTGTCACACATATTAATAGTCCCATCCGGAAAAAAAATATGATTTGATTTATTTTAGGTTGCAGGTTGAAGCATTACCAAATGGTTGCCATTATTATCCAATAAAAAAATAAAAATAAAAAAGGCACAAATGAAGAGTGCAATCACAATATGAAAAATGCTAGGCATTGCTGCTGTGATTATCAGGACATAAGTTCCCAGAGAGTATCTGAGGAGTGGTATTATGTTAAATTTATGTGAAACGCAGTAATAGAGAACACAACAGAAGGCAAAACTTAGAAGTTTCAGAAGATTCATCGACTAGTTTAAGGTAGTTTCAGAAGATTCATCAACTAGTTTAAGGTGTTAAGTACCTAGCGACGTTTTTCCAAGAAATCCTTGGTTCTCTTCCTCATTCGTGTGAACACAATGACAACGCAAGCAAGGATCCATGGAGGGATGCGTCCACCAGAAAAGTTCAACTTTTTGGCCCATTCAGGAGTCTCTTTCATCACCACTACAATCAATATGGTAATGGCAACAACCCCAATCAATATTCTGGTAATCGGTTGGATTAACGAATCCTGAAACCAGAAAAAAAAAATGTTTAAGTATGTGCCAAGATTTAACATAAAGGGAAAAAAGGGCCCGCAAGGATCCATGGAGGGTGTCATGGAGGAAAAATGAAGAAAGAATAATAGTTGGAAAAGGAAAAGAAAATATTGGGTTTGCTTGAGACCCAGAACTCGGCTAGGGTCACTCAACTACGCTATAATGCACATGAGTCAAACCACACTAAAAGGTTGAATCCAACCAATTAGCTAGTCTAACTCATGGCGTTATAAACTCATATGTTCTCTCTTATTTTATGAATGTGGGCTCTTAACAAAACTAAATAAGCTAAGTAATTTGCTAAAATCTTCCAACTTACTCCCAAATAATTAAACTACCTAAACTAATTGGAGACTAAGAGTAATAAGTTAAATAACTATTTATTAGTTTCTAAATAACTACTCCATATTTAGTAATTTATTAATATCTAAACTATGTAATATAATAAAATAAGACTTCCTAAATAATCATGGCCCCAGCATGTATCGGAGGGATTCGTATTTTAGAAATAGCATGCTCTAGAAAAATGTCCAAGTAATGCTAGAACATCTTTTCTCAAATGACCTATAGCCAAAGATACAGAATGGACAAGTGTAAACCCCAAACTTTGGTTTCCAAATAGACAAGGCATGAAAATTTTGTTGTCTTAGTATGAAAATGTAAGTAATTTAGAACATTCGAGCTTAGTTCATTCAAGACAAACATATTAAGCATGATCTATTCAGTAATCTCGGCTTTTTGGGTACTAAAATAATACTCCGCAAATCAATTTTTAAAATAGCATATACAATTTCTGCATATCATCATGTCCACATAAAACATATATGTTGAGCCACCAAAATGCTACAATGCAAAGTACTCTAGATTCTAGACGGAGCAAATGGATAACACTGTTTCTGCGCAACATGTTCTCAGAAAAGTTGAAAGGTGGGGAACTGGGGATTATTAGTAGTCATGGATCATCACATCATGATATGTGGCAGGGTTATGTATGGACCACTGCCCATTATACACAGTGAATTCGTTTTGTCAACTACAAAATCGAAACCTTTTTTTTTTTAAATAAGAATAATCTTAAAATTGAAGCTTCAAGCTTGTTTTATTCTGAAAACAAAAAATTAAAAAGTACTAGAAGGATAGATAATTATCAAAGGTAGAGTGAAAGTTAAGAACTTTTAATGGGAAGGACCTTTGTAAACCAGCCAACAAAATCCACAAGAAGCACAAAAAAAAAAAAAAAGGAAACTGTTAGGCATAGACATCTCATATTTGGAATTTGGAAAGCAAGTCAGAAGTGAAACTAAAGAAAAACACAGTTGAACAAAATCCTATAAAACAGAAAAACTTGAATACTAGATTTTGCTAATCTCGTGACCTTAATTTCACTCACTCACTGGTTTAAGGCTTAATTGAGGAAAACATTGTCAACCTGTAAAAATTTTCTTCCTTTTAGGTACAAAAGCAATTTCAAGACTCAAGCAGCTTCGAAAAGCATATTTCCAGCTGAAACAAGTATCCAAACCCATCTAATAATTGAGAAGCCAAGCAACTGCAGTGAAAATCTTGGTTTCACTCTCTCTTCTGATCTTTTTCTGATCCAACTTTCAGCCTAAATCTCTACACCTTCTCAAGGATAGTAAATAGCTTGAGCAATGGGTTCTAATCTAGGGTAGCCTGGAATCAACATAGAGCCTTCATTTTTAGACACAGGTTGGGCAAGGAGGAGTCAAAGTTCATCTTGATTGACACAGCTCATTCAGCTGGAAAATCCATGTTCCAAAACCATCTATTACTTACAAATTAATGGTGCTTATAAGTTCAGGCCCCAGATGAATATATAATACATAGATGATAAAAAAAAAAATACTACTGAGAAATAAAAAAGAAAAACCAGAACCATCATGTTAACTATCATTCCAATTTCTTCTCACAGAAATTCATGTAAATATCACTATATCAGTCCTGATCGTAGTTTCTCCAATAAGGGGTAATACCCAATTTAGTCCTGGATTATAGGGTTTCTCTCGGTTTAGTCCTAATGATTTGTTGTGCTTAATCAAGTATGATTTTATCGAATTGAGTCCTTAATTGTTAGAATCAAGGACTAAATGGACAAAAAACCACTGTAGTAATTGGGTAAAATCACTATAGTCCAAGATTAACTTGATAAATTGAGTATTAATAGTGATGAAATTACAAGCTATCTTAACTGAGGACTCAATTGAGTAAAATCATTGACCTAATTAAACATAAAAAGTTATCTAATACTAAAAAAAACACTATAATTGATGACTAAATTGAGTATTAACTCTTACGGAGTAGATAAGTAGACAAATACATGCATATTTGAGTGTGTATAACTTACCTTGGGCTCTCCATCGACATAAATAACGGATCCATGAGTGTAGGTGAGGATGGATCGGCCGTTGCGAGGGTTGAAGCGGATGGGCACGCCCCGACCCGAATCAGGGTTGAAGGCGTAGATGGATTTGAAGGCATACTTGTCGAGGATATCGCGAACCTCCAGCTGATCCTGTTCCCAACCACCCAGGCTGCACTTGACCACCTCGATCGGGCCCTTTCCTTGCCGGTAGAGATGAATTTCCACCTCCGGAACCTTGGCGCCCACTGTCGGATCCGGGTTCGATAAAAGCGGAGCCGACTCGCCGGCGGCGTTGGTCGCACGGCTCTCTTCGATTTCTACCATATCCGTTGGACCGTTTCTCTCTTTACAGTTAATGTATAGGTGGCGAGGAGAAAACTGAAAACTCTGAAAATATAGTAATTTAGCCTGTAGGGGTCATATACTCCGCTACTCATACACCAGGATTTATAATATTTTGGAAGAACAAATTGCACTTTTGGTCCTGTGAGTATTAGGGTACTGACAATTTGAGTACGTGACTTTCAAAACTTCCAATTTAAACCTTTAACTATGCAATTTTTGGCACATTTGGTCCTCCGGGCCAAATTGCCGGCCAATTTTGACCGGAAAAAGATTTAATGTTTCGAATTAATTTCTGATGAGGGTAAAAACGTCATTTCACTTTCTTCTTCTTCATTCACCCCTTCTTCTTCATTCTTCTTCTTCTTCATCGCACTGGGAGCACATCCACGCCAATGGAATTCAAAGAGGGAAGCTCACCTTCTGTAGCAATGCTTGCACATCAACTCCAGCACTGATCAGGGCATAGCAGAGGCCAGCCCGTGAATGGCTAGGGAACGTGGTGAAATCTTGTATACGATTTACAGAGCCCTTACGTACGGCCTGTCGCCACTGTTATACCTCCATCTGCGGTGGCGCAAACGCCGCGGCCTCGAGCATCCCCTCCGGTGGGTCGAGCGTCTTGGTCGTCCTTCTCTCCCTCGTCCCGCTGGTCCCCTCGTCTGGTTCCATGCAGTCTCGCTAGGTGAATCTCTCCTCCTTTCTTGTTACATCCAGTGGCGGAATTAGATTGAATACCTCGTTTAATGTTCATATCTACATTGCATAAACTAGTCGAAAATTAGAAATGAAAATAAATAAATAGCCATTCCCTAACCATAAGTATAGTTATGCATGTTTGTGTTACTGTGTAATAATGTTTAAATGTACCCTGTAAACTATTGAGTGAACTTCGAGTTGAGGTTTTACTTTTTCTTTTTTGAACTAATGATATTTGTGTGTAATGCGGTTGGTTATCAGTAATTTCATTTTATTTTTTACTATAATTTGGGAAATAGGCGAGGGAATGGCAGAGATTCCCGTGATCAAATGCTGCATAGAAAGGAGGCCGGATGTAACGGTCCTAATGACTACAACCACTTCATCTTTTGAATTGAATATCTACAATGGTTAAATTACAGTCTGATTATTATGGCCAATGAATCAACTTTGTCATATTTCCTTCCTTCAACTTTGTCACTAGCCCCAGGATGAAGAAGAAGAAGAATAACGAAGAAGAAGGGGGTGAATGAAGAAGAAGAGAGTGAAATGACGTTTTTACCCTCATCAGAAATTAATTCGAAACATTAAATCTTTTTCCGGCCAAAATTGGCCGGCAATTTGGCCCGGAGGACCAAATGTGCCAAAAATTGCATAGTTAAAGGTTTAAATTGGGAGTTTTGAAAGTCACGTACTCAAATTGTCAGTACCCTAATACTCATAGGACCAAAAGTGCAATTTGTTCTATTTTGGAATAAGGGTCAAATAGGCCACTCAATTTCGCATCCAATTGCAATTAGACCATCGAACTGAAAAAGAATGCAATTGAGTTCCTGAACTACATAAACTCATGCAATTCAATTCAAAATTGACCTGTTTACTTGAAAAGACGGTTACCGAATTTAAAAATATATTTTTTAATAATTTTTTTTTAAAAAAAAAACTATAATTAAATTTTTTTTTTTAAAAAAAACCCCTATGTCGTTTTCGTCGGAGACGAACGGAGACGGAGGGATCTTCGTCTCAGACCGTCTCCCAGGCCGGAGAAACGGCCTGAGACGAAGGTGGTTTCGTCTCAGGCCGTCTCCATGGCCGGGGAGACGGCCCAAAACGAAGCCGCCACTTCGCCTCCACCGAAGACGAAGTGGCAGGCAACTCTTGGGCCTTTTCCCCGGCCATGGAGACAGCCTGAGACGAAGGTGGCTTCATCTCAGGCTGTCTCCATGACCTGGGAGACGGCCCAAGACGAAGCCACCCATTCATCTCTGCCAGAGACGAAGAAGAAGACTTCTTCGTCTCCGGCGGGACGAAGGGTTTTCTGTTTTTTTTTTTTTTTTTTAAATTTATTTATTTATTTTGATTTTAATTTTTATTTAAATTATTAAAAATATTTTTAAATTCAATATAACCGCCTTTACAGGTAAACAAGTCAATTTGGATTGAATTGCATGATTTTATGTCGTTTAGAGACCCAATTGCATTCTTTTTTAGTTCGATGATCCAATTGCAATGTGGTGTGCAGTTGAGTGGTCTATTTGACCCTTATTCTTAATATTTTAAAAAAAAATTGGCAACCTCCATGTCAGCACACTTTCAGGTAAACATGTTACTTTGGGTCTAATTGCATGATTTTGTGTTGTACAGGGATCCAATTGCATTACTTTTTTAGTTCCATAACCTAATTACATTTTGATATGCAGTTGAGTGACTCATTTGACCCATAATAATTTATTTAATAATTTATATTTAATACTAATATAGGTTACATGTAATATTTTTGTTTTGTAATTATAATATTATTAATTTATAAAGTTTAGAAAAATATATGGTTTATTACTTTATATAATAAATAAATTTTATATTAATATTTATATAAAGATATAATTAATTTTATTAATTAATTCTTGTAATAAATGTAATATAAATAAATTATATATATATATATATATATATATATATATGTGTGTGTGTGTGTGTGTGTGTGTGTGTGTGTGTGTGTGTGTGTGTGTGTGTGTGTGTGTGTGTGTGTGATCTAAATAAATATAAAATTATTTAAAAATGTTCAACAGGTGTATTTAGCATAAATGGTTTTAATAGTAATACTGTAAGTAAAAGGTCAAGGGACAAATTTGAGGGTGGTGGGATGCGGATACGGTTATACTAGTCGAGTTGGAAATTTTCTAACCTAGTCCGTCTAAAATACGGGTTAAACTATCCCAACATGACAGGTTGAGTCTGTTTTGACACTTCTATTTGCAATTTCTTC
Source organism: Ipomoea nil (assembly GCF_001879475.1). Lineage (NCBI taxonomy): Eukaryota > Viridiplantae > Streptophyta > Magnoliopsida > Solanales > Convolvulaceae > Ipomoea > Ipomoea nil. The sequence goes on from NW_017618711.1 coordinate 4,404,055, forward strand.
CAAACAAACAATGTAATTGTGTTTTGCAAAGAACTAGATTGTAGTTGAATTACAACTACCGCTTTCCAAACATGTCCTTAAACATTTTTGTCAAAAAAATAAAAATAAAAATTGAATGCAAAAATAAATTTTATAAAATTTGTTTAAAAATGGAAAGGTGATGAAATTAGGCAACTAAAGTCCTAACTCCAATTACTTACTAATGATCTAGAGTTAATTAAACCGATAAGTAATGAACACGAATAGTCAGGTTTACGACTTTACGCTTTCATAAGTTTGTCTTCTGAACTAGTTCAACGATTGGTGCAGTGAGATGTTCACCCGATTAATAATGAACACAATAAGAAGACAATGATGAACACACGGATAGTGATAACTCAGTTGAAAGAATTAAACTCCTACATTTGGGAGGCATCACATGAAATGACTTGCACGATTCTTCATTGAGCTCAAAGGAAGCGATATACTGAATCACAAAGATGAATACGAAGAACTTCAAGAATGTACAGCTACAACTTAGCTAATCAAGACAAGCTCCTTCTTTGAAGAATCGGTGTGAGATCTCCATATCACCCAAATTGAGGCTCCCCAACCCTCAATTGCAGCAGACTAGCTTTAGCTTGATGTGATAATCAACCCAAAAATAGCAATGGATGAGATGACTGACTTGACTTCAAATCTTTATCCAATGGATAATGATTATCAAGTCATTCGAATGAACTCTCTGGATATTCTCAAGGTGTATCATATTTTCTCCGTAAAAATCTTCATCATCGGGTAAAGTGAGAGATAATCATTTATATATATGTCCCATGGAGATCTTAACTGAATAACTATCTTGAACATCTGCTCGAACAATGATCTTTCAGCTGGTTCAATCTTCACTTCGACAAGTCTAATTGTTGAACTATTTTAAATACTAGTTCATGCTCTATCTACCTTAGTACATCAACTGAACTATATCTTGAACAACTGCTTTGTTACATAAAATTTAACAACACAGAGGAGTAAAAAGATAATTCTTTTATAACACATTTTTGTCAAGTAACCATTAGTCTCATGAGCACAAGGCACTCCGGTCCTGTCTCTCAAAAACATGAGCTGCAAGGTTAGCATTCAGACAAGAAAAAAGCAAAACTAAATCAGGACTACAACCCGGTTCTTGGCGAGCCAATCCTCAACGTGATTCTGTTCCTGCATGATATAGCTAACTCGTGATAAATTGTTCTTACATTAACATATTTCTAAACATTCATACTTTTTAAATCATATTATAAACTATTGTTTATTGTGTTGTATATAATAGGAAAAATGTCAAATAGGTTATTGAACTTTTGTAATCTACACAATTGGAGCATCAAATACAAAACTTGTGCAATTAAACCATTTAACATTAAAATAAAAATAAAAATGTATGCAATTAACATTTTTATAGAATAGATACTACTATACCTTGTAAAGAATCTTGAGTATTTCAAAAAAATAATAAAAAATTTATAAGAGTGAACAAACGGTTGGTCAATTACATAACTAACTAATAAATTGAATAACAAACCAAAAATTTAACCTTTATAACCTACTGAAAATCAAGTTATGCCAGTTACAGAAAAACAAGAGCACACTATTCTACAGAGAAAGGAGGCATTGTAACAGATTCACCATTTAGCATATTAACAACAATTCGTTGCACACTATTGTAATCATAAACCATCACAATAATTCATTGCTCCTACAATGCCATGCTCACACTGGCACTGTTTGTTCTTCAATATTCAAGGGCACTACAACACTGGAATTAGAAGAAATTCTCAATAGGTCAGCAGGAACTTCACTGATATATGATGAAGAACCGACTTCACCACCTTCTGCAACTGGGATTTTCTCTTTGGGATCTCTAGGTGGATCAGCACAAGTGTCTCTTTCATCAAAATGTCTGCAAATTGCAACAATCTTTGACCAAACAGTAGTTTTGGAGTCCAAGATTGTCTGCAGACATGTTCTGTTCTGGTATACATAGTTGACTAGGAAAACTAGGAGACAGGATCCTGTTATGCCCCCAGTAATGGCAAAGAGTCCTTTGAAACACTGTAATTTCACACTTGTCGATCCCAGCCGTGTGCTGTCTGGCCCTGTACATGTCGCTTCATTTCCGAGCCCTTGATTCCCAATCTCCAAAATCCTTCCATTTTCTGTCAGCTCAATCACTGCCCGTGATACATCTGCAACTAGTGGAGACCCTCTAGGGAAAACCTGAAATTTTTTCAAAGTCACAGACATAAAGAAAGCAAGAAGTGATAGTGATAGTGATACTGAAGAAGTAATATGAGAAAATGCTTACGAAAGCAAATCCATCAGTGCGGTAAGAAGGTCCAATGGTGTATTTGCCACAGTATTTGGATAGGAAGATTTTGGTATTAGGAGCTCCATCAAAATATGCTGATATCCCACCATTGTTACTTCCGTTAGACAATGCGTTATGGAAATCCTCGGGATATTTATAAGTATTGATCTTGGATTCTTGAAATCCCTTTTCCTTCAAGAGGTCTGGTATGAAGGAGCCTTCTGGACAGCCAACAAAGTCTCCATTCTTGATTAGCTGGTTCACATCTTTGATTGCTGGTTTAAGACGTTGTACTGTTAATCTTGACGACAAGCTGGCTGTATAAGTTGAGTTCAGAATAAGTACGACGAACATCCAAACCACCACAACAAGCCGTGCAAAATTACTCACGATTCTCTCTCCTGCAACAGAATTATATTGGTTCTGCAGCAGTTGAGTTGGACTGAAAAGAAAATGGAAAGAAGAAAGACTACTTACTATGTGCAAATACTAGCGTCGAGAATGGAAAGTATAGGATCATTCCGACATGTTGAGAAGGAGGACCTCGGAAAGCAGAGCTAACCCTGTGTTCAAGAATCCAGACAGCCATGCCAGTGAAAATGAAGAACACTATGCTGGTTAGCCAAAGTTGTTTCGTTAGGGGCTTCAAAAAGGTCCATATGTTGTCCACATCCTCATACGCTATTGGGACTATACCGAACACCCCTCCTTCTGCAAAGGGCAATGTGAAGTCTGCATACTTTGAACGGTTTGCTGTGATTGATATATCCCCAGCTGCAGCATCAAAGTTCTGATCACACAACATAAAATTAATCAGAAACTAGGAAAATATAATGAGATACAAGAATTTGGCTATGATAGTAAAGGAACCTGTTTAAGTTCACCTGAAGGAATACTTGGTATACTAGATCATTATAAGTTCCTGCACTTGAGCCATCAGGTTTCTCAAAGGGAACGAGCTCATAGCGCACAGAATATTGCAACGCTGACATGACGGAATTGAAGACATCAATGTAGTATCCGCTAACTTGGGTTCTATTGAGTTCCTTGTCCCTTTCCACTCTCACAAAGTCTGTAAAACCCGACTTCACTGGCACTCCGACTCTTAGCTTCTTACCTGCAACTGGGACTTCCCATCCCCTGGGAACAGCAGTTGACCCTCCTGGCCATATGACACTACTCTTGAAGATTTCTCTTGATGAAGAATAAAAATTAGTGCCATTATTCGTCTTGAAATTGATTCCTCGTGAAGAAGGTGTCCAGATTGCCACCTCTCTCTCCCCATTTCCAACCACATTAAGTATTTGAAACGATGACGCTTCTCTCTTTCCATCAGCAAGCTGGAACTTCCCAGAAATCCCTTCAAATCTTGTGCCCAATATTGCTTGCAGAAGCTCAGGACCTGATTCTGAGACTCCAACAGCAAATGGATCTGATGAACTGTCTAGAACTTCTTTAGCCTCTCTGCCTCTTCCTACTTTCTCTGCAGCCTCAGCTAATGCCCACAAAGTGTCATATGCCCACAGCCCAAAAACACTCAAATCTGCTTGTCTAAAGCCTGGATGATCAAGTGTTTTAGTCTTATCTTTCATGAGTTTGCTTTTCAACCTCATTTCAAATGTGTCAAGTCTTTTAGTCTTGGGAATCAAAGGCTTTACCCCTATCACCCCTTGCATTGCTTCTACAACATTCGAGTCCATCAAATACATTACATCCATCAGCGTTTGTGTAATAATCCAAGCATATCCCTCATTCATCATCCCAATTTCCTTGGCTTTCAGAAAAAGCCTGGCCCCAAGATCACTACTTGTTTGCACCACAAACACCCTTGTCTGCATTGTCATCATCTTGTACAGTTCTTTGAGCAAAAAATCAGATGATGCCGAAACAGGAAGTAGGCTCTTGTAGGAGATGCGAATATTTATTTCTTGGAACACATTAGACAAGTAAGGAATAATGCCATAGCCAAACTCAGAGTCCTCAAATATAAGAACAACCTGACTCCACTTGAAGGATTCCACTATGGCTGCAATTGCACCAACCTGAGCGTCATCGCTTAGGCCTGTTTGAACAAAGTAAGGGGAGCGAGGGCGAAGGGAAGGACTGGTTGCCGAGAAAGAGATTACTGGCACTTTTGCTATGCCTCCAAGATCCATCACAAAGTTTCCTTGTGCTGATTTTTGAGGTCCAATTATTGCATCAACCTTTGCATCTTTCAGCAACTCCAGACCTGTTTTCATATGCCCAAAAAAAAAAAAAAAACCATGATGATAGTGGTCACTAACCTAATATATATACAATAAATAAATACTTATAAAAATGAAACAGATAGGAGTATCTGCATAGACTGCATCTTTTGGAACATACAGATAAGCTATTTAATCAGAATCAATCATTTCAGATACAAATGGATCATGGGATTTACAAGAGTCTTAATTCACAAGTATATTCATGTACACTAGGACGATATCCATGAATTCATATAAACATGCATAGAAGATTTAGACAGTTTGCAGAACAAGGAGACAAGGAAAGAACTGGTACCAGAAGATGCGGCGGTGAGAGTTTGGTCCTTTGAGTCTCTAAAATGAAGAACCAGCCTGGTTGAGTAGTTGGAATGAACTGAGTAGAAATCAGAACGTGCAATTGACAGGAACCTTCTCCCTATTCTTCCTATCAATGAATCTGAATCAAGAATCACCCCAACTTGGACTTCCCTATTAGCAGTGCAGAAGAGTGGATAATGCAGGAAATGGAAGCAACAACATATGAGGACCAAGAATATTTTCATTTCCTTTTTCTTTTCAAAGTTTGGACTTGATGATGCAGCTAATAATACAACATAATGTCATGGACATATTTATACGAGACTATTATTCTCTATAGATACTTCCAAGTCTTCTCTTTTTTCAGTTGAACTGGTAAAAGTTCAACTGCATGCATTGTCTGCTGCTCTCAGATATGGAACATTATTTCTTGGTCTTCTTTATTTCTTATATACCTCATTCAAACCAGAAGAAAGACCTCGGGAAACCTGCCCCGATCAATCCTTAGCTAGATTAGTCTCATCTGTTAAGATACGAATACCCCATACCAAAAAAAGACTAAAAGAAAGACTTAATATTTAGCCAGATTAGTCTCATCCTTTAAGATACGAATATCCCATACCAGAAAAGACTAAAAGAAAAACTTAATATTTAGTCGGATTAGTCTCATCTTTTAAGATACAAATATCTCGTATTAAAAAAGACTAAATGAAAGACTTATAAGTATTAATTAAAGCAGAGCAGACAAATTTTTTTTGAATGGAGAAGCTGGGAAATTTAAGTTTTATTCTAAGTTGACTTGACCTGTAGAATCTATGAATATTTTCACTATGACCCCTCAAGTCTATGGGACTCATGTATATGCCTCCTATTTTCCAAAATAATAACACAAAAGCACCTAACATTTTGTTTTTTTTACATAATCCCATAATTTATTTACAGTTTCATTGGGACCATAGTTCATTCTAATTATTCATAATTTACCTTCCTTGAATGATTCACTCTGTCACCCACCATTAAAGCCATAGATATCATATGCCAACTAGTCTTCATTATGGCATTCATTTCTTGAAAAGTTTCCATTCCTTCTGCATCCAGCTATGCCAGGGTTAATCACAGATTTCATAACAAGCAGATTTCTGGCACCTATATATATATATTTTGAATTTCTATCTGGGAAGTCATATATACCTTTTCCATGGCACCAGTAAAAGAGCAGAGTGCTAGTGCTGTAGAGTCAGTGTAGTTGCAAGCCTTGTTGGACCAAACACAACAGCAGAAACAGATTAAGAAAAGGCTTGATACTATGAACATTCAATTTTACCCCAATAATTAAATGTGAAGGGAAGGACTGGTTGCAGAGAAAGAGATTACTGGCACTTTTGCTATGTCTCCAAGATCCATCACAAAGTTTGTTCTTTTGAGTCTCTAAAATGGAGAGTCAGCCTGGCTGAGTATATAAATAGAAATCAGAGAGTGCAATTGACAGGAAGCTAAGCTACTCCATATTTTTTCTATCATTGAATCTGAAAAAGAATCATCCCACAGGCCACAGGAAATGGGAGCAAAATATGAGGACCAAGAACAGTTTCATTTCCTTTACTTTTGGAAGTTTACTTTTGGAAGTTTGGAATTGATAGATGATATATTCATATGAGACTATTCCTCTCTATAAATACACATATACATATACATATACATATACATAGAACTCGGAAGGGGTTTGAATTTGAGAGCCTTTAGCTAAAGGAGAAACATTGTAGGGAGAGTGTTACTAGCTATTAGGAGAATTCCAAGAGTTTGAATAGACATTTAGGGCTTTTATGGTGTTGGGGTGTAAATTTAAGTAGAAATTTCTAACCTCGAATAGATTTTCGTTTGGGCAAGATGGAAGTAGATCAAATCCCCAAACAATCCATGCATTTATCACTGAAGCTCAACGCCAATATATATGGCTTGTAAACCAGAAGAATTGCTTTTGGAACCAAAAGAAGTTTCTTCCACAAGTCTGTTATTAAAAGGAGACGCAACAATGCAGTTTTCAAACTTAGAGCATCCCAATAGGAGATTGTAATTGGTTTTTGTTAAGTAAAATTTTGAATGCATTGTTTTCAATTAATGTGGAAGCAAAGTTTTTTGGTGTTAGATCTACATGCAAATATTAAGTTTTTCTCACATTAATTATTGAGTATACTCTTAGGAATGTTGCGGGTGAAAGAAAATCTAGAAGACTTGAATTTCGTGTGTTATAATCAGTATTGAAAAAGACGCTAGTCGTCGATTAATCGGCGGCTAGGATGCCCGATTTTTATTTTTTAAATTTTTTTAAAATTTTTTTAGGGGTTATTCGCCAAAAATTAAAAAATTAAAAAATTAAGGTTCGGCAGCCTAGACCGCCTAGGCGCCCGACCACGGAAGAGGCCGATTTTGGTGTTCCTCGACACGACTGGCCCCGCCTAGCGCGATTTTTGCAATTTTTAATATTAATAGTAAGAATTCTAATTAGATTTTTTATCTGCAATATTGTAACTTTTTTTCATTTTTAATATTAATAATGAAATGGGTGATTTATAATGTGTTTTCCATTTGAACTTTTTTATCTAATTAATTATGTTTCATATTTTATTTTGAATATGTGTTGTGTTTTTTACAGTTTTTAATATTAATAGTGAGAATTTGAATTGGATTTTTTATTTGTAAAATTGTGGTTTTTTTTATATATTAATAGTGAAATGAGTGATTTATAATGCGTTTTCTATTCGAACCATTTTGTCTAGCTAATTAATTGTGTTTCATATTTTGTTTTGAATATTTTTTTATCGCACTTTGATGTTTTTTGATTTTTCATCTCTACTCAACAATATTTATAGCTCAACCTCTAAGTGTTTCTTTTCTTTTTTTTTTTTCAAAATATCTCATTAGTTTTAATCTATCGTCCCCATTGGAGGAGATTTCTAGGTCCGCCACTGATTAGATTAACTAATTTGTTATCATCAAAAGCAAAGACTAGAAGGCACAAAGCCAATAATATACTTTAGTAGAAAAATATATTTGTAATCCTAGTATAATAAGAAAAAAAAATGCTTAACTCTACTATTATTATATCTTGATAACTCCGCGTGTATTATTATTTTTAACTGACTCTGTTACAATGTATTATCTGTTCATAACTACTGTACCTACTGAAAGTATTCATAACTAGTTTCTCAACCTACTGAAGGTACCCATAACCTCTTATTTGGAAGAGTCACTTCATACCACTAGACCACAAGGTCATCGCCGTACATTATTTATTTTACATTGATTTTGGAATTGTGGGTGTTACAATTGTCTCTTTAATACTCCGTATTTATTACTATGACTTCACAATACTATGACTTCACACAGTAAGATTAACTCACATGCAGTAGACACAATTCTAAAGGTTGAATGCATCACTTGTAAATAATACAAAGTACTAGTAAAATTGGATCAAGAAACAATGGGCTTGTTTGACAATCCGCAGTTAGCGGTTAGCAGATTGTGTTAACGGATAACAGATAGCGGATTGTGTTAGCGAGTTTGACTAGCGGATTGTAAAATGTTGGTAAAATTCGGAGGTGTTACAACCCCGATCATGTTTGCCACCTACAACGCTCCTTGTATAGTCTCAAACAAGCCCCCCGGGCCTGGTTCAAGCGCCTACACGACTTTCTACTCTTAGCCGGGTTCATTGCATCAAAGACTGACGTTTCTTTATTTCATTATTCAACGGGGAACTCCCGGGTGTTCCTATTGGTCTACGTAGATGATATTATTATGATGGGCAACGACCCGGCGGCACTCATTGATACTCTACTACAACGCCTGTCTACTACGTTCAAGATTCGAGACCTCGGGACGCCAAGTTTTTTTCTCGGCATCGAGACCCTAGATGTGGATGGTGGAATAATTCTGTCTCAGCGGCGCTACATGGGTGAAATCTTGGCCCGTGCAGGTATGATTGACTGCAAGCCCCTAGCCACCCCGGCGTCCCTCACACAATCTGTGTCCTCGTCAGCTGATCCGTTTGATAATCCGACTCAGTATCGTCAGTTGGCAGGCGCTCTTCAGTATTTAACTATAACCAGACCCGACCTAGCTTATGCGGTCAACCGCATGTGCCAGTTTATGCACGCACCAACTGAGGAACACTGGGGCCTTCTCAAACGTGTGCTCCTATATGTCAAAGGCATTGTGGCTTATGGTCTGTGACTATCAGCTTCACCCTCGACGGATATTCATGCATACTCCGACTCTGATTGGGCCGGGTGCCCAGTGGATCGTAAGTCCACCAGTGGGTATGCAGTATTTATTGGCGCCAATCTGGTGTCTTGGGTTTCCCACAAGCAGCATACCGTGGCCCGTTCGTCAACTGAGGCTGAGTACAAGGGGCTTGCTGACGTGTCTGCTGAAGTTACGTGGGTTGTTTCGCTCCTTCGTGAGCTTGGTCTTCATTCTGGTCGGCTGGCAACCCTGTGGTGTGACAACCTTAGCGCCACCTATCTGTGTGCTAATCCGGTGTTTCACGCTAGGACCAAACATGTGGAGATTGGCTACCACTTTGTCTGAGACAAGGTAGCTTCAGGCGACTTCCAGGTCAACTTTATTTCCACCAAGGACCAGGTCGCGGATATATTCACCAAGCCATTGCCGTCTATGCGCTTCAATACTCTTCGTGACAAGCTCAACGTTGTGGCCCTACAACCTTGCGCTTGAGGGGGTGTGTGAGATATATTAGGATGTTGTTAATTGTAATCCTAGTCTATAGGGCTAAGTTACGTTAGTTTAGTTGCATTAGTAGGGGAGCCAAAGTGACTCCTCTTTGTAAATGATGTGGGATCATTTTGATCCCACATTCAAAATATTTGGAAGAGGACCTCTTCTTCCAAACGCAATTGCTATTACTTGTTGCATTGAGAAGGCGAAAGGCTCTCACAGTCTCATTTAAGAAGCCATAAAGGCTTCTCAGTTTAGTTTTTTTTTAATAGTTAAAAGTAAGGGTGTTGCTGGTAATAACAACATTTGAGTTTTCAGCGGTTTGGAGCATCTGCTACTCTAAATCGCTAGCTTTCCAAATATTCACTTTAGCGTTTTGACTACGGTCAAAACATCAAAGTTGGCGGATCCGTCAATAACCAAACATGGATGACAAACTAAGGTTGTGGATGTTACAATTGTCTCTTTAATAGTCCGTATTTATTACTATGATTTCACATAGTAAGATTAACACAAATGCAGTAGACATAATTCTAAAGGTTGAATATCTAAACGATTCGGTAACTGAAATTATTTATACCCAAGTTCGTATATCCCTCTTGAAGTCTTGGTTATATGTGCAAGAGGGATATACGATTCTTAATTAAGCTATTGTAGAGTTTAATAAAGAATTTTTACATACTAAAAATATCAAATTACTCTTTTTGGTGAATTTCTCATAAAAACAACTTGAGAAATTTGACATTTTCTTGTATATCGAAAATTCTAGTTTGATTACCCTTGTTGCTTAGTAAGGGAAATCAGAAATTTTTAGGATAGTATCTTTCACACGCGTGAAGACAATGATCAAATGTTCTTTTGTTTGTACTGAGTCTTAGGTTCCTTATACGAGAGTTCTAACAAGTCATACGAGCGTTATTGAAATGCTTTCGGAGTTGAATAACCTTAAAATAGGAGGCTAGGAAGTAGAAAATAATATTGCGAGTGGTTTCAATATAAGGAGAATAAGATGTGAATTTCCCACTTTACCCCTCTAGTAATATGGCCAGTATTTTTTGGCTTTCCTTCAAGATGAGACAAAAACCTAACATCAGAGACCAAACTCGCCACTTCACTCATAATTGAGAGGTTAAACATGAATACAGTCTCAACTGATAGACTGAGTCAAAACTTGGTTATAATTCAAGAGCCAAAGATGCAATTTTTCCTTAATGTTTTTATAATATTTAATTTAGTATATGTACATAAAATTTATATGTTTAAAAATTACATAAAAGGTAAAAAAAAAAAAAAATCAAAGAACAAGTATAATGGAATAGAAAGTGTGTTATAAAAAATGTTTTAAAAAAATATGGAGAAACGAGGCCTCGCCGAAAACGATCTCAAGAACGACGTCGTATAATTGTGAGCAGTCTTGTACGCAAAATATCTGGAAAAGTGGCGTCGCCCGGACTCGAACCAGAGACTTCAGTGTGTTAGACTGACGTGATAACCAACTACACCACGACACCATTTTGTTCACTCCGTCGCATTTAATCTAGAAATCGCAACACTGCAAGGAATAATACTCCATTTTATTTTGCAATAATGTTATTTGATAATTACTAGTTTATTTCTTTGTGGTCCTCCAAAACACACCTTTAAATATTGGCATATTATTCTTTTCGAGAGTGACATGTTTAGCTCTAAAAAATGGGTATCAAAATGATTGGAATTATTTAGTTGATAAGTTTTTAGAACACTACTATGGGTTTCAAATACCTCCTTAATTGAAAAACACATACCCAAATAAAATAAGGATATCATCCCCTTTCATTCCCTTATTCCTTCTCATCCCTTTGGATTAGTGCTTTTAAATTTTTATTTTTATTTTTTTGTTCATATTAGTGTTTTGAATGTCTTTATACTAGAATCAATTATCTTAATTTTGTGTTCTTGTATTTTTTTTTTTATCTTTATTTCTATTATTGGATCATATATAACCAAACAACATTATCAATAACCATTCTCATTCCACCCTATTACTAAACATGCAAAATACTTTCACTAAAACCCATTACCGTTACAAAATATTTGATACCCATTCCGATTCCAATTCTCATCTACGAACCAAACACAACCTAAAAGAAATCTATTCTCGTGTTTGAATCCTTGCATCCAGTTTTGTGCGGCGCTCTTCATAGGAAGCTGCAAAGTTGGCGAATTTAGAACAAATCATATATGAAAGGCTTATTGGACCAAAAAAAAAAAAATACAAACCTTTATATTTTGTAACAACTATATAAAACAATCCAATATTATAACATTTTTAAAATGGACAAATTAATATCAAATATTTGTATTTTCTAACAATTATAAACCTCCTTAGCAAAAAAAAAAAAAAAGGTATTATAAATTTCAATCCAATAAAAAATCTAATCTAACCCAATTTTATTGAGTTCTCCCAATAATTATTTAAAAATTACAACATAACATCTTTATTAAACAATATAATGTATCAAAAAAATATACTTTATACAACTAAAAATTCATAATTAAACTCTGCATAAAAACATTTTGCATATATAAATGTATGTTCAAACATTATAGTTATCAATGATACATAAATCAAGATTATTGCATTGTTTTTAGGGTTATACATTATAATCCAGTATAATTATAATAAAACATAAAGATTTTGATTTTTCTTTTTACTGCTTTATAGGTTTGAATATAATTGCCAAGACAAAGCTTTGAGTTTTGTCTGCCAATAAGTCTATATACCCTGTAATTATAATTCTAGGCATAAACTATGTATTTAGATACAATTATTATTGTATGGGCCATACTATCAAATAATGTACATTCAGTACACAAATAATGTACTGTTAATATATTAAAAATGTATCTTTTGTTATGGTCCACACAATAATTTGCCATTTTTTTTGTTGAGTACTATTGACTCTATTAGAGGGTAGTATCTGTTCTATACTCTCTTTATATGTTGTAGCCCAAAGAGTCAATACCCCATAGGGGTTTGATCCTGTGACCTCCCCTCAAGGGGAGCCACAGAGGTGTCATCCGAGCGTAATCTGATGAATAAACAAGTGCTAATCTTGTAATATAAGCAGACAGCTAATAACCAAAGAACATAGAGCCCACTTTGTATGGTTGCAAAATCAGAGTATACAGAAATGGCAAAGCCAAACAGACATGAGAAAAATGTTGGAATTGAGGGTTTTAAAGCATATTGACAACATAAGACATTCTCCCATCATAGACAAGTAGAATTTGGTTGTTCTTTGATGTGATATGAAATCTTTTTTATCTGTGCAAAAGCCGTCACTTGCAGTTTGCCTCAGTTTAGATGAAATGGCATTTTCATGAATAAATTACAGAAAATTTCCTTTTAAAAAAAAAAAGTAATTTTGCAACAAGATTGATACCTGAAGACAGTTATTGTACCTTAAGAAACCACATACTACACACAGTAATATTTGATTGACAAAGTAGACTGCAATTCCGATCTCTTATACTTAATAGTTCAAAGAAGTAATGAAATATAAAAAGAAGAGGTAATAAGACACGGATGAATAAGCCATTTAAGAGTTGCAGAAAAGGAAAAGTTTGAGTGTTAACAGAACTCACGTTCAGTTGGCCGTGACATAAGTGGAACATAGGAAGCCTCTTTCCTTCTCGTTCTTGTTTTCATCACATCGTTATCTGAAATGCGAAATTTCCAGTGCTAGCATTGATGGGACTGAGTTTGAAAAAGAAGGTTCATTATTTGGAAAGCTCTGCATAGTTTATTAGTTTACCATATTCAGTAGACGAAAAGCTTAGCAACGCCTCATGAAAAATTGTGGCTTGTACTTTGTAACTTAGGCATTCCCTCACCAAGTGTTCATGCAAAGCCTGTTTGGCATCTATGCCCAGGTCCATAAACAAAGATATTGTTAAATCAGTGGAGATACGGAATTAAAGACTTCAACTAGTAATAGAACTCTTTAAAAAACTGTCATAGTTATAACAACTGCTGCTTCTGATGCTCTCAATAGCTCTACTTGGTAAAACATGTGGAGCTTAAAATAATAGCTTATTTTGAAACGCTTTTGACTTTTTAACTTCTTTTCCTTTTTTATGTTCATTAATTTACAAAAATTACACCATCTACCCACCATTAATCAAAATCCTAATACCTTTGTTTATCCTTTTGTCTTTTTACACTTATCAGCTAATTCAATAATTAATTTTACCAAACACTTCAATTCCAATTAGTTAGCTTATCAGCTACTAGCTTTTTAGTAGGCTTGCCAAACGGAGCCATAATAGCTAAAGTTTTTCCTAGGGGAACCAAGACTATGGGTTCTTCATTTCACACACTTGTTTCATGGTTTAATGCCACCAAGCATGCTGAAGATCACTCGGCGAGCAATTTTCTACAAATTCAAGTATTCAACAAGAGTATAACATGCAAATCTGATATGCTAGTTGGGGATAATACAAGTTATGAGATTGTTGATGTTTATGTAGAAAATTGGTCACATGACGCCATTAAAGGCCAATGACAAAAGAAAACAATGACATAATGTGCCATTCTACTAGATTGCTTCTGGAGACATAGGTTCCATGCCTAAAATAAAATTCATGTAGCATAAGAAGGAAAGGCCATTAACTCAAGAAAAAGAAAGAGACCCTAACAGAAAACACGTAAATACAGTTGTTACCACCTTCCCGAGTATTTAGTGTAATGAGAATATGGTGGAAATTAAGGGAAGGAAACACTGGGAAATATCTAGTCTAACAGAAATAAAGATGTTTAAATGGCAACAGCCAACAAATGAAAATTTATGAATGTTGATGATCAGATCTTGAGTACCTGATGAACAGAAAAATGTGACACCTTCAAATTCACAGCACTGAAGAACCAATGGAATCTCTGGGGCCATTATATATTGAGGTTTCCTCGGCATCCTTTCAATATCCAATAATAAATCTATTACCTGCCAAATAAACATGTAATTTCAAAGCCTTGTCTTGTAAAAATTAGAACTTAGCAGATTCATATACACAGGTGACCTGAATTCACACCAAGTCACAGAAAGAAACCTCCAAATATTCTCATACTTAAAGCCATAGAGGCAAGGTGGAAGGTTGTTCCTCCAACATATGTTTTGCAAATTGCAACATTGCAGGCAAATCAAGCCACTGAAAGCACTTTGGCCACCAGAAACCACAAATAATTCACATGAGAATGAAGAAACTTATGAAGGTTGCATGGTTATAAATCATGAAGGGTATGTTGGTCTAAAAAGTGATATGGAAGTCACAAAACAAAGGCATCATGACGATCATCTACTAGCAATTCATAAATATAAACCACCCAAGAAAGGAAACAGCAGAGCTTCGTGCCCAGAGGGGAAAAGGAATGGACTCAACACTACTGCCTCTTGCCTAGACAACCTTCAATAGCACAATTCACAAAGAGTGGCTCATGGAAAATGAGTCAAAAATCTAAACTCAATTTGCACCAAAGGCCATTTAGGAAGACCTGAAAACTTTACAAGTGAACCAAATGTGGAAACTCAGTTACACTCTAAAATACACATGCACAATTATTCATTTTGAAAGGAAAGCATAATGCATCACTCAATAGAGAAAGGAAGGAGAAGTTCTTGTATGCAGTATGTCATCCTTTATGAGAATTAGAAACGAATAAACTTATAAATTCCTAACAGAATGGCTCTAGAAATCATATAACATCTTTATTATGGTTGTTCATATAATTACAGACCAAAATAAAAACAGGACCCTCAGTGTATTGCAAATAATGAATCACCAAGCTGTAAACAGATTGGATTTGGAATATAGATTGCATACATTGGGGGACTCAAAACCCTGGCCAATCAAAAACAGTACAGCAACCATGCACCTGATCTGGTGCCAGAGGAAAGCACTACCTCTGATTTTCATCACCCACAATTGATCACTTTCAAAACTGCAAAGAGACATGGGAAAATTAGAGCACAACAATTTTGTGCATATAGATTGAAATTGAAAAAAAAAAATAAAAAATAGATTTATATAATGTATAAGTGGGGCAATATAATATGTGAAAATATTTAATCAGTTACTAGAAAAGCCAAGGCAATAATTACAAAATGAATATTACTCGTCATTATTTGTTTACGAAAAATTAGAAAAGCAAAGGAATATGTTGAAAAGAAAGAGATCCAGATGCTCATAAATACTGGTAAACAACCTTTTTTCACTATAAGTAAGCATTTCAATTTGTACTATTTGATTGCATGAAAAGCAGGAAAAAAATCAGAAGCATAGAAGGAATCAAATTTCAACCTTTCATTGCAAGGGAACATTTCGAACGATATTATATGCCGCCTATAATTGTGCACATTAGCTGCATCCATTTTACAAAAGTTTCTAAAATCATGTTCCCCAACAAATTTCTGAGAAGCAGTCTCCATGGCCTGGTAAACCATATTCAAGAAATAAATATTCTAAGCTCATGGACAGGAATCAGCAGTAGCCAAGTCACATGTACTGACCATTACATCCAGATTTCCCCTCCAAAAGAAATACTTGTACACTCTACTCAAACAAGAGAACCTGAAAATTCTTGAAGCTGTGAACCATACTCTTTTAAAAAGAAAATCAATAACAATAAATTGTGTACTATAGATCCTTATCCCTACTGCCTAAAATCAAATGGCAACCATGAATAAACTGATGCCAAGTTCATGGGTCTTCTGACATCTATAACTGAACAAGACATGCATTTTCCACACTCATAAGAAATTTAGAGGTTGATTGTGTTCTTAATCAAATAGGAACTCATATTCTTCATAAGGAATTTCATTTATCAGGGAAGCAAACCAAGCTTTATGAGTTTATGTTGCTTGAGGCTTTATCCATTCCAACTACATAGTCAGACCACTTCTTCATTTGTATTGTTTAAACAACATTCAACTCTGTCGAGATGTCAAGCTTTTTTGTAGAAGGATTTTTAACAAAACTTTTTTATGGTCAACTATTGAATAAATAACAAGGCAGGAATATCAACTTTGCACATCACTACAAATATGCAAGCTGATAATGTATCATTACATATGATTTTTCTTTTTCAATATTTATTTATTTTGCAAGTATTGTCATCTCAAGAAAATTTTATGAAAGAAAATCAAATAACAATTACAAACCTTACACTGAAATCAATTGGAACAAGAGACCAAGCCAAAACCCAGGTATTCCATTTTCTTTATTTATTTATTTTGCAAGTATTGTTACTTCAAGAAAATTTTATGACAGAAAATCAAATAACAAATACAAACCTTGCATTGAAATCAATTTGAAATGGAGACCAAACCAAAACTCAAGAAATCGATTTTCTTTGTTTATTTGTTATTTTACAAGTATTGTTGTCTTGTGAAATTTTATGAAAGAACACTGAATAGCAAATACAAACCTTGCACTGAAATCAATTGGAACAGGAGACCAACCCAAAACTCGAATGTCCACGGGAAGCACTTTATTCAGTACTCTCACATAGTCAATTTCTCCTACTGTGAGGAAAAAGTAGTGTATTAAAAGACTGGAAGTCTGGAAGATTTTATATATGCAGTATAGAAAGTTACACAGTGATATTTGACTGAAGGTCAGATGGTATAAACTGTCAGGGCTAGAAAATTGTCGAATTTTAGCTATTCATTTGATATTCTCACCCTAGTTAACACTGTACATCTCAATCACACTTCTGGTGTACACATACAAGTACATTGATCAAAGTCATCCATGTATCCAATACTTGGATGCAAGGATAATTATATGAAGCCACTCAGAGTTGGCCTTTTATCTCTTTTCAGTAAGTGGAAATGATATCCACCTAATATTGTTATTTCAGATAGCCTCAGATGGTGAAACCAGTTTTTAAACAGAAATTGTATGATAAGAAGATATTAACAGACCACATGATTCACCATTTTCTCCACAACATCCATTATTCCCTTTAAATTGCTTAAGATTTGAACGTAAATATAGAGCAATCACCTGCAAGAATTTATCATGGTTTCAGTAACTCAAAACAAAGGACATACTGCAAGAAAGCTTTATTTTCAAACAGTAATGGAATGATAAGAAATGAACTTAGGCTTATACTCACAGGATTTCAACATCAAAACAATGAGATAGAAATGCAGCCACTGGTTGCTTAATGCATTTGTATATATTATGAAGTGACTTAAATGATATAAAATTATAAATTTCTCTATTTGTATTTAGACAAGAATAGATTGCATTTTAGAACTCACTCTTTTCTATATAGCATCATTATACCAATGCTATCAACAAATAACAAAAGAAGCACTCCCCAACTAATTCGGTGGAACATCATGATATCACTCTACATTTGTTGAATAATAGGAAACGGGAAACCCTAATCCTATTCTTAATAGGAGTGGGCTTGGTTTCCTCTTCCTAGTAGGAGTAGTATTAACCCAATGTTCCTATAAATATAGGATATCTATGCAGTCCAATATACAAAAACACAAACAGACAATCTATTGCAATCTATTACTATTAATGCAATTATATATTCTCTATTTCTTTGGTTTCTCACATATTTTGCTTCTACCTAACTGGCGGTGGGCTACTTGCCACCAGCTTGGCCTTTCAATAAATCAATTTGAATAACATTGAATAAATGAAAATTAATCACTTCATTAGATATTGTGATTTTGAACTCAAATTGTAAGAATAGTACTACTCTAAAATTAATTAAATACTCAAGTTACACCAAAATAAAAACTATAAGATCCACTAGAACACATGAACTACCTATTAGCAAATGCACAACATTCAAACATGCAATAAACTAACTGATGTGATCAACATACTTGACCAACAGAAGAAACGCCCTTGTCTGTCCTACCACATCTTGAGTACTGCAATTCCTTTTTGTTTCCAAATATAAGCCTTGTCTTGTCAAGGGCCTTAAATACTTCAGACTGCAGAATAGCCATAAACCATGCAGAGATAGTTATACCTGCTATTTGAAAATTTTACACTAGAGAACCTACAATTGTGCATAGGCAATTAGGAGAGTCAAACAAGAAAGACAAATACAACGTATTTGATGCTAATATTTAATGCTATAGTTTGCTTACAAATCCACAGCCAAGAGTCCTAAAATCCAGCATCCTGAAAGTTCTATCCTAGATCAAACAAGTCTTGACCTAAGCAGACCTGCGGCCTGCCCTTGCCAATTAAGAGGAATACTTTTACACTTAACAATCTATTAAGAAAAATAAAAGTTGGATGGTCCTGTGGGTGGCAAAGAGCCACCACCCATTACAAATGACCTAAGGTGGAAGCTATACAAGCTAAGATTCGTAGAAAGAGATGACTGACGAGATGGATTTATATAACTTAAAAGAATGAGATACAAGCCTAGAATTTATAGGCAATGATATTGTCAACACTTTACAACATAAGTTAATTATTGGACTTGATTCTTGAACATCTAGCACAAGTAAAATAAGAAAATATAAATAGCACTTAAATTTTCAAAAGTTCCAATCTAGAACATCATCACAGATATAATCATTTAAGGTTGGAGGAAATTAGAGAAAAGGCTGGTTGATTTTCAAATGAGAAAATTACATTTACAAGAACACCAGAATTATATATCTATGCAATTCACAAAGTGCAGTTGCAATGAGAAGCCATTACTAGGACTATTTTTGGAATTTCAGACATCATTGTGGAAAATCAAATAGTCTAGAATTTGTAAGTGAAAGTTAGAGAATTAGGGTCCAATGAGGCAAGAGCACTTTGCATAGTTTATACATCATGGCCAACTTCTTCTGTCTATCCCATGCAGCACTTGTGCTTAGGAAGATAATAGTAAAAATACTACTAGGGAATTTCTCTCACAGTTAATTACATATTTAATGTAAAATCCCAAGAATGAATACACTAGCTATATTTATCGTAAAAATAAAGGAAATCCCCTGGATATTGGTGTATTTTGATGACTTCATACCTACTTTTGCTTGAAATTATATAAGGGATTGTTCAAGGAAAAAGTCCCTTTAAGACCACCACTTGCTTTATCTACTTGATTTTCTCTGGTGATTCATGTATCATATGTTCTTTATTACTTCACTATCATTTCTTCCCTTACTATTGGGTATTAACTTAATCAGCAAGCCCCTAATGTTATGTTAGAACTATTTTCATGAATGAGAACAGGCAGCACATAACTAGAAATCCTTCAGAGTTTGGCTAGCCAAATAGAGATGTGAAGGAAAGAAGGAGAACATCTTTAACCACAATTAGAGACCGAGCCTTTTTCAATTAGCTTGTATAGCTTTTCAATGATGATACACACATGAAAACATCTGTTTTCAGACAAGGGAGGGGTAATAGAAAATGAAGTCCATACTTAGCATAAAAATGCATATGGTATGCTTGGACACACTTTTATCTTTGGTAACATAATAGTGTAACTGTGAGCATAGACATTCATAGAAGAGAAAGGAAAGCAGACCTCAACAGTTGGATCCATTTGTGCCTCTGAAGCAAAACCGTAAAACCTTCATTGACACAAGAAAGACACCAATCAAATGATATGAAATGTATTGAAAAATAAGAAACGGTTAGTAAGGACTAAGACTTTTTCAATTTTCACCAAGAAGTACAATATTATATGAACAATGTTTTCATACAAAGTTCATAGGGGGAAGAACAAACACGGTAGTTAAATCAATACACTGTTGAACTACATCCAGATACTTTTTCCTTCTCTAACAGAAAAAGAAAAAAAAAAAAACACACACACACACACACACAACAACAACAACAACAACCCTGCATACGTCACCCATTTATCTCAGAATTATGTTTTAACGCCCTTGCTTAATTCAAGAAATGCAATCCTAAATATTGAAGATTAACTACACTGAAGATGTTCAAGTTTTTATTTTTCCATTATTAGACGAATTCCAATCCTTTGGTACATTGTACACCATATATGAATAAACAAAATATTAGTATTCTCATTGAGATATACTTTATGTACATATCCTTCTATTTAGCAAACACTCTGATATTTTCATTGAATTATTGAATCTTTATAAACTTCTATGTAACTTTAATAGGTATACAGTAACCAAATAAATCTGTAAAAGTAATCACAATAATACAGAAAATAGTCCAAAAATTTCACATGTAAGCTCATGGTGAAATGCTCATTCCAACTACAGAGATCAAAACCCATTTTAAGTTCATGAGACACTGATACCTTTTGCCTTGATGCAAGTCTCCTACCATCTCAACTCTAAAGGAACTAATAGCCATGAAGCCACAATAAAATTAATCATATTTTACATTTTTTTCTCTTTATTATTTAGCTTTTTCCAAATGAACTCAGTTCTTCACTACTTACCCACTCTAGACTTAACCGCTCCTGAAGAACATCTAATTTCAAAAATTCTGGGCAATTAAGTAATACGTGTTTTTTTTTTTTTTTTTTTTTTTTTTTTTTTTTTGCATAACAATGGATAATGAGTGAATTATGATGCAAGGTGAATATGCTAGGCTACAGAGTTTAGTGCCACAAGTACCTTTGACCAAAATACATTATTTTTAAAGCAACATATCTCTTGGGGAGGTCCAACATGGCAGTTGTGCAATGACCTGCAAACAGAAAACAAACATTTTAGTGCATTACCATCGACCCTTGAAGACTTGTAGTACCAAACCACAAAGCATTTTCATCTAATATTTTGTTAGTTCATGAGAATTCCCAATTCAACATACTACTGAATTACCAACTCACAAGTGCACTAATAATTTCTTACATAACATCCTTCAGACGTAACAAAGTTTGCTAGCAATTGATTAGGAGCATACTCCATCCATCATTGGGAGACTAAATACACAAACCTGAATTTATCTCCTTGGTTTTCCTCATGTTGACCTCCTTGCAGCCTAAATTTAAACGCCCCACTTCTTCAACCAAGCCTCTGCTCTCCAAAGTGCTAGAAGCATCATTTCCCTTTGTATCCGTAGCTTTAGCAAGTTAGCAAGATATTCAATTTCACATCAAACTCCACAAGAAACACAAAAATACATAGCCGCATATAGAAATGTGTATGTAAACAACTATAAAATGAAGCAATAACCTGTTGGCAGTGACAATTTGAAAGCAGGGCAGATAATTTGGCATTCTCAGACTCCAACTCCTGAAATTCGATTTAGCATGACCTTAGCACCAAACAATGAACTCGGCGGGAAAAAAAAAACATTTATTAATAGAAAAAAAAAATAGTAAAGATACTGTAACCTTGACTTTGTTTCGGAGATACTGAATCTCGGATTGAAGAACTTCGCTGAGGTCCATTTCACAGCTTGAAGTGGCAGTGGTGTCGCAGCCCGCCGTCCCATTCATTATAGGACTGTTGCAACCAGCACTTGCAGTTTTACAGTTGGATGGTTCTCTCTCCCACCAAAAGAAACCCCAAAAACTTTCTAAAGATTTAGATTTAATTCCGGGAAAGTTATTAATTTGATTTGTGTTTTGACCTAAAAATTTTCCTAATTACTTATATGAGATTTTCCTACTTTTGGTCTTCGAGTATTGTGGCACTATTGCTCCACAACTTTCAACATTACAAACTAGGTTCGTGACTATTATTTTTGTTGCACAAATGGTCCTTCTGATTCATTCTCCATTCATTTATGACCGGAAAAAAAAATTTCCTTTAAAGTAGGGTTAAAATAGTCAATTCCTTTGGCCAAGTTGATACATCCTGCTTTAACAGCTGATCCATCGAATAATCAACTGTTGCTGCCAAGTTGAACAGGGAGCCAAACCTAACCTCACTAGGATCGCTTGTGTTTCCATTGAATGGAGACTCGTATACGAACTTGCATTGGCCATATTGGGTTTATGTGGATGGGAAGCAAGATTGGGTCATGGACATGTTTGTGTCTTGAAATGTGGCACCACTCACCACTAGAGCGCCCGGTTTGAAGAAGTCATCATTCAGTTTAAGCAGGTTGTGGTCTTCTACAGCATTAAGGTTCACAGAATTGAATTTATCATTTTGTTGAAAATTGTTGTCATATAATGACATGAGTTCAGAAATCATCCTTTGGTCATCATTAGGAAGCTCGAAGCTCAAGACATTTACAGATGAGGAAGATGTCATTTATGGAGCAACAAACTTAGGCGCGGGGGATGCAGAGAAAATTGATAGACCTTCATTGTTTATTTGGAAGTTTTGCATGCTAATGCATTGAGCAAAATCGAAGCAGTATTAGTAGTTAATTTGGTGATTATTCCTTGATGTCTTGTCCTGTAAGCCCATCTGGTATATACGTAGTTGCTATAAGGGCACTGCGAATACTCGCATGTATATATCTTCACATCCACATGTTCCTCGCTAGATGGGTGTTTCTTCTCCCAGAGAAAATCTGAGCTGAGATTAATAATCTCGCCGTTTATAGGAGCTATGAGTGGGATTAAATTTCTAGCTTTAGGTCCTCACATACCTATGTTAAGGATGTTCATGTCATGGGGGTTGCATTCAACATCGATTAGGGTTCATAGATGAGGAGTTCGCACTGCATTTTTTTAATTCGTATTTCTCTTTAGGTCAGTAGTGAATTAAATAAGGAATTGACTATTTTAACCCTGATTTAAAGGGGAAAACAAAATTTCCAGTCACAAATGAACGAAGAATGAGCCAAAAGGACCATTTGTGTAACAAAAATGATAGTCGTGCACCTAGTTTGCAAGGTTGAAAGTGGTGGAGCAATCCTGTTAGTGACACAATACTCGTGGGACCAAAAGTGTGAAAAACTCTTACTTAAATCAATATAAATTTAGCCTAGGATTGATTGTTTTAACCCCAATGTTAATCGTGACAGGGATCTTGCGGCTGAAAGGTGAAATTTTTTATCCACTAGAACAAAACTCAACCCTAAGAGCTGTTTTTCTTGATTAATGATGCTTTGTTAGGATTTTTTTAAAATTATTACATCTCTCTCAAGATCTATTCATAAATTTTACTAGTATTTACCTCCTTGCGAATGCACAACATAAATTTTAAGTATGTTTTAAAGAACAATAAAATCAAACATTAATCCAGAAAATTCATTCTAAAATGTATTTTTCTTTAGCAATACTAAATTGGTTGTTATATTGAACATCACATCATACCATTAGCATATATTATAAAGCATTGTGTTATTAGATACCACATGAAATTTGAAAATTTTACATTTAAATAATTTAATATATATATCTAATCTAAATAAACTGGAAGGCTTGGGATCGTTTGTGCATCCCTAAGAAGTTTGGTGGATTGAGTTTTAAATGATCTGAGAGCTTTCAATATGGCAATGTTGGGCAAGCAAGCTTGGCGTTTCCTAACAATGCCTCACTCGTTGGTGGCTAAGGTTTATAAGGCAAGATACTTTCCTAAGACCTCTTTTTATTGATGCCTCTGTAGGTAATTGCATGTCCTAGTTACTGTTGGCAAAGTATTATGGCTACCCACAATCTGGTTTGTAGTGGTGTCAGGTGAAGAATTGAGAATGGTAGGACCACGTTGATTTGGGGTCATCCTTGGTTGCCTGATGAGTCTGATCCAATGGTTCAAACAATTATGCCTAATGAGTTGAGTGGTTCTTTAGTTTCGGGGTTAATTTATCAGGATACTAACACTTGGGATATGTGTATCTTATCGGATCTTTTGTACATATTGATGTGGATCATATATCTAGGATCCCCATTAGTCCTACTTATGAGGATTCTTAGTTATGATCCTATGTGTTGTTATTCTGTTTAAAGTGGTTATATATAGGTGCATTGTTGGGGATTTTGTTGAACAACCTGGTGCTTTTTTCTAAATTGAATCTCATATGGAAGTTAAAAGTCTCTCTCACCCCCCTCCCCCCCCCCCCCCCTTCCCTCCCCAAGTGGAAAACTTACTTATGGAGATTTTAAAGAGAGTTGAGGCAGACCCTTCATGCCCAATGTGTGACTTGGGGCATAAGGATACTATGCATGCACTAATTGGGTATGACTATTCCCAACTTGTTTGGAATGAGTCCGTCATAC
This sequence comes from Ipomoea nil, assembly GCF_001879475.1. Taxonomy (NCBI): domain Eukaryota; kingdom Viridiplantae; phylum Streptophyta; class Magnoliopsida; order Solanales; family Convolvulaceae; genus Ipomoea; species Ipomoea nil. Next base: position 4,428,803 of record NW_017618711.1, read on the forward strand.
CTACCACTTCTATTGTTGGCACCATCTTCCCTATGTGGTTCACAAATGCTTTGGAGACTTTGTATGAGGGGAATATTCTTTTAATTGTGGCAGTGTTATATCATTTATGGAGATCAAGAAACTCAACGGTCCGGGAGGGTGCTTTGCCGTTGCCAACACTACTACAGAAAACGGATTTAACGTCTACATTATAACGTCGGTTTTTTGAAAATCCGACGTTAAATATTTAAAATTATTTTTTATTTTTTTAAAAAACACATATGACGTCGGTTATTTGGTATGGCCAATGCCGTATATTAAATAAAAAATAAATACAAGATACGACGTCGGCGTTATACGTTGCCGACGCCGTATCTCAAATAATATATATATATATATATATATATATATATATATATATATATATATATATATATATATATATATATATATATGTGGTATACGGCGTCGGCGACGTATATCGCCGACGCCGTATACTTGAATTTAAAAAAAAATAATAATAAATAGTAGATACGGCGTCGGAGAATTAATCTCCGACGCCGTATCTCTAATAATTAAAAAAAAATAAAAATGGTATATGGTGTCGGCGATGTATAACGCCGACGCCGTATACTCAAATTAAAAAAATAATAATAATAATAAATAGGAGATACGGCGTCGGAGTTAAATCTCCGACGCCGTATCGTATAATTAAAAAAAAATTAAAATGGTATACGGCGTCGGCGACGTATATCGCCGACGCCGTATACTCGAATTTTTTAAAAAAAAATAAAAAAATAAATAGTAGATACGGCGTCGGAGAATTAATCTCCGACGCCGTATCTACTATAATTAAAAAAAAATATTTAAATGGTATACGGCGTCGGCGTCGTATAACGCCGACGCCGTATACATAAATTAAAAAAAAAAATTATGAAGCGAGCTAGGTACATACTACTCCAAAAAAAATTTATGAAGCTAGCTCCAGCTCACTGCTCCAAACGCCCTAGCTCACTGCTCACTCCTCAGCTCACTGCTCCAAACGCCGTACGCCACCGCCGCCGAACGCCCTACGCCACCGATGCTCTCCACCGCCGCCTAAGCCGTCGTCCACTGCCGTCAGCCTCGCTCTCCGCACGTCGACGTCGTCCTCGGCCTCGCTCGCAACAGTGTCGTCGTCTTCGGCCTCGGCCTCGCTCGCCGTCGCCCTAAGCCGCCGTCCTCGCCGTCGCCCAACGTCGTCGCCGGTCGCCAACAACGTCGTCGCAAGGTACGTACGTATATATATATATATATATATATATATATATATATATATATATATATATATATATATATATATATATATATATATTATAAATTAAAAATGGTTATGTATATATATTTTTTGAATTTTGAATTTTATATATTATTATTGTGTATATTTTCGAAATTTTAGGAATAATTGTGTATATATTTAATTTTATAAGTTAGTGGGTCAATTATGAATTGTTGTGTGTATATGTGGAATTTTATGAAATTTTGTTTATATATTATTGTGTATATCTTGAAATATTATTATTGTGTATATAAAATGATGTTGTTTTGGACCAAGGCCCACCATGCTAGGTGAATCTTGGTCCATAATTTGCCTTTTCAAGTATATAACTTATCAAATAATTTAAGTGAACAAGCTAAGTGTATAATACATGATGATGTTATATATTGAATATATTGCACTAGTTGATACTTAATATAAAATGATGTTGTTTTGGACCAAGACCCACCATGCTAGGTGAATCTTGGTCCATAATTTGCCTTTTCAAGTATATAACTTATCAAATAATTTAAGTGAACAAGCTAAGTGTATAATACATGATGATGTTATATATTGAATATATTGCACTAGTTGATACTTAATATAAAATGATGTTGTTTTGGACCAAGGCCCACCATGCTAGGTGAATCTTGGTCCATAATTTGCCTTTTCAAGTATATAACTTACCAAATAATTTAAGTGAACAAGCTAAGTGTATAATACATGATGATGTTATATATTGAATATATTGCACTAGTTGATACTTAATATAAAATGATGTTGTTTTGGACCAAGACCCACCATGCTAGGTGAATCTTGGTCCATAATTTGCCTTTTCAAGTATATAACTTATCAAATAATTTAAGTGAACAAGCTAAGTGTATAATACATGATGATGTTATATATTGAATATATTGCACTAGTTGATACTTAATATAAAATGATGTTGTTTTGGACCAAGGCCCACCATGCTAGGTGAATCTTGGTCCATAATTTGCCTTTTTCAAGTATATAACTTACCAAATAATTTAAGTGAACAAGCTAAGTGTATAATACATGATGATGTTATATATTGAATATATTGCACTAGTTGATACTTAATATAAAATGATGTTGTTTTGGACCAAGGCCCACCATGCTAGGTGAATCTTGGTCCATAGTTTGCCTTTTTCAAGTATATAACTTACCAAATAATTTAACTTAAAATGTTGTGAGAAAAATGTAATACTAATTGGCCGAAATGAATATAGTGTAGTTGTTGTAGTAGTTATAATTATATAAATTTGTTAAAATGTTGTTAACAAATGTTTAACTAGGTTATTATTATTTTAGATTGGCTTGTGATGGATAAAAGTTGGATGAAAGCTAATCGACTTAGTCAGGAATATGAAGATGGAGTTAGAAATTTACACTTTGCAAATAATAACCTTCCGAATAGTAATAAGAGGTTCTCCTGTCCTTGTACGAAATGTTGTAATCAGAAAAGGTTAGGTGAAGAAGACATATATGATGATCTAATTGTTAATGGGATTAATCCATATTATACACAATGGATTTGGCACGGTGAAAGCGATGTGGCTACAACATCTAACATGTATGTTGACAATGAAGATGATGAGTCTGAAGATCGGTTGGATGAAATGTTTCGCGATGTTGGAGAAGAGTTTACCAATCGGTCAAATGAGTTGGATGAATTATTGAATGATTCAAAACAACCTTTATGGCTAGGGTGTAGTAAATATACCAGATTATCTGCTGTATTAAAATTATTCAACTTGAAAGCTGGGAATGGGTGGAGCGACAAGAGCTTTACTGCTTTACTTAAAATAGTCAATGATATGCTTCCAGATGGTAATGAACTTCCCAAGAGTACATATGATGCCAAAAAGATGTTGTGTCCCATGGGTATGGGATACAAAAAAATACATGCTTGCCCTAACGATTGCATATTGTTTAGGAATGATTACAAAGACTTGCATGCATGTCCAATATGCGGGGCATCTCGTTATAAAACAAGAGAGAGTGGTAAAGTACGTTTGAAAAGTCCACCAGCTAAAGTTTTGTGGTATCTCCCAATTCTTCCAAGATTTAAGCGCATGTTTGCAAATCCAAGCGATGTGAAGAACTTATCATGGCATGCAGATGAAAGAATTTCCGATGGCAAGCTTCGACACCCGGCTGATTCTTCTCAATGGATAACATTTGATAATGCATTTCCTGAATTTGGCCACGAGTCGAGAAATCTTAGACTTGGACTTTGTACTGATGGTATTAACCCTCACGGGAACCTAAGTAGCAAGCATAGCTCGTGGCCAGTTATGTTGATAATTTATAATCTACCCCCGTGGTTGTGTATGAAACGCAAATACATATTATTAAGCTTGATGATTTCTGGGCCAAAACAACCAGGCAATGATATAGATGTTTTTTTGGCGCCTTTGATTGATGACTTGAAGCAATTATGGGATGAAGGTGTGTTAGTGTTTGACGCATACCGGAAGGAGACTTTTAAGTTGCATGCAATGCTTTTATGCACAACCAATGACTTTCCAGCTTATGGTAACTTGTCTGGATATAGTGTCAAAGGTCATAAGGCATGCCCCATATGTGAAAATAATACCTGTTATCATCAACTGGTTCATGGTAGAAAGACTGTATACATGGGGCATCGGAGATTTCTTGATAAATTTCACCCTTATAGAAAATTAAAAAAGGCATTCAATGGCGTTCAAGACTATACAGATGTTCCACAACCATTAACAGGGAATCAAGTTTATGAACGAGTTAAATGCATCAATGTTACTTTTGGTAAGACTCAAAAGCTTCAATCTCAAAGAGGTAAGAGGTCAAAAGAGATACCTACAAATGAGAAGAGTCCGTGAAAAAAGAAATCTATATTTTTTGATCTTCCATATTGGAAGACACTAGATGTGAGACATAGTATTGATGTGATGCATGTGGAGAAAAATGTATGTGATAGTCTTGTTGGAACTCTTTTAGACATTAAAGGTAAGACTAAAGATGGACTCAATGCTAGATTGGATTTGGTTGAAATGTGTATACGACCTACATTAGCTCCACGTTGCGGGGATAAGAGAACATATTTGCCTCCAGCTGCTCATACTTTATCAAGAAAGGAGAAAATAAGTTTTTGTGAGTGTTTACGTGGAGTAAAGGTACCACAATGGTATTCATCAAATATCAGTAAACTTGTTAATATGCAAGATTTAAAGTTGGTGGGGTTGAAGTCTCATGATTGTCATGTCTTAATGCAACAACTATTGCCAGTGGCTGTTAGAGGCATATTACCTAAAAAGTTGAGATATACCATCATAAGACTTTGTTTCTTTTTCAATGCAATATGTGGGAAAGTTGTTGATCCAGACAAATTAGATGAATTGCAAAATGACATTATTGTTATACTGTGTCAGCTAGAGATGCACTTTCCACCTTCATTTTTTGATATCATGGTTCATTTGCTTGTGCATTTGGTGAGAGAGATCAAACATTGTGGTCCAGCTTATTTGAGGTGGATGTACCCATTTGAACGGTACATGAAAGTATTAAAAGGTTATGTTAGGAACCGATATAGGCCGGAAGCATCTATAGTTGAAAGCTATGTTGCAGAGGAGGTTACTGAGTTTTGTACAGAATATTTGGCAGGGGTAGAGGCTATTGGTGTTTCTACTAATCGACATGAAGGAAGAATTGCTGGGAAGGGTACTCGAGGAGTCAAAGTGAAGACTATGCCTCGTGAAGATGTTGAGGAGGCACACTTGTACATCTTGCATAATACAAGTGAAGTCGAGTCGTATTTAGATGAACACAAGGCATTGATTAGAGAGCAAAATCCAAGAAGGACAGACATGTGGATTGTGGGCGAACATAATCGAACTTTTATTCGTTGGTTCAAAAATAAAGTTATTGAAGAGAATAATATGTCTGAAACTGTTTCATGGTTAGCACATGGTCCTGGTTTGGATGTCCTATGCTATAATGGATATGACATTAATGGGTTTTCTTTTTATACAAAAGCTCAAGATGAAAAGAGCACTATGCAAAACAGTGGAGTTACTTTGGTTGCAAATTCCATGCATTTCAGTAGTTCGAAAGATACAAATCCTGTGTTCGCAGAGTTGTCATATTATGGTGTGATTGAAGAAATATGGGAAGTTGATTATGTTTTGTTTAGGGTGTCGGTGTTTCGATGTAGATGGGTAGATAATAAACATGGTGTAAAAGTTGATGAGTTGGGATTTACACTTGTTGATTTTAATCGTGAAGGGCACAAAAATGAGCAGTTCATAATGGCATCCCAAGCAAAACAAGTCTTTTATATTAGTGATCCTTGTGACAAAAAATGGTCAATTGTTCTTCATGGAAAGAGACAAATTACTAAAGATGAGAATGAAGATGTTAGTTTTGATATTGAGGAAATACCACCATTTTCTTCAAGTTTATTGCCCACTATTATTGATAATGAGATAGATGAAGTACATGCATCACGAGATGATCATCATGAAGGGATATGGGAGAATTGATTATTACATGTAATGCCCGCTATTTATTTTGTTTTTTAGTTTTCTTATTGTAGTACTTTTATATATTCTAATAATTTTTGTTTCTAAACAGGCGTATGGATTCAGCAAATGGTGATGGTACTACAGAGGAGTGGTACTGCACAAGATACTCATACTACTCAAAGTAGTAATACTACTTCTAAGACGAGGGGCGCCACTCGTATGCAAAAACTCATTCTGCAGCGTTCTACTGAAGGGAAACACCACATTGAGCTTGATGGATTGGAGCCTGTCTACGGGCCAGAAGGCAGTGCATTTAAAAGTTATGTTGCATTAGTGGGACGAATACATACTCCTATCACCATAGATGAATGGCCGAATGTCCCAGAAAATATTAAGAGTACTATTTCGAAACAAATCCTGGTAACTTTTAATTTTGTAAGATTTTGATTTATTCATAAAGTTTCTATAATTACATTTCTAACTAATAAATAATTTTGTTTTGCAGAATACTTATGATATTCCCGACACAACTGATATGAGGAGAGTATGGTTAAGATATGTGGGTGATCGGTGGAAAGATTTTAAAGCGAAATTGGTGAGCAAGTATATATACGGTAGTTTTGCAGGTATGAGCCCATGTATCTCCCAATTCGTTTAAAGTTATCTTATTATTATTTATCAATAAAATTTTATATGATTTTTAATTAAAAATTATTGTAGTTAGGGGCACGATGTCAACTGTTCTTAGAAGATCCAATTAGACGTCCAGTAGCATATGGGACAGCTTACAGTGGTGGACAGGTTCATGGGGTTGTACTGGATATAAATCATGTGAAGGTGAGCGTAAATGAAGTTAGTGATCCAAGTGCACATGTACCAATCCCCACCAGTGAGGTTCAGCTTGTAGGTGATGCAATTCAACACTTTATTGCTTGGCCAAAGAAGCTGGTAGAGTTATGTACTAAAGTTGATGTGGTATGTATACTGAAAATATTTCTATTTTAAAATAGTAAGTAATTTACTTTTTAAAATAATAATTCTTACTTGTATTATAATTCACAGTCAAAAGAAAAGACCAAATTGACTTTTCATTCGGGTGTGCAATCCGTTCATCAACAATTCACTATACCTGATGATGATTCTTTGACTGATGGATGCAAAAAGGCCTTTTCAATAGCTCGCCGTTTTGAACACCCTCTTGTGGTCCATGTGGCTCGTGGTATTATGGGCAACATTGACTATGACTTGCACCTTCTAAGTGATGAGATAATGCGTTTCTTAAATATGGAGACCATCGATGTTTCTCTAATTCAGTTCTTTATGAGGTAATAAGTTCTTTAGTATTATTTATTCATAATAGTTTTATATTTATATAGTTGGTAATCTATATATAATTGGTTGTGTTTGTGAATAGGGGTATTTACATTAGTTTTGAGTTGGCATCAAAAGACACGTATGGCTTCCTAGATCCATATTGGATTCAACCACAAATGAATAATATGGAAGATAGGAAATCATATATAAATGCCACCATGCAGTCGGGGAAGAAATTGGTATACTTAGCCCCATATGTTCTCAAGTAAGTATTAATTACGTTTTAAATAAAAGTACTTATATATAATATATTTTTATTATATATTATATTCACTTAAAACTAATAAATTATTTATTTGTAGTGAGCATTGGATGTTGATGGCGATTTGTCCTCGACTAAATGAAATTTTTTGGTTTGATTCACTTGGTCATGGGCCGCGTGAAGACATTAAACATATAATGGAAACGTATGTAAATTTATATAATTAATTAATAGTTATCATTAAACTAGTGATGCCAAGTATTTATATATATTCTATGTCTTATATTAATAGGTGTATGACTGCAACAAACATGATGAGTGGAAAGAAACAAAATCTTTCACCAAAATGGACTATATGTTCGGTAAGTACTTCATTCACTTTGTAAAGCATGCAAACTTATTGTTTTTTTTTTATTAATTTATTTTATTTTTATTGTAATTCAATGTAGTGTGCTATACAAAAGGGAACCACCGAATGTGGTTATTATGTGATGAAGTTCATGTTGGAAATTGTTTCCAACAATCTAAGCAAAGGAATGGATAAGGCAAGTAATTTCTTAATATATCTTTTGGCTTCAAATGTTTAAAAATACTTGCTTATTTATTAATTTTATTTCTTTTGAACTTTGTAGGCTTTGGAAAGACAAGGAAGATTGCCCTACAACAAAAAAGAGATTGATGAAGTTAGAGACAAATGGTCTAAGCTTCTTATTGATGAATGGGTTAATAAAACGCTTCTTAGTTGATACTTTACGTTTAAAATTAGTTTATGTTTATTGGCTTAATGTTTAGTAGTTTTGTTGAATTGTGGTACTTATATTAGTTTTATGTTTAGTAGCTTGAATTAGCTTAATGAATTGTGTTCTTTATATTAGTTTCATGTTTAATAGTTTGATACTTTACGTTTAAAATTAGTTTATGTTTATTGGCTTAATGTTTAGTAGTTTTGCTGAATTGTGGTACTTATATTAGTTTTATGTTTAGTAGCTTGAATTAGTTTAATAAATTATTTGATGTTGAATGCTGAATGTTAAATTGCTAGCCGCGCAGGGTTTTAAAATTGATACAGGTGGGGTAGAAAACATAAAACGCATATAAATAAATAAATAAAAAAAAGAACATACGGCGTCGGTTTTTACCTAAAAACCGACGCCGTAGGTTAATTATTATTTTTTTAAAAAATAATAAATATATACGGCTTCGGCTTTTAGGTAAAAGCCGAAGCCGTATATATATACGGCGTCGGTTTTTACCTAAAAACCGACGCCGTAGGCTAATTATTTTTTATTTTTTAAAAATAATAAATATATACGGCTTCGGCGTTTACCTAAAAACCGACGTCGTATGTAAATTATATATATATATATATATATATATACGGCTTCGGCTTTTAGGTAAAAGTCGAAGCCGTATATTACATACGACGTCGGTTGTTCAACCGACGTCGTATCATTTACTTACGACGTCTCTTAAGACGACGTCGAAAGATAACCGACGTTAAATGGGGTATTTTAACCGACGTTAAAACCGTTTTCTGTAGTAGTGTAAGGAGGGTCTGCTCGACGACAAGGCTACGTTAGGAGCCTTGCAATCTGTTCACGCCCGCCATGCGCCAGCTACTGTTGCTACGTCTACTGGAGGTACTGCAACCCCTCCTCCTGTTTCAGCGAACCTACCAGCTGCCGCGAACCATGCCGAGGCTCTTCCCAGGTGTTATGTTGACGCTGGCTATCATCTTACGACAAAGAAGGCGACGTTTGGTGATGTCTTGTTCACTTCGGACGGGAACTATTTGTTGGCCTGCAGTGGCTGTTTAATTTGCCGGCATGTTCTCACCACTCATGGCGGAGTTGATGGCTTGCAAGGAGGTCCTATCCTAGCTTAAGAATAGAGGGGAGTCGATGGCTTGCAAGGAGGTCCTATCCTGGCTTAAGAATAGAGGGGTGTTGGTTGTTGAATTACTTACTAATTGTTCTGAGTTGCGCCGCTACCTTGTGGCGGATCAAGTTGCCCTCCTATCCTATGTTGGTTTTATTATTCAAGACTGCAAATATTTTATGTCTTCTTTTTCTCGTTGCTTAGTTAGTCTTGTGCCTAGATCGGCTAATTTGTTAGCTCATACTCTTGCTACTACGGTCTTTGCTCAGGCTAATCCGTTGTACTAGGACTGTGTTCCCCCTAACTCTATTTTCTCGTTGCTTTAATTAATCTATGCATCTTTCCTTTCAAAAATATATATCTAAAAACATAATAATAAGTGTGAATGAATGCTATACACTTCATTTATGTTCTTTTTTTTCCCTTAAGTTTTTTGATACATTATGCTATAAAAGTTGTACTATACAATATTTTGGACAAACATACTCCTACCGTTATAACTTCCGTTATCTTTTCCACTATTATTACTATGCACATGCATCCACCATATATTTTCTTATATTCTTCAATAATATATATATATATATATATATATATATATATATATATATATATATATATATATAATTAATTGAGATGATATATATGTTAGTTATTTCCTTGTAATAATAGGGTCAATAACTTTTTTAAAAAATAAAAAACAATCTCAAGCACATTTAACTCTTTCACATGGATTCAAAATACCAAAAATAAAGCCAACCACAATAAATAAAGAAGTAAAATCTCACCACCATTATTAGTTTATTACAAATCGAATTCAAGCAAAATTTGAAGGTTTAACACACAAGCAATATAATAAACATTCTGCATCCGATAAAAGTTAACACAACAAAGTTTGAACAAAACTTGAAATCAATGAGAAGATGGAGGAGGAGGAGGAGAAGGATTCTGGTGAGATGTATTCGGCCTGAATTGAGTCGGAAAACTGGAACCGGCAGGTGGCCGGAAAACTGCAGTTGGCTGATGATACCCAGAGATGTGTGGAGCCAACTGTGAATGATCCAACCCAGCCATTATTGAAGAAGAAGCACTTGACGCCTGGGCTAACAATCTTGCTTCTTCTTGTGCTCTTATATTTTCAGGGCTCAAAATAAACTGTTTAGGCCAAGAGTTCCTAAAATACAGACAATAATTTGATCCCTTTAATAAAGATTGACTCCAATTATTTATAGTTTAGTATTTATATTTAATTCAATATTAATGAATCAAGTTTATATATTTAAAAGGGGTCAAATACAATATCAAACTTTATATGAAAAATTCATTAAGCCTTTGAACTTTAAAAAGTTGCAATAAAGCACTTTAATATGTCATTTTAATTAGTACATCGAAACCCAACAATTGGTTAGTGGCTGGTGATAGCGTTAGGGTTTCGGCGAGTCTCCTGCCACCTCCGAGGATAAAACTTGCAAACGGTCGTTGGTCACCTTCTCTGATTGAGAAGGGGACGAGTGGGTCGGGGTCGCCTTTTTCTTAGAGAAGGTGACTAGTGGTACGTACGGTCGCCTTCTCAATTGAAGAAGGCAACCAAGTGGTCGCCTTCTCAATTGAAGACGACTACCACTGTCGCCTTTATCAAAGAAGGTGATCAACGATCGTTCCTCTATCACTAATTTTTTCTTCGAAGGTAGTCAGAGCATCGGCGGAATCTAAACGACATGCTAATTAACACCATACACCAATCGAGTTTGGGTTTTGATGTACTAAAATGACATGTTGTTGTGCTTAATTGTAACTTTTAAAAGTTTGAGATCTAATTAACTTCTTGTATAATGTTCGATGGTGTATGTTTGACCCTTTTTCCAAACTTTTATTATGTAAAAAAATCTAAATATAAAGATTATAAAATATATATAAAGGAAAAAAAATACAAAAGTTCTAGCATTGCCGCCACCAAGTTATATTTTATTATATTTAAAATATATAGATTGATTTTTGGTATAGTAATAACATAAACGAATTTCAAAAGTATTAAAATAAGGGGAAATCACTATTTTTGTTTTTTTAATTGTTTTTCAACTGTCAAATACAGTTTATAATTTCAATTTCAACTAATTTGATCATCGAATTATTTAAAATTTTGTCAATTAAACAATTCGAGAATTAAATTAATAAAAATTAAAATGGGAAAATCACTATTTTAGTTTCTCATAATTCAAAAGGGTTTAATTAATGAAAATTTAGATAATTTAACGATTAAATTAGTTGAAATTGAAAACTATAAATTACATTGATAGTTGGAAATAATTGAGGGACCAATATAGTAATTTTCTCTAAAAAATAATAATGATTTAACGACTTTTAAAGTAAAAAATTTACTCTTTTTTTTTTCTTGAATATAGCAAGTAAGTAATTAAGAATAAGGTCCCAAAAATAGGATCATAAATTGCCACCTTAGCTTACCTAGATGCAGTGCGGGGCCTGAGAACGGGCTGCGGAGGAGCTTGAAAGAACATTGGCCGTGACGAGGCTGCCCGCAGGGGTGTCGACAACGGCCGAAGCGGTGGCGGTGGCGGCGGCACCGGCCGTGACAATGGCGGCTGCCGTGTCGGTGGTGGGATGCCTTCCGGGAAGTTGAGTTTCGCTCTGCTTCCTCTGAACTTGAAGGCGGCTTCATCGTAGGCCTTGGCGGCAGCCTCGGCAGTGGTAAAAGTGCCAAGCCATTTTCTAGTCCCTTATTTCGGCAGTCCATTTTCCCCATGACCTTTCCCTAACTCCTATGTATTTTTTCTGCTTTCTCCACTTTCTAAAACTACTACCTCTCCGCCGCCCGTTACGGCGGCGGTAGTGGTGGCTGTTACGGTGGCAGTGGGGGTGATGCCTAATGCTGTTGTAAAGTTCGTAGCTTCTTCAGCTGGTAAACAAGTTAGATAGTGATGAACACTATTCATAACGTACTTTTTTTTTTTTTTGAATGCTACTAGAGTATCTGTTCATATACTTTCTCAACCTATTGAAACACAAAGAGCTAATAACACTTCCACTGAGGCTCGAACTCACAACCTTTCAAGTGGAAATCCAACCCGGATACCATTGGACCACATAGTCCTGGCCTATTCATAACGTACTTGATAAGACCAAATACCAATTTTGGTCTCACGAATATTAGTAAAATAACAATGTTAGTCCACATGTTTAATTTCTATCAATTTTCATCCACGATTATTGTTTTAGCGTCAAAATTTATCACGCCAGTTAGGGGTGTGCAAACTTCGGATAATTTTCGGTTAACCGACCGAATCGACAAGTTCGGTTAACCATTTTTTAACCGAACTTTTTCGGTTCGATTAATGGTTAAAGGAATTTTAAAACTTCGGTTAACGGTTAATTCGGTTCAAAAGGTCGATTAACCGAAGTTTTTAATATATATATAAATAATAATATAAATATAAATACTAATTTGAAGTTATGGATGTTTGGAGTTTATAATTAATGTTTTTGTATATTTTGTAATGAATTTATTATGATATGTATTTTATTTTAATTAAATTTATTATTTTAGGTGTTATTTTTAGAATTTTAAATTTTAGCTTTAAAAAGTTCGATTAATCGGTAACCGACCGATTAACCGAAAGAATTTCGGTTCGGTGAATTCGGTAAAGCAAATTTCGGTTCGGTTAACGGTTAAATAAAAAAAAAATCGGTTCGATTAAAACGGTTTGGTTAACCGATTGAACACCCCTGCCGGTCACCCATTAGTTTAAGAAATGCTGAAATCTAAAATTATTAAGGGTGTTTTCGTTCTTTTCAACTTAAGATCCCAAATTGAGCATGAAAAATGATTTCTAAGCCCTAAGTTCGATCCCAATTTGCAGTTTTCCTCCTTATCTTACCTTAATTTGAGGAAGGGATCTGTGAATTGGGATCGATCTTAGAGCTTAAATTCCTTTATTCATGCTCAAATTGGGATCTTAATTTGAAAACGATGAAAATACCTTAATAATTTCATATTTCGGCATATTTGAAACAGATGGGTGACTGGTATGAATTTTGACACTAAAATAATAATTGTGGAAGAAAATTGGTACTAAAACAATAGCCGTGAATGAAAATTGGTAGAAATTAAACATATGAACCAAAACTATCATTTTACTAATACTCGTGGAACCAAAATTAATATTTGCTCTACTTGATAATGTATTGCAATATCAAATACATACACAATATTTTAAGAAAAATGCGAAATTAATTAACTTTTTGCAATAGATAAGATCATGTCATAATAAGCTTTCAAAGCATTAAATATTAATATGATAATGTTAATTATGCTATTTAAATTTGTTGAAAAATACAATAATATAATTAAATGTTAAAAATTTTCAAATGAAAAATAAGTTTAAACTTAAAATTAAAGGAAAATTAAAAAAAAAAACATTTTCCATTAACTATTTGTTTCATGTAAACATTATCTACAGCATATAATGCATTAACTTAATATTTGTATTTCATTATATTAAGTTAAAATTTTATGAGACGTTTAAAAGAATTTAAAATTTTACTAACTCATCATTATCTTTCAAAGAATTAAAATTTTACTTTAAAAGTCATATATGTTTATTGATATATTATCTTCTTAGGAAAAATCAAATTTTATGAGACGTTTTTTTCATGAGACAACAACTCAGCTCTTTCAATTTCATGAAATTCTTGTGTCATACTGTTTGTTCTCTAATGCGATTAGTTTGAAAATTTTGTTCTTTTCTTGAGAAGATGTTCTCATCTAAATCAATAAAACTTTAAAGAATCAAGACTACCCGAGCTAGATATGTGACAATTGTCGATAAGCAATGTATTGAGAAGATGTTATATATATATATATATATATATATATATATATATATATATATATATATATATATATATTCTTTTCTTAAACTCTTCATGAACCTTGAGAAGACATTTCAGATTTGGAACATTACAAATTTTAATATATTTTTTTCCATTGCAATGCATTATATATACTGAAAAATTTCTCCGAATTTTAAAAAACTGGAGAATTGAAAAATAGAAAACATAAAACATGTTTACTAGCACAATTTTCTATTTTGAAAATTGAAAAAAAAAAATAATTTTCTAGAAAAATTGAAAAAACTATTAAAAACTAGCTATTTTCTAAATGGAAAACAGTATTATCGATCTATCATCTATTTCGCTATATGTCACTATAACAACATTCTCATCATTATCTACTTACATATTTATTCATTACTATGATTATCATTATTATCTTCTTTTATTTATCACCATCTTCGATCTTTTATTCTTGCATTACTTTATTTAAACATAACTTATTTATTTACGCTTAAAGTTAGACATTATTCACATTATCAAAGCTTTCTTCTTGAGTACATGCTCTAACAAAAAGAACTTTAAATAAAATTAAAGTTTCAAACCTAAAATTGAAAGAAATGCAAATAACTACTAAAGTAAGGATATGCTATAGAGTGATATGTTGTTTATGAGATCTAATGAACAAGATATTTTAGACAAAACTCGAAAGAATAAACTAAGTTTAATTTTGGACTTTACAAATTATCCTATCAAATGTGATAATTGCAATAGAAATATTGGGAAATGTAAATTCCATAACATTCTCACTATAAAAATCTAAAGAACATTATTCCTAACAATTTCACCCTTAGCTTGTTGATGATATCAAAAACATTAAGAAAAAAAAAAAAAAAAAAAAAAAAAAAAAAAACTAACTTAAGTACTATTATTTGTTACTTACACACCCATCAAATTTGCATTTTATTAATACTTGATGAGAGATAACATAGCAAGTTATTACACACATTTTAACAAAAAAATAAAAATAAAAAATTACAGCATAAACCATGACCAAATTAGAAACGGACTTGCAAGATAGAAATTTAATGCCTTGGATTTCCATTTCTAACAAGACTTCTAACCTAATGACTCTAGATGCCCACTTATTTTCCCTAGGTGTCATCATCTAATTAAGGACCACTAGGTTTGTTGAAATTAAACGTAACCCTTTAAGCAAATTCATTAGTGAGGTTTTTGGGTTGGTTTTTGTCAAAAGTCATAACCATGTAGGAGAGAGAGACAGAGAGGGTAGAGGGGGAGAGGGAAAAAAAACTGATAACAAAAAAGTAAAGAAAAAAAATTAGTATTTACGCGCCCAGCTGAACTCGACGTGACAGTATGCCCGACGCACTACTTCTCTGTTGATTTTTCCTCTTTTCTAAGTCAATGGGTCCCACAAAAATTGGGTCCTTGCAGGAGAAAAAACTGTTGGGTAATATGGTTGAAAATTCCCAAAAATAATAATCCTACGAAAAGATTAATATTATATGGGAAAACAGAAAGAATTGGGAAGGAAAAGGTTGAGTGTTTGGGTAGGGATTTAGCACAAGTTCGAACACGAAGTTCTTTTCCTTAAAACCTTATTTGCTACCTCTCACAAGTGCTAGGAGCGTTGTAGCCTAGGTTTCCCAGGATAAAACGTGCTACGATTCCTTGTTTAAGCACCTAAACAAGGAACCCGGCAAACAAAGCACAGTATGAACACTGTTGGCAAAAGAAGAGAGTAGAAGCAGAAGTTTTGAAGCTGAAAGCTACTGGAATTCCTTAGTTTCGTGTACTGTGTGTAAAATGCTACTGCTCTACCTCTCTTTATATAGGGATGTTGGAGTGATAGCATTCAACATGACCATTAAATTGGTGTTAAAACCAATTGTGTAACACCTGTAACGGTCACCACTAAGTAGGATTAAACTCAGAATTTAAAAATTGGAATTAAAACAGTATTAATTCCGTAACAGATGAGTTTAATCTTCTGCACTTTCGGGTTTCAGACCGTTGGAACTCTCGTGCTGTGGTACACCACGAGAGTACACCTCTCGTGCTATGGTGCAATACGAGAGTACACCTCTCGTGTTCACCGTTGCACGAGAGCTTTGCTCTCGGTGCACCACAACCTCTCGTGCTCTATGTAGCACGAGAGTGGTGTTCTCGGTTTTGGCCGAACCAAGTGACTATAACAGATGGAAAATGATACCGAAGTTAGGCATAACTTAGCCCGCCAGGCCAGTCCATTTCCGGACGACATTCGTGCCCGCAGGTGCCGGCGCACGCGAGCTCGGGCTTGATTTCAAGCCTTTTTGATGTCCTCTAGTTGGATTTTGATTTGCCTTTTTGGTGTTTTCGGTTTTGGCCGAGCCATGCACCACAACCTCTCGTGCTCTATGTAGCACGAGAGTGGTGTTCTCGGTTTTGGCCGAACCAAGTGACTATAACAGATGGAAAATGATACCGAAGTTAGGCATAACTTAGCCCTTAGCCCGCCAGGCCAGCCCATTTCCGGACGACATTCGTGCCTGCAGGTGCCGGCGCACGCGAGCTCGGGCTTGATTTCAAGCCTTTTTGATGTCCTCTAGTTGGATTTTGATTTGCACCCACCCCCCCCCCCCCCCCCCCCCCGCGAGAGAGCCTCTATGCTATACAATTCTACAAGCTTGAAAAGAGCTCATGTATATAAGGGGGGCAAATCTTGTTTCCAAACCAATGTGGGACAAAGTCCTACATTTTCCCTTCATTTCCCAACTTAAATGGGTCTACTTTGAGAATCAATATCTCATTCACCCATTATCCGTTTTGAGCGTACAATATATCAATCTCTTCGTCTTACTACGAAGAATCCGAATCCACTTTGACCCGACCCAAATCGGAAGTGGACCCCACTGATAATTGTACCACAAAATAGCCACTTAATATGCCATTTTATGCCATTTTAAGCTAATTTTTCCAACAAAAACTATTGAAAAACCACTCTCCTCATTTGTCTAAAAATCATAGCAAAAACCAAGTATTGGGATTGCTCTTTAGGCTTATACTTCATTCCGTTAGACAACATAACCTTTAGCCTCTAAGTGCTTTCACATTCTTCCCTTAACTTCTTCAACCACTCCTTTGTATTCCTAGCTAGCATCTCCTGATCGATTAGTTTTCATAGTTTTTGCTGAATATGTCAAACATCATCTGCTTAGCCTTCAGGTTCTTTTGTTGCTCTTGTTCCCTTTTTTGATCATGTGCATTTGCAAGAATACCTTCAAATCTAGTTAATCTTATCACTTCAACATCACACAATACATTAAAAGTCATCTTAAGATAACCACTTTTGAATACCTCATATGCGATTTGTCAGTCTTTACCCAAATAACCATACTCAAAAGCCAAGTCAAAAGCTTCAAGATCCTCTTAGACTTTGAGCATTTAAGCTTCACTTTTTGCTTGGACCATTTCAACTAGAGTGATGAAAGGAATAGAGTGATGAAAGGAATAGAACACTGAAGTTCATTCCACCAAGCTTCTTCCTCTAAGTTTTGTTAAACCTCTTCGTCATTCTCTTAAGGTTCTTCTCTTTTTACTGAGTCTACCACTTGCACTTACTGCTTTCACCAAGGGTTTTTATATCCTAAAGCTTATATTCCCCCTTTTTGGAATCATCACCCAACTATGAATTTACAAGGTGGTCAAGTTTGATGTCAATATTGTTCAGTTGTGCCTTGGTCTTTCCATTGTGATTATCAATTGTTACACTTACACACCTTTTAATTTCTAAGTGAGCTTGTTTATGGGGATGTCTTTTTCTCTTGAGCTTCTTTCCTTACAAACAACTTGGCTAACAATTGATCATCTACCAACTTAGTTTTCTTAGCATCAAGCTACTTTAGATCCCTCACAGAAGCTAATCAACCTCAACCCCTAAGGCCTCCAAATTCTTATAAGCCAAATGAAGAATAAAGAACCTTATGTTTATGTATTTAAATTGTTCTTTGATGTCTTTCAACATAACGCACACATCTAACACTAAGAATACACACACATTGTCGTTACAGTGTTTCGCTCAGTGAAATGCACGCTCTGTTACCCGCTCATGCACACACTAACATGTTCAGACAACTTAATAATAGATATTGTTTGTGCGTTATTTTACTTGGCTATATTACGTGGGTTTCCCGCGTTTAGTTGCCGACTAAAACAAGTCATGCACCCCTTTTTTTCGCACGCACACACACACATCGAGAATGCACACACATGGTCATTTCAGTACTCCCCTCAGTAAAATGCACATCTGTTACCCGGTCATGCACACACTAACATCTTCGGACAACTTAATAATAGCTAATGTTTGTGCGTTATTTACTTGGGTATATTAGGTGATGGGTGTTCCGAGATTAGCTGCTGACTAAAACATGTTCTGCCCCCGTTTGCGTTCCACATAACACACACCTACCACCGTGTGCACACACACTTAGGAGAGGTAAAATACAAACTACTTAGTAAATAACACCATGATTTGTACTATGCATCCGCATGGGAAACAACATGTCGTATTCAGTGCCAGGATAAATTAAAGACTAGTTACAAATATTTGATAGTTCAGTCTACACTTCTCCTATTTGATCCTGTTTTATTTTCTTACGTTTTTAATTTTGATAGTTAAGGGGTCTTCAATGTCGGCACGTGGCCATTGCAATCTACGCTTAGTTCCGCCTGTTTGTTTCGTTGTTTACTAATCGCACTCTCAAATCGGTAGAAAAATTCCACAAGACATAAGTGCTTATTAATACTACTTCGGAAAACACTGTTCTCTCATTCTGAACGAGAAGTAGTCCGCAATAGGCCTCCCATAAACAAATCTTGGAAAAAAACAAACACATATAGTCTGTTTTATTGGTCACATAATTCTCAATTTTTGCACACACGCACACACCACCGACGCAAAACCTCATAAACAATCCCGCACTACACGTTACACCCCACAACCCATCACTCCATCGTAGTAGTGTAGCACACACCCAACTACACAAGCGCACCCATTTACGCTTCACAAACAAATTTCAACATAAACGAAAACCACACCATTACCAATATTGTGTGTTACCCACCCCGTCATATTCACAATCTAACCAATCCAAATACACACGCCTATGCATCAAACTAACACATATAGTTCTATTTTATTGGTTAGGCAATTCTCTAAATATTTGCATACGCCCAATTGCACTATCGCATACACCACCGAATCAAAAACATATAACCATTACCGCCTCACACGAAACACTCCACAACCCACCGAATATTTCATTACCCACCCCGTCATATGCACCCACTAACCACTCCAAATGCACACGCGTAACCATAAAACAAATACACACACTTTGTGTTGCATTGGCTACGTAATTCCCAGAAATTTGCACATGCCATACCACACAAACGCATACACCGCCAGAACATAACCTAAATTAAAATTACAGATGAACATACAGGCGTCATTATTAGCCATCTGCACCCTCTGGACGGTTGACGGTGACTGTCTTTCTACTTGGCAAGTTACTTTTTAAAAAATCTCAGCATAAAAAATTATAATTAATTATTACCATGGATAGGATCCCTTTTAATATGGTAAATATCTTTTTCAATTATAACCAAAATTAAACAACATAATTGAATTACACTTTCACCCTTCTCTTTTAATTCTATCCTTAATTAATTGGTATTTGAATTTCAATCATATCAATCCATTAGAAATTTATAGATGGTTGAGATGACATCTCATGATTTCTTCTAACAGGGTGATCTCATTGGATCCAACTCCTATATATATTTAGGATCATATGGGAACACTTGCTTAGGTGAGAACGTGAGAACAAATCGTGTGCATCCATCTAATATTTTTTAATCGGCTAAGTGTGTTTGCACATATTTAATTCGCGTTCGTACACAATTAATCTAATCTAGACCATTAAAAATATTAGATGGATGCACACGATTTGTTCTCACGTTCTCACCTAAGCAAGTGTTCTCATTGAAACTCTACTCTATATATATATATATATATATATATATATATATATATATATATATATATATATATATATATATATATATATATATATTAGAATTGATTTATTATCCTTACTATTAGAATTGATTTATTTCCTATAGAGATAGGAAATAATTATGGTAAGGAGCTTTAATGATTCTCCTTTCCTTATTATGTTTTAGTTAGTCTTCATTTCCTTTTTATGTTTTACTAATCTTTGTAACCCTCTTATATAAAGGGGATTTTCATTCTAATAAAATAACAAGCAAGAAAGAAGTTAAGTTAAAATCAAGAGGTGGGAAAACTCTCAAAACGTTCCTATTATCTTTGTTCCTTAAATTTATCTCTCAACATAGACAACCCCAATAACCCTAATCGCCCTTTAACGTGTACTTTTGCCTGAAAACATAACATTTTGGTATATATATATATATATATATATATATATATATATATATATATATATATATATATATATATATATATATATATATATATATATATATATATATATATATATATATATATATATATTGGTTCCTGTGAGGTCAGGTCTTCCCGTGCGGTCAGTGCGGCATACACCATTAGGTATGCATAAATGCACCATACAGTGTTCGAAAATACACCAGAATGAAATGCCAAAAAATACACCACACAAAAAAATACACCACACATAATGATGTATTTATGAACACTGTGTGGTGCATTTATGCATACCTAATGGTGTGTGCCGCACTGACTGCACGGGAAGACCTGACCTCATAGGAACTTGACCATATATATATATATATATATATATATATATATATATATATATATATATATATATATATATATATATATATATATATATATATATATATATATATATATATATATATATATATATATATATATAGTTAATTCCACTAAAGGTCCCTTGTCTTTAAAACTATCCTTCTAGACTTGGGTCCATGGTGCAAATCCTTCTAGACTTAGGTCCATGGTGCAAGGTGAACCATGAGAATTCTTTAAAGCTTTTGTTTGATCTTTGCTAGAAACAAGTCAATTTACTCCTTTGCCCTCAACCAATCATTGATGATATACCTAGGGCTTTGGACCCTATAAAAGCCTCACTATTCCATTGTTGTCTCCTGATCCCATTTCTTTGCCTCTCCAAGCTCTCTGTAGAAGAAGAAATACAAATCACAGTAAGGTTTCTAGCTTCCTTCTCCTCCATTCATTTCATTTCCTCTAAGCTTCCATCCTAGCTTTCAACCTCTGAGGTCTTTTCTTAATTAAGCCTTGTAAGTGTTGTTGTGTTGTTTGTTTGAGGTGTTTAGGTGGTGAAGGAGGTAGTGGTTGAGTAGAGAGGAAGAAGTGATCCACACAAGAAGAGGAAACAACAAAGGTACAACCCCATGGACTCCCATATTAAGTTTTGGCTCTGTGAAGCCATTGTTTTATAGGTTAAAATGAGTAAAAATGCTAGATTTTTGAAGTGTTTGAGCTATTAAGTGATCTATTACTTGTCTATGATGTGTTGTTGAGGTTTTGGGTGGGCTAGATTTGCCTGAAAATGTTTTGCCGATGAGAAGAAATCATCTGGTGCACAGGCAGTGTGCACAAGTAGATTCACCGGCCCTAGCCAACGGCCCAACAAGGGGACCGTTGGCTAGAGCTGTGGCCAGCCGGGCCTAGGGAACGGCCCTAGGAGAGGGCCGTTGCCTAGAGCCGGCGAGATGGCGGTTCGAGGGGCGGGCCTAGTTGAGCCCCGCCCCAAGGTCCGTGAAGTTGTTCCCTGTGCAGTGGTCGGGCCCTTGCAGCTCAACTACGTGTCGTTTCGGACCAGGTGTCACGGGCCCTTGTGGCTCGGTACCTCGGGTTCGTCTTGACGCACGTTTTGGCTTTGATTTCGTTGAATTTGGATTAGAAATGAGCATGTTATGGTAGAATTTGTGATGAAATGCTTCACAGTAATGTTCTTGAGAGTTCACTGCCTTTGGAATTTGCTTGCTTTTATCTTCCTGATGTTATTTGAGCATTTGAATAGAGAAGCATGAACACTTTGTGAATAAGAATTGTTAGAAAAGCATGTATAGAATGTGTTGTATGTTCAATGGAAATTGAAGTCTATTTTGATGGTAGAAATGTACAAAGTATATTATTTTGCAACCAAGCATGATGGTGTGTTCTTGAGAGTTCACTGTGATTTATAGAATTGAAGTATGATTGTACAGTAATCTTACATTCCAAGCATTTCATGTTTTAAAAGTGCATAAATGGCCAACGTGAGCCTAGTATTATTTTCCAAAATTCACGAGCATGTGGTATATCATTACCTTGTTGCGCTAGAAGTGGTTGAGTTGTGACATGCATAAGTTTGGTGCATGATATATATATATATATATATATATGTGTGTGTGTGTGTGTGTGTGTGTGTGTGTGTGTGTGTGTGTGTGTGTGTGTGTGTGTGTGTGTGTGTGTGTGTGTGTGTGTGTGTGTGTGTGAGGTTTTGGAGGACCTGTTGGGACTATGTCCTTTCGGATGATGTTGACTGGATATTGCGATCCGATGTGTTGTAACGCGGTGTATTCCCACGTTACGAGGTTGGAAACTGACCGCCAGGCTTGGAATCCTGGTCAGGGGGTGTGCACGCTAAAAGTTCGATACCTGATTCCACAGAGATGAGTTTAGAACCAAGAGAGTGGTTTGGTGGATGAGATTGAGCATAGGTCAGCTAGAGGCCGTACCGGGATAGGTTCGTTCACGCTACGGTGAAGTTCCTACCTCATCCATTTGTAAAGAAAGCGAGTCATTGCGACTCTAAGAAATGAAAGTAAGCGAGTCCTTGTGGCTCTAAGAGACCTCCACAGAAAAGTATTGTATTTACAAACGAGTGTATAAGTATACTTATATTATTGCACGAGATTGCATAATGAGAATGTTTGCACGAGATTGCATTTGAGTATAGTATTGCATGAGATTGCATAATGAGAACGTTTGCACTAGATTGCATATTGAGAATGAGCGAGATTGTATATTGAATATGATTGCCTTAGTTGCGTATTGAAGTTGATATCTCTTAATTGCATGTTGAGAACTTGATTGCATGAGATTGTTATGGAGTTGTTCTATAGAGTTGAGTTTTGCTATGTTGTTCATGTGTTAGTATGATTATGTTGATAAGTTGTTTATTGATGAAGCATACCTGTTGATATTATAGGTTGCAAGCATATAGAAAGCTTGTGGTTTATCTCAAAGTTTGTTTAAGTGATTGAATTGCTTGATTTGAGAATTGAACAAATGTTTTCCAAAGTATATACTGTAGTACTTTACAGGGTGGAGTGTGGTTATACTTAGCTTCGTGCTAACAGGTGTTTTCTACTTGTCTACTTGTTGTTTTGCAAAACCCCTTTCAGGTAGGCTCAGTGTTTGAGAGGTGTTCGAGTTAGACTAGTTTAGTAGATCTATTAGTCTAAACTCTCGTTTTATTTTATGATGTTATGGATTATGGTTGTAGACTTTTGTTATTTATGTTTGGTGATAGACACCGGGGTGTTTTTCCCCAAGTGACTTTAATTAAGTAATTTCAATGTTAGTTCGACTTAATGATTTAGTTCTATCCTTAGCCAGTGCAATCACCGTGGAAAGGTGGTTGTGGCGGTGACATTCACACTAGTTTGTTAATTAAGTTTGTTTTCCGCTGCTTAGTTTATCTTAATTTGGTTTTAGAACTGTAATTAAGTTTAAGAAAAGTGGGGTGTTATACAAACAAACCAAACCAAACCATACAATCTAAGCCCAAAATTGGAACTTCAAACATACAGCAAACTTTTCCAAAAAACTTCAAGGTTCATCAAAATGAATTGAATATTATCATGAGCCTTACTTTTATGTCTCGCAAAATTCTCTTGAGCCTTTCTAGCCAAAATGACCCAGAATCAATTTTGATGAAACTAAAGACTCTTAATTGTTAAAGATTTTATTTCATGATAGTACACCACAAATTTAATGCCTTTGTTGTATAAACTTCTTAATATTGTCACAACATTTTCATAAATATATTGCACAACCAAATGTTCAATAATTTTAACCAATGAACTTATAAGAACAAAACCAATTATGATCAACCCTTTCTCGAAATACATAGTTCAGGAATTATTCAAGTATCATTAGTTAAAGCAACATCATCATTAAGGTTTGCAAACATATATATTAATTAAAACCAAATGTTTTAGAGTATTTCTAGCATTTGTCCTTTATTGCTTGATTGCAAGTGATAAGTGTTCTTTTTTTTTATTCTTCCAAAGCCAACCATAAGGGAGTGTTCTTTTTTTCATGCACAGGCTTTACATTGTATAAAAAATTTGTTGGTGCTTCCTACAATGAGCACATTTTTCAGCCTTCCATGAATTGGAGGAAATTGAAGGGTGTGGACTATATTGCCTTCAATGATTGTTGAGTTGCAAAAAGAAGAACCTTGGCATCTAACATTAAAAAAAAAAAAAAATGTTTAAAATGAGGGAACTAGAAATTGAGAGATTGATAAGATAGCTAGAGTACCACTAAGATTTTTGTAGAGAGTTTAGAAAGTGATAAATTTTTTGAATTGTAAAAAAAATTAATGTAATTTACATGAAAATTTAAGAGGGCTCGAGCCTCATTATGGTCATAGGCAAATTAGTTTCTCAATATAATCAATTAATGTGCTTTTAAGTTATAATAATACAAACTTAAAATATTCTCAAAGAAATGGAATTATGCATTGAAAGAGGTCTGCCATTTAACATCCAAAAGTTGTATAAAGCAAGAGAACACACAAGTTGAGAAAATTAACTTGAAGGATTTAGTAAATACAATGTTTTCAGTACTGGCAACCCCATAAAAGCACACAAATAGACATAAATATTGAAATATTGCAATAGAAAGTGAAGCAATGTGCCAATCTATTATTCTAGAAAAGAAGATTTTATACAGGTCAAGTTTCTGTTAGCACTAAGACAAGAACCAACCTAGAAACCTATAAACATGGCCACTGCATAAACAAAAGGAATAGCTTATGACAATATCCTAAAACTCTTGTTTTCCCCTGTCTATATAAATAATAAAGGAAGGAGCAAATAATCAACAAAATAATTAAAATGCTTTCAGTAAGTTTTACAGCTAAACTTGGATAACTCAGGCTGCTGCTGCCTGAATTGTAACATTTGGTTTAAAAACTCCGCGGGCTAGTCCCCTGCCATTCCCTCTCCCTCTCCCTCGGCCCCTGCCTCCTGCAAGAACCCATAGACTCTTGTTAAAAGATACAAAAAATATTCTCGGTTTATAGAATGAAGTGAATTATCATTTTACCATTTGTTTAAATGGTAGGCACACAGGCATATTATTTAGACTGTCAAGATAGAGCCAAGGGATCTCAATGTTATCTTGAGATAACATGATATGAAATGGGAAATAAAATATACAACAGTAAGTTAAATCTGTACGGTGGATTTGGGTGAGGACGTGAGGTATGGTAAGTGGAAAAGTGAGATCAAATGGGGAAAAAATCATGTTTTATCATGTCTAAAGGTATGTATGGTCTTGGTAGTAATAGAAGCATGTAAGTTTGATAGTAGTCTTGCAATTAAGGACTGAAGTGCACAATTGGGGTAGACAAGTGCAATATAGATGGTTTCTCAGAGGCTATTTTCAATTGTGTGCAGAATAGTTTAGAAGCTAATATCCAATAACCAAAAAAAAAAAAAAAAATTTGAGGCCAGAAAAAACTCAAGAAAAGTAAAACAAGTAAAAGTTAGAAGTCCAAAAAAATTGAAATTACCACGACCTTGAGCAGGGATTGCACCTGATGCACCATAGCTATCGTTCCAAGAACCGTAGCCTCTTCCACCACGTCCTTGATAACCATGACCTCTTCCTCTACCCCGACCTCGGCATCGGCCTCTGCCTCTGCCTCTGCCAGCAGTACCACGCTCCCCTTCCCATCCACCATCTTCATCATTCCTTATTACTACCCCATTGTTGGTAGGCCCTGCTCAAAACGGAATAGCATTGAAGAAATTAAGGTTCTACTATTCAACATTTACAATTCCAGATGCTACTTCTTTATGTTCGTTTATTCAGTTGGTGCAAAATTTTGTCCCCCTCTCAGTTTTGGGTATTGGAGGATTGGACCTAGGACAAGACAGCATAACACACATGTCCTGAAAACATTACCCCTTACCCGCATTTTAAAAAATCAATATTTAGAAAAATGAAAATGGAAATTTAAGAATTAAACTGCTAAAAACTTACTTCTTTCATAATCATATCCAACCACTGGTTTGACTTGATCAGATGGAATAGGTGGTTGGTACCTGCAACAATACAACTATAAGTGACTTATCTAACTTCAACCAATACGAAAGGAAAAAAGTTAGGTTGCTGCATTGCAATGCTTCTATATAAGGGAGGTGGAGAGAGAATCCAAGCATAAAAGAAATGTTATATCTGTAGTGTTACTAGAGATCCACACTTAACTTAAAGAAGCATATTTTTGCTTGTATATTCACATTTCCCATTTTATATATGGAGTAACTAATTCCACTTCTTATGATAGGTAGTAGCCATATGAGGACTTAATCCATTTTCAAATAAATGCACCAACATCGTTCAAATGAAGAGAGGTATGATAGCCCCTTATAAAGTATCTGATAAGCTACAAATGGAAACACTGGTAAAAATGCAGTAAGAAATAGCGACAAGAAATACACCCCAATGCTCAACAGAAAATGCATATCACACTATTGAATGCCTGAAGTTAATTTTCAGTAGAAGAATCAATCAATTCGTTTTAAAATATAACATTATGAATTACCCTGGGGAGGAACAATCCAACTCGTTCTTCGACAGGGTGACTGTTATCACGGATACATGACGAATGGTCTCTAGGCTGCATACAGAAAGAGTGTAATGGAAGCTCAGGCAACTATTCAAAGTTCTGAAGTTAGGAATATTCTAAAGGGAAACACATAGTGCTGTCTTACGGAAGGAGCCCTTCTTCTAGAGGTTCCCATGTATCTGTGATATCAGTAGAACCAATTGAAGTATTCTGATGGAGTCCAGCAATTCTTCTCTGTCACAAAACATAATTACATTTTATAAAAACATAATTTGAGTTAAAATACAGATAATGGTAATTTTAAAACAAAATCATAAAAAGATTGGAAAAGAAAAATGCTATTGAATTAAGACCACCTTTATCAATTCAGCAATTATTACTGTTTTATTTATTGCTCTACCCATTGCCTTGAGTGCTATTTCATTAGCTCCTTTCTCCTGCACAAAGTTTACAAGATGAACAGATGAGGTCTGATAAAAGTGTAAAAGGGGTTTGAAAGATAATGCCAAAGATGGAGGAGAAAATAGAATGAAGTACGAGAAAATGTATAGACATATGGAGCCAGTGGCAGAGCCACATGTCTTGCACTTGTTAGGTCCAGAGCATATGGGAGCTTAAGTTCTCAAA
The DNA here is from genome assembly GCF_001879475.1 of Ipomoea nil. Classification (NCBI taxonomy): domain Eukaryota; kingdom Viridiplantae; phylum Streptophyta; class Magnoliopsida; order Solanales; family Convolvulaceae; genus Ipomoea; species Ipomoea nil. Next base: position 4,456,460 of record NW_017618711.1, read on the forward strand.
ATAACAAACAAAAAGCAATTTCTCAAGAAAAGGTCACAATCGAGACTATTCAGAAAAGCCTCCTTTTCAATACACTCTAGCTAGGTCGAACAAGCACCACGAGGAGTAGAGGGCAGGAAATCACTCCTTCCCCCAACTTATAGAAAACTTTTCAGACCAACCATTAAGTGGATCCTTATATAAGTCAATTATTACTTCTATTCAATAAAAATGAGTTGAACAAATGCAAAGAAGGAAAAAACCAAAAGCTATAAATGGAATCACAAAACACTTTAAATTTTAAAAAATCACAAATGATGCAACCATCTTTGCACTTTTTCACCATTGCTTGTACCAAAATACAAGAATGTCTTAACATATGACATTATTACAGTAACAATTATTAAAATTTTCAAATATGTAAATAATGCTGCAATCTCTAAAAAGAAGAAAAACCCCATGAATTCATTTGAGAACCCCAAAAACAATTAATTTGGCCAGAGGCATTCACAATTTAATACTCCGTATATTTTATACTCCCTCTAAAAAAACTGTTGACTAATTCCATTTCCTCAAGGCCAAATCGATCTTTATCTCATTTTGACCAATGCTTTGTAACATATTTCTTTAAAATTTTAAAGTGTGATTATTGGGACAAATAACTTAACACATAACTTTTAACTTTAAAAAGTTAGATGTAAGAAGTATCAAATTTTGATGTTAAAATTTAGTGAAATTAACAACAAAAACAGTAAGGGATGGAGGGAGTACGAATCAAGCACATATGCTCCCACAAATTTCAATTTGCAGTATAATCTATGAAACTCAAACCCAGCAGGATATCTTTCAATTTAAAAACAATTAAATGCATTAAAAAAACATTTATTTATCTCTGTATTTAAAGAAATGAAAAGAAGTGCACATAAAAATTGAATGTATAGAATTCATATTTGCTGACAAAACAAAAATTACCTGAAGAAGGCTAGTAGCATAGGTAATGTAGTTCCTCAGCCTACCCTGTGTGGTGATTCTGATCTCATTTTCGTTCATGGGTGTCTCCTCTCTCGGCCTCTCCACTTTCTGGTACCGATCCATTTCGCTCTCTACACAAATCAAAACACAAGTTATATAACTCAAAATTTGAAACAAAAAAAAAAAAAAAAAAAAAAAAAAAAGAGAACAACAACTACTGCATTCGAGAATTCTAAGTATAAATCTTACAGTTTGGACGTGAAGAAGACGGCTCGCTCTTGAAACGAAGAGGGGTTCTTAATGGAGAGTGATTTTTGGGTCTAACTGAGCAGAGAGTTTGAAGAAGAAAGGGGGTAGGGGTGGCGGCGGGAGATTCGTTGGTTAGAGAAAAAGTAGGGCAGAAATGAAATTAACGGTTGTTTAGGCACCAAGACCGGGTCCAAATTTCCATCTCTATTTTTTTTTTAATTCTTTTTTATTTTTATGGTTTTTGAAAAAGATTATGTACCAAAAAACAAACATGAATACATGATAACTCCATATATATTACATTTGATGATGGAGGAGTTTTGGTATGAAGCCTTCTTTTGTGAAGGACAAAATAATTATTATTATTTTTTTAAAGGGAGTCGGATTAACCCTGTAAACACATTCATGTAGTAGTTATGAATTTTATTCATTATTTAAAGAAAAGTTAAACTACTCTGTATAATATAATAACAATATATATAAATGCAATGTCTGCATGAGTAGCTCAGTGGTCATAGGGTGAAGTTTGAGAACAATAATCTGAGATCAGGTCTCACATTGCTAGGTGCTCGTGTATTTTTTATTTTTAAAAAATTTGTATAATTTTTTTTTAATTTTTTAAGACTGGATAATTATAAATTATTAAATATTCTAATAGTTAATACAAGAATATAAAATATTAACCTAAAAACATCTAGAGTTTGAACAATTTCGGGTTATTTCGTTCAAAATGATGTCGTTTTGAGTGAAATAGTCCATTTAAAAAAGAAGAGAACGTACAATAGTTAATCGGTCGACTAGACGCCCTAGTCGGTGCCTAGGAGGCATAGTCGGCGCCTAGGAGGCATAGTCGGCGCCTAGGAGGCCTTGGCGGTCAGCGCCTAGACGACCTAGTCGGTCACCTAGCCATCAGCAGCAACACTTCGCAGCTCCTTCACGTACTGTTGCGGATTGTTATGTTGATGCAGGCTTTGATGCAACGACCGAAAAGGCGGTGTTTGGGCGATCATCTTCAAACTGGGCGAAAGCTTCTCGGCGGCAATCAATGGACGTTTGTCACCGTGTGCCCATCCTTTTATGGCGGAATCTATGACATGCAAAGAAACGATGTCTTGGTTACAGCAACGAGGTGTTACAGAGGTTCGTGTTTTGTCAAATTGTCCTACTCTATGTCAAAGTCTGGCTGGTTCTACAACTTTATTTAGATCTTAAGTTAGTAATGTTATTTTTGAGTGTCAGTCTCTTACACGTTCTTTTATTAGTTGTTCTATTCAGTTTATTCCTCGTACCTCTAATGTTTTAACACATTCTTTAGCTACTCAAGCCTATTCTCAGTCTGACATTTGGTACTGGAGCTTTGTCCCTCCTTCTTTCATTTCACTTCCTCAGTGAAACTTTATTTGCTTTGCTTTCAAAAAAAAAAAAAAAAAAAAAAAAAAAGTTTCCACCTGGATATGAATAATAAGTCCAATCATTATTAAACACCTAAGTTGATTAGTATTGCAATCGTTATACCCTGCACCACGGCGCGCATAGCACTATGCGCCCCGCGCCTCCCAAAACGACGTCGTTTTGGTAAGTTATGTAGGGAGTTGACGCGATTATGTGTATTTGTTTATAAATTATGTGTATTTGTTTATACAATTATGTACATTTTTTATACAATCATGTACATCTTTTTTATACAATTATGTACATCCGAAACAGAAAATTTATGTGTATTATGTTAAGAGTTGATGTTTATTATGTTAAAAGTTTATGTATATTATGTATTATGTTAGATTATATTTATTATCTTTTAAAAAAAAAGTATGTGTATTTTGTTATACAATCATGTACATTCATGTATACAATTATGTGTATTCTAGTATAAAATTATGTACATTTTTTAACCTGAGAATTTTTTTTTTTTTTAAAGAAAATTAACCGCCAACACAGGGTAGCAAAATTTAAAAAAAAAAAAAAAAATCTGAAACGACGTCGTTTTGCATCAGGGCGCACAATGCAATGCGCGCCCTGGTGCAGGATATAAATTGCCTCAGTATTGTGTATCTTTCTTGGGCTGGTCTGTGTGGCCCAATCTCAATATATCATCCATCACAGTACAACATACATTTTTATAACTCATATGTACATTATTTTAAAGCATAATGTACATTATTCTAACTTATAAAGTACATTACCTTACGCAGAAGTTTCACTATTCGAACACATAAAGTACATTATTCGAACACATAAAGTATATTATTCTAACACATACAGTACATTATTCTAACACATACATCACATTATTTTAACTCATAATGTACATCATTCAAGCTCATAAAATTAAAAAACGTCGTTTTAGACCATGGTCCACACAATAATTTGTGGTATATGAACCTATCTATCATACTTATAATAAAACATGATTTTGTAAACCCATTATGATTGGTTGAGAGATCTTTTTTAATTATTTAAAATTTTAATAAACTATTATTATTTTTTGAATGTTACTGGCCCTATTACATTGTAGTATCTGTTCATATACTTTCTCAACCTACTGAAACACAAAGAACCAATAACGCCTCCACTGAACCAATTACTTCTCTCCCTATTTTTTGCTTAATTTTTTTATACCAATAAAGTTAGTGTATAAAAATATATCATTAAAAGTCTGTATTTGAGATTTTTTAACAAAATGATACCCATAATAATTTTTTTCCTTCAAGGTAATTAAATCACTAATACAGATTCATTAAGTTACTATTACATGTTTATAAAGTCACTACTGCGACTTCATTATTGTAGGTCTTTAAATCTTTATTGCATATTTATTAAATTATTATCATCAAGTTATACTACTACAAGTTTATTATTACAAGCTCATTAAATTAATACTACAACTTCATTAATCCATTACAAATAAGTTCATTAATGATACTAATGTAGGTGTATTATATTACATCATTGCTATAGAATTATTAAGTCACTATTATATATATGTTTAGTAACTCACTACTATATAACTATTAAAACATTACTATATATTTATTAGGTCATTAGCTACTACAAGTTTATTACGTCAATATTGTTAGTTCACTAAATCATCACTAATGCATATTCATTAAATCACGAGTACATTTCATTAAGTCACTACTCACTACTATATCTTCATTAAGAGTCAGTTTGTAAACTCATAAAATCTTTATTGAGGTGCTTGGCTTCCAACTTATATTATGATTTATTCAAATTAAAATAAAGTTATAAATTAAAATTTTATATATTAATTGGTTTCAAAGATTAATAATAGGGAAAATGGCACTTCTTCCCCCTAAGTTATATACTTATAGCACTTTTCCCCCCTGAATTATTCAAGTGGCTGTTTTTCCCCCTGAAATGTTAAATAGACATATTTACCCTTAAAATAAATATTTCATTTATTTTCCTTCTCCAACAAATTATGACCATAATTTGGTTCAAACCAAACAAACACTATAGCAACCAAACCGAAATATTCCAATTACAATTTAGAATCGAAACTCGATATTTAGAGTTTATTAAAATCGCGAACCGGAATGGACGGTTCATGTTCCGAACTGAAAAAATAAAATTCATTTATTTTTGAATTTAGAATATTTAAAATAAAAAATAAAATTTTAAAATAAAGACGGTTCAAAATCGCGAACCGGATCCAGAACCGCCGATTCACGGTTCAAGATCCAATTTTTTTTATTCATAACTTTAATAAATTGAAATCCAAATATTAGGTTCTAGATCTGAATCATAACCAGCAACTTTTAATTCAATTGCTATAGTGTTCGGTTCAGTTTGATCCGAACCTTGGTCATCCCTACGTATACGCGATAATTTGTTGGAGAAGTAAAATAAATAAAATGTTTACTTTAAGGGTAGAAATGTCAATTTAATATATCAGGGAGAAAAACTACCACTTTTAGAATAATTGAGGGGGCTAATGTGCTTATCTAAATAATTGAGGGGGGAAAAAGGCTATAAGTATATAACTCAGGAGGAAAAAGTGCCATTTTCCAATAATAACTACAATAAAAATGTTAATAATTTTTTTAAAGTTATAACTAATCATAATAGAAAATAAATAAATTTATAAAGGTAATAACTCCAAACTATTTTTTTTTTTTTTAAAGACAAATGCTTAATCTTAAAAAATTTGGTTATGGACTTATGGGTCAAAGTAAGCTCATATTTTTATCAATTGACTTATTAGGACTAATATTAGGATTTTTATATTTGAGTCATAATATGACTCCCTATTCTAGTCTTCCTATGATTCCTCTTGTATATATATTCCCCGTGTTTGTACAGTTGTAATTAAGTTCATTATATTCAATACAATTCTCATCTGGTATCAGTTAAGCCAGGATTTTCTCTGTTTTTTCTGGATCAATGGGTACCGAATCTGTACAATCATCTGAACGAACCGTCTCCAACGTCGCTGCTACGTCTTCCGCTAGCGGTGCCGTTTCTTCGCTTTCTACTGCTCATCACTTTATCAGTATTAAGCTTACACACAAATATTATCTGTTTTGGAGAACTCAGGTTGTTCCATTTCTTGATGGGCATGGTCTCATGTCATTCGTCGATGGAACCAACCCCAGTCCGCCAACTTATCTTTCGTCGTCGAAGGTGGCCCGCCGGCGCCTAATCCCGATTACGCAAAATGGTTTCGTCATGATCGGGCTCTTATGTCCATGTTGGTTTTTTCTCTTAGTGAAGAATTTATGCACCTTGTCGTTGGTCTTCGTACATCATGGGAGGTTTGGGAGTCAATAGAACAGTCATTGGCTTCCGCATCTCGCGCCCGCTCGTTAAATCTCCTTGGCCAACTACAGTCCCTGAGCCAGGGAGATTTTACGGTTGATGATTATATTGGTCGTGCCCGTGTTATTTTATAGGATCTTGCTTTGGCTTGTAGACCGGTAGGGCTTGACGAGTCGCATCCTAATGACTCATAGACATGGATTCCTGATTAGGGCTGTTAACGAACCGAACATAAATGAATGGAGGTTGTTCGTGTTCGTTTGTTAAGAATTTTGGAGTGTTCGTGTTCGTTTGTTAAGGTTTTTGAAAATCCTGTTCGTGTTCGTTTGTTAAGCGTTCATTAGTGTTTGTTAACGTTCGCGAACACGTTCACGAACGTGTTCGTTTACGTTAACGAACATGTTCACGAATGTGTTTGTTAACGTTTGCGAACACGTTCACGAACATGTTGGTTTACGTTCATGAACACGTTCGTGAACCTTTAATAGCCAAACACCTGCGCATGTTCATGATCACAATTCGTTCGTGAACAACAAATAATCTACGTTCAAGAAATAATCAACGTTCATGATCACAATATAATCTATGTATTTATATGTTTGTGAACATTATTAAACGAATACAAAACGATCTTGTTCACAAACATTATTAAACAAACACAAACGAGCTTGTTCACAAACATTATTAAACGAACACAAACGAGCTTGTTCATGATCTCTTAGCAAACGAGCATACAACCGTTCAAGCTCTGTTCGTTTATCAACCGAGCTCTAAATTTTGTTTGTTAATGATTCGTTTACCTTAACAAACGAACATAAACGAACGCTTACCGAACACGAACACGAGTAGTTTGCCGAAAGCTCTGTTCGCTAACACCCCTATTCCTGATACAGGGGCCACCAATCATGTGACTCCGGATATTGCAGCCCTATCTACATCCGAGGAATACACGGGTAATGACATTTTGCGTGTGGGTGATGGTAAGGCGCTCTCTATTAGTCGTGTAGGTCATGCTTCTTTTAATACCCCCATCTCGTTCCTTCCAATTGTCTAATATCCTTCATGTTCTCAGTGTCTCTACTTCTTTATTATCTGTTCAGAAATTTGTGATAGATAGTAAAGTGTTTTTTTAGTTTTACCCGTCTTTTTTTGTTGTGAAGGATATCAACACCAAGGAAATTCTACTCAAAGGCAATAGTCATGGGGGTCTCTACAGGCTCCCAATTGCAACACCATCTCCCTCAGTTTTCCTTTCAGCTCGTACCTCTCCGTCAGTGTGGCATGCTCGTTTAGGACATCCACATCATCGTGTTTTACTTTGTATTCTTCGATCGTGTCCAGTTAGTGGGTCAAATAATTACATTCGCTGTAATTCTAGTTTGTGTAATGCGTGTCAAATGGGTAAATCCTCTCGATTCCCATTGGCACGTGTTGAGACATCCAGTTCTAGTGTCATTGAGTTGATATACACAGATATTTGGGGTCCAACTCCCATTTTGTCAATTGATGGCTATCGTTATTTCGTTATTTCGTTGTTTTTGTGGATGATTATAATCGTTACACTTGGTATTTTTCCATGAAATTAAAATCTGATCTGTATGCCATCTTTGATAAATTTCGTACTATGGTTGAACGATCTTTTAACACAAAAATTAAAGCCATTCAATCAGATCTAGGAGCTTAATACAAAAAATTGCATCACTCCTTTACTCAGTTAGGTATCTTTATAGACAATCATGTGCCTACACTCATGAACAAAATGGTCGTATCGAACGGAAACACAGACACATTGTTGAAACAGGTTTGGCTCTTCTAGCTCGTGCCTTTGTCCCATATAAATTCTGGGATTTTGCATTTGAAACTGGGGTTTATTTAATTAACAAAATGCCTTATGTTGTATTAAATAATCTCAGTCCACACTTTAAAGTGCATAATTCAAATCCCTCCTATTCTTTTCTTCGTGTCTTTTGGTGTTTGTGTTATCCATATCTCAGGCCATATAATCGTCATAAATTCTCGTTCCGGTCTACTCCATGTGTTTTCCTAGGTTATCCTGAGTCGTTTCGAGGGTATAGATGCATGGACTTACAAACTAACAAGATGTATGTGTGCAGGCATGTAAGGTTTGATGAAACAGTTTATCCTTTTGCTACTAAAAATACTGTGCAGCCATCTCCACCTGAGAAATTCTGTACGTGGGCTGAGTCGATTCTTCATCCCGTTGTGATTTCACCGCCGATTGGCCCTATTGCCATCCCACCCAGTACCGCCGGCAGTGATTCGGACTCCTCTCCACCACCGCCTACTGCTGTCGCCGGTCCATCTGCCTCGTTGGACCGTGATCTGCCTATTGAGGCCGTCCAACCTGTAAAACGCCCACGTGGGCATCCTCGCGGGAAAACAGTCAAGTCCACGATTCGGACCCATGAGATGCACACTCAGAGTCGGTATCGGGCTCCACCTTCTATTTTAATAGCTCAGGTTTGTACTTCGGATCCCACTTGTTACACACAGGCTGTTAAACATTCAGAATGTCGAGAGTTTATGGATCAAGAATTTAATGTCCTACTACAAAATCAGACTTGGCAACTTGTGCCATCTCAGTCAGACATGAACATCATTGGGTGTAAATGGGTTTTTCGTACCAAACGGAAAACTGATGGTTCCATTGAAAGGCATAAGGCAAGACTTGTAGCAAAAGAGTTTAATCAAGTGCCAAGTCATGACTTCTTTGATACTTTTAGCCCAGTGTTTAAACCAACCACAGTCATGTTGCTTCTTTCTTTTGCTTTATCTTCTAGGTGGACTATTAAGCAATTGGGTGTTCATAATGCTTTCTTGAATGATCATCTCTCTGAAATTATGTATATTAAGCAACCACCTGGATATACTGATGCTTCCTATCCAGATCATGTATGCCTACTAAAAAGGTCTCTTTATGGATTAAAATAGGCTCCCCGAGCTTGATTTAATCGTTTGCACACCTTTTTACTATCTATTGGGTTTCAGGCATCCAAAACAGATGTGTATCTTTTTTTATTACTCACATGAATCTGATTATGTATATCTACTTATTTATATGGATGACATTCTTATGATGGGAAACGATACGAATCTAGTTCTTCAACTAGTTTCAAAACTCTCTACTGCATTTAAAAATAAGGGATCTTGGTGAACCAATTTTTTTTTTCTTAGAATTGAGGCAATTAAAAACAATAATGGGATTTTACTTTGCCAACAGAGATACCCTGCAGGATATTCTAAAACGTGCTGGAATGACAGACTGCAAGTCATTGTCCACCCCAATTCCCACATTAAAATACATCCCCATTGACGCAACTCCACATGATGATCCAACACAATACATGAGTTTAGCGGGTGTATTACAGTATTTAACCATCACTCATCCTGATCTATCCTTTGCAGTTAATCAGTTATGTCAACACATGCGTGCGCCTACAACTACTCACTGGGAACAACTAAAGAGAGTATTACGGTATGTCAAAGGAACTGTTAATTTTGGCCTACGAGTCAGGAAGTCATCCTCAAGGGAAATTCATGCCTTCTCTGATTATGATTGGGCCGGCTGTCCGGAGGATAGAAAATCCACAAGTGGCTTTGCTGTTTTTCTTAGATCTAATCTAGTATCATGGGTCTGCAAGAAACAAAGAACTGTTGCTAGATCTTCTACTGAGGATGAATATAAAGCTCTAGCAGATGTTTGTGCTGAAGTGATTTGGATCATGTCTCTTCTGCGTGAAATCCGTATGACATGGATTTCGGTTCCCAAATTATGGTGTGATAATCTTGGAGCTACATATATGTGTGTCAATCCCATCTTCCATGCCCGCACCAAACATGTAGAGATAGATTATCACTTTGTGCGAGATAAAGATGTTACTGGAGAGATTCAAGTAAATTTCATCTCAACAAAATATAAACTTGCAGATATATTCACCAAAGCCTTGCCTGGTCCTAGGTTTTCTTTTCTCAAAGACAAGCTACAAGTGTACCATGCGCTTGAGGGGGAGTATTAGGATTCTTGTATTTGAGTCATAGTATGACTCCCTATTCTAGTCTTCCTATGATTCCTCTTGTATATATATTCCCCGTGTTTGTACAGTTGTAATTAAGTTCATTCAATACAATTTAATACAGTTCTCATCTGACTTACATGTCCCAAATTGAACGAATTAAAAACATTGAAAAAAAATCAAAAACTTAATTGAGAAAATTAGGCTATGGGCTCTGCCATGCCTAGATTTTAAATGGTTGATTCGCTTCGGCTCGAACAAGTTAAAGAATTAAAAAGAAAAAAAAATAATTACATTTTTCTAGGGTTATTAGGAATAATTGTAAATAGATTTTTATGAGGCAAAATGTAATTTAAGTTGAAAATTTTAGACCCCTATTTTTGTTTATTTCTCGTGTAATTTTATTTCATACAAAGGTTTAAAGAAAATCAGTCCAAGAAAATAAATTGATGAAGAAATATGTCGTAGAAGCTTGAAACTGAGATAACATAGAAGGAAATTTGTTGGAAAAAATCAAGCAAAGGAGAAGCTAAGGAATCTATTGACAAGGGATGAGCTAAGGTTTCAAAGATGAGAAGAAATTGTAATAAATGAACCAAGGTTTTTGAGTAGAAGATGATGTTGAAATATGGAAAGGAGCAAAGCAAATTAAAAATGAGCCATGGTTTGCAAGTAATGAGCTAAGGAATTAATTGAGCTGAGGATTGTACAAAAGAACACACTGAAGATTTAGTGAGATAAGGAAATTATGAGCTAAAGAATGAGGATGAGCTAAGGTTGTAAAAATAAGGTAAGGTTTAAAATTGAGCTAAGGTCTCAAGGAAGCGGATGAGGAGTTCGAATCCAACTGCAAATAAATTTCAATTAAGCTAAGGTTCAAATGGATGAGCTAAGGTCTCACTCTAAGCTAAGGAAGCAGATGAGGAGTTCGAATTCTACAGAGAACAAATAAATTTCAATTGAGCTAAGGTTCTAATGGATGAGCCAAGGTATTAATGAATGAGCTATGGAGATTACTTGTAAAATCAGGAAAAAGTTTATAACGTCAAAATCATCATGACATCTAATCAAAATAGCATAATTAAAAAAAAAAATTGCAACATATTAAATTGACTAGTCTTTTCTATGCGTGATGCGCAAAAACATATGCCCAATATTTATATTTTTAAAAATAACTAACAAATTTTTACTAATTAAAATCAAAGTGAAATAAAATTTATTTATTATATTAATCTAATATATAATGAATATATAATGTTTTACAAATATTGTTATAATTAAAGAATATAAGAAAAGATATGGTAGATTCATGTGCATGGTAAGTAACGGAAAAGATAACGGAAGTTATAACGGTAAGTGTATTTTTGTCCAAAAAATTTTATAGTACAACTCTAAAAGCACAATGTACAAAATGATTAGCATTAAAAATATGGACATATAACTTTGATTGAGACTTATTATGTTTTTAGATTAGATACTATAACTTCATTAATCCATCACAATAAGTTCATTAATATTACTAATGTATGTTCATTACATCACTGCTATAGGTTCATTAAGTCGCTATTGTATGTTTAGTTGTTTGCTGTTTAGTAAGTCACTACTATAAAACTGTTAAAACATTACTACATGTTTATTAGGTCACTACTACAAGTTCATTAAGTCAATATTGTTGGTTCAATTCACTAAGTCATCACTAATGCATATTCATTAAATTAATAGTACATTTCATTAAGTCACTACTAAATCTTCATTAAGAGTAAGTTTGTAAATTCATAAAATATTTTTTTGAAAATCAATTTTTTGAAAATGACTCATTTTCTTCAAATTTTTTTTTTATTTTCTAAAGTTTAACTAAAAGTTGAAAAACTACCCGTTTCTAGCTCAAAATTTGAAAGTTGTCTTTTTTTCTATTTGATTTATTTTTCTTAAAAATAATAGAATCTATTACAAAATTAATTATTATAAAATACTAATTATTTTAATAATGATAATAATATAATTGTAATACAATAAAGTTTCTTATTCTAACGTGACCAATAAGCTCTCATTATCCAACTTATACTATGATTTTATTTTAATTAAAAAAAGTTATAAATTAAAATTTTATATAATTAATTAGTTATAAAGATTAATAATAACTATAATAAAAATGTTAATAAATAATTTTTAAAATTGTAACTAATCATAATAAAAAATAAATAAATTTATAAATATAATAACTCCAAACAAAAAATATATATTTAAAGAAAAAAGGCAAATGCTTAATCTTAAAAAAATTGGGTATACCAAGTGGCTTGTGGTTCATTGGTATCTGGTTAACCCCTTATGTGGGATGTCTTAGGTTTGAGCCTCGGTGTAAGCGTAGATAGTATATGTGGGTATCCCCCTTCCTTTGTAATAATAAAAATTGGGTTATGGGTCAGGTTGAGCCCATATTTTTATTGATTGACTTAGCACGAAAAATTATACTATGGACCATGGTACACAGAGCATTGTGGACCATAGTAAAAAACGTTGCCGTTTCTTTTAATGTAAAGAAATAACACTCGTTCGGTGTCGTTCCGCATAAGTAGCTCTACTTGTATAACATATTCAATTCCATTTTATATACATTGTAGTTTCATTTTGTTCCAACTGCAGTTTTATTCGACATTATACATACAATAGTCTTATTAGACTGAGACATGTTATTGAATTTCATTTTATACACACTATAATCTTATTACAACACCATTAAATTATAATTCTATTCAACTATGGTTTCATTAAACAATATACACCAAAATATGTGAAACTGTTATCAAGGACGGAACCATAAAATTATTTGAGTGGAGGCGAAGTTTAAATAACAATAGAAATGTCAATTACAAAACATCAAACAGTCATAATAAGGTTAAAATACAAAATACATTATAAATTACAATAGAATGTTTTTGATAGATTACACGCTATTCAGAGTCGGAGCAAAAAATATACTTAAGTGGGGTGAAAATGTAAAAAAATATTTATAACAAAATATGAAACATAATCAATTAGATAAAATAAATTGAATATCACTATATTCATAAATACTTTTTAATTTTAATTTTTTAATTAGATGGACTTTAAGTTTTTCTAAATTAATTCGAATACAATGAAGTATAATATAAACTTGTATACTACATTAATTAAATGATTCGAAAAAGTGGACTAAAAGAGCATTTAATTTGTTAATTAAATGATTAATAAAAGTAGACTAAAAAAATATTTAATTTATCTTGAAAGGAAATGAAAGAGATAAAATAAACAAGAATATAAGAAAAAGTGTTATTAATGAGATATGAACCTATGACCATACACTTTAAATTAAATAAATATGAAATTTGAAGTTCAACCAACTAAGTTATTCAAACTATTAACACTTTAAACATACATATAGATTTTATATAATATTTAATTTTTTAATGGCTACGAACTCCCGGACGGACCTTGTGAACATCTGGTTATCAACTGCAAGAAGTGGATCAAAAAGAGATGAATGCTACATGCGAGTTTACACCCCGGGAAGAGAATAAGGTAGCTGACAAATTAGCGAAGGAAGCCATTAAAGGCAAATGCGAATGGATGGAGTTTTTTGAGCCACTAGTTATTATACATGAGTATTTAGAGAATGATAGAGCTCGGCTAGCATGTATGTCGAGCTAGTGCCATCGGGTACCCCCCTCCTGTCTACCCAAAAAAAAAATAATAAAAAAAAAATACCACATGCAGTAAGTTTATGAGCATTGCAACAACATGAAACCACATGCTGTAAGTTTCCATATACTCAGCAAAAAAACTACCCTTAAGATTTTATTTCAAGCTATTCAGTTCAGTTTGTATTTTATGTCCATTATTGGTTCGGGTGACTGACTCCTTGCTAGCTGTGGAATGGATAACTAAAGGCCCTTGGGGCCTTGTGTAAAAATCGTGGAATAGTGCAAAACTTGGATTCGTAAAGAGTGGAAGCCTGGGATTGTTTTTACTCCAAGAGATAATAACACTGCGGATCGTATTGCGAAAGGAGCTCTCATGAAGGGATACGACTGGATGTAGTTTACTGCGGCCCCGAAGTGCATCCTTGATTATTTGACACAAATACCCCTCATTTAAACTGTCAACTAACCACACAGAGGACTAAAATTGTCTTCGTCATAATAAGTCTGTCCAACAAATGACAAAAATTTTTATGAAGGACTAAAATTGTCAAAGCCACTATAAGTCTATGACCAAAAAGTCTTTTACTCCAAGATAAACATGCCATAATTATTAAAAAGGATTAAGATTATTTTCGTTGCATTATAGAACTTTACATTTCGAAATTCAAGTTCACTAAAATTACTTTTGAAAAATCTAACAAGTCTATTAACCACCCTCTAGACTTGTTTCTCAAACTCTTCGAGGCCAACATTCTCACCAGAACCAAATTATGTAGTAATTCCATATGGATATTGGGGGAATATATCTTGTTAGAGACTTATTTTTTGAAGCATTGTTAGACTTCTTGATTTCTACAAAATTTCAAATAATAATTTTTTTTATCAAAAATAAAAATTCCATCATTTTTTTAAAACATATAATTAGACCATTTATTTTGTTCATTGGGCATTTTATAATTGCAGTAGACTTATTACCTTGTGGTCAAGTGACATAACGTGACTTTCCTAAATGGAAAGTCATGGTATCTACGCCTACACCAAGGCTCGAACATAAGACATCCCACATCCTACATAAGGGGTCAACTGAATACCAGTGGACCACAAGCCACTTGGTACGAAATAAGCTATTAATTATTTTTGGCAATAGACTTATTTTTGTACATTATTTTTTGGCCTTGTTTGGTTATTGACAGATCCGTCAAAATTTTGGCGAATTCACCGTTTTCATCGTTTTGACATGGTCAAAACACTGAAAACTATGTTTGGTAAATGGCGGTTTGGAGCAGCAGATTTGCTCCAAACCGCCAAAATTTGAAATGCTGCTATGTGCAGCGTTTCAAAATGGCATTTTGGACTTTTGCCCAAAACACCCTTAATTCTATATTTGTTTTTTTTAATTTTTTGTTTAATAATTTTAATATGAGGCTTCTAAATAAGGATAGTTATTGACAGGATAATAGGGCTAGCACCCGACCCGAATCATAAGTGTGCATCTGACCCGGCACCATAGTTGACCCGACACCGCATGGATGCTCCAACGGTTAGAATTCCAACAGGTGTCACATCTAATGTCATTGAAGCCACCATTGATGCCACCATTGATGAGAGAGAGTTAAAGCCTCAACGCCTCATTCATGACTCTTCATATTCTTGTCGTTAGCTCAGCTCCCGAAGGATGTCTCTTCATGTTGTTACCGTTAGGACCTAGCATAAATAGAACTTCCCTCAGCTGAGCAGGACACACTGTACTTTCTATACTGAGACAAAGGCAATACAACTATTGTTACCCTCTTATAGCATTATTATATTATTATTACCGGTAACGTTATTACCGTCATTGGTGCTTTCATTGAGAGCCTGAGTCCAATACTCAAGCAGGCTACAACACAACTTTTTTTCTCTTTCAACAGCAAGCTTGAAAGAATGGCGTCCCGCAGCTCCCACGGTTCTCGCAACGTGAACAATGGCAACGCCTCAGGTGACCTCCGTGACCTACTCACCAACAATCGCGGAGGGGACCTCCGAGAACATCTCAACAACGGGAGGCCCGGGGACCTTCGAGATCAACTCAACAATGGAGGAGACCTTCGAGACCAACTCAACAATGGAGGAGACCTCCGAGACCAACCCCACAATGGAGGGGCGAACCAAGTCATGAACCTCCAGGCGACTGCCGATGTCATTCAGCAAGCAGTGACGGCGGCGCTAAATCAGGTGGCGGTGGGACTGCAAGGTCAAGTGCCCCCGCCGCGGCCCCAGGAAATAAGGGTGGAGACCCAAAGAAGTGCACCGGCCAGACGACAACCAGGCCCTTCCCAATCTGCACCAGAACGACTGGGACAAAGGGCGCCCGTGCGGCAAAGATTAGGATCACGGGCCGAGGGATCCTCTACCAGAGGTCCTCGCCAACACGAAAACAGAGAAGCCGAGAGATCACCCACAGAGGAGGTGGGCGAGTCTCGGGAGCCGACCCCACGCCAACACGTTGATGAGTCGGCCTTACGTCGACACTTGGAGGAGCGACGCGTCGAAGAGCCAGCTCCGCGACGCGTTGATGAACTAGCTCCACGACGACACATGGAGGAGCGGCAGCCGGCCCCGCGCCGGTACCCTGACGAGTCGGCCCTGGTCGAGAGGCTGCAGAGAAGAATCGAGGAGTTAGCAAGAAGGGTGGAGGCATGGGAGCAGTCGCCGGAACCCGAGGAACGGATGACAGCACCATTCTCCCCAAACATCATGGACGTACCTTTGCCGAGGGACTTTAGGTTGCCCGCTATCAAGGAGTACACGGGGGCCACTGACCCACGTGTCCACATGACGAGGTACAAGGCTGCTATGGTAATGATCGGGGCAGGGGACGCCATCATGTGCCGAGCGTTCTTGTCCACCCTGGATGGAGCGGCCCAAGACTGGTTCAACACCATCCCAGATGGGTCGATCCAAAACTTTGGGGAGTTGTCCAAGAGCTTCCTAACATACTTCTCCGGTAGCATACATCGTAAGAAACCCTTCTCTCACCTCTGTGTAGTGAAGCAAGATAGAGGCGAGAGCCTAAAAAACTTCCTGATCAAATGGAAAAAGGAAGTCAATAATGTCTACGACTTCAACTCCAAGGCGGCGATCCCAATATTTATCCATGCCTTAAGATCAGGGTATTTCCACAAGCAGCTGAACGCCCACCACCCCCGTTCTTACGAAGATTTGATGAGGACGGCTAGCCGCTATGCCGAGGCAGAGGACGTCGACAGGAAAAAGAAAGATGAGGAGGACGACAGGAAAAACGGGAAACCTGGGAAAGCTGGTCCGCCCAGCCAGGCACCACTCTCGAACCACCTGACCGCAGGGAAGGGCCGAGACTACGAACGACCTCGCCTGGTCCCCTTGCGTAATTTAACTCCTCTTACCCATCCCGTCAGTGTCATTCTAAAGCAAGCTGAGGAGATGTGAATGGTAGAATTCCCCGAGGAGTGCATGAAGGTCTCCCCAAAGGCAAACCAAACAAAGTACTGCAGGTTTCATAGGCATGCCGGATACGATACGGATGAGTGTCACGTTTTGAAGAGACAAATAGAAGACCTCATCCAACAGGGCTACTTCCGACATTTCGTCAAGCGATCCAAGCAGCAGCAACAGCCGCAACACAATCCACCAAAAAATGTCTGGATGAATGAGGATGGCACCGAGCCGTCCACCTCAAACGCCAAAAAAAGAGACCACGACCAAATATCTGAGCAGAGTGATAGCGAGAAAGAAACCGAGGTGGCGCCCAGACGACAAAAGAAGCACACCATACACTTTATCTATGGTGGACCCGCAGGGGGCGACACGCCCGCAGAAAGAAAGAAGTGGAGCCGACAGATATACGTGGGAGAAGTGGCAAGTCTTCCTAGAGAAAAGAAACAGAGACAGGAGGCCATCACTTTCTCTAATGATGACCTCCCAGAGGGCCCGCTACCCCATCGTGACGCCCTGGTGATTGAGATGGACGTCAACGATGTCATTATCCGCCGCATCTTAGTCGACACGGGAAGCTCAGTCAATATGATGTATTACGATGCCTTCACCAAGTTAGGGATACCTAGGAACCAGCTCAAAGAAGTACGTACCCCACTCTCTGGATTTACGGGTGATTCAGTGGAGACGGAGGGGTCGGTGGCCTTACCAGTGGAGATAGGCACGAGCCCTAACATTCGCAAACTTGACATGGAATTCATCGTGGTAAGACTCACTTGTGCGCACAACATCATTTTGGGGAGGCCGGCACTGGAGGACCTCAAGGCCATAGTGTCGGTGGAACACTTGTGTATGAAGTTCCCTACTCCGAATGGGATAGGGGTCGTCAGAGGAAACCAGCGAGCAGCCCGCAGTTGTTACGTAAAAGCATGCAAAAAGATTGGCGGAAAGAATCCACAAGCCCACACCATTTGCAAGGATGATCGATCGGGTACGGAACTCAGAAAATTTAATTAGATATTATCAGTAATACGATGTAGTCGTGGCCCGCCCAGACCTGTAAACAATATTTAGTAATCATGGTCCGCCCAAGTTACTTCGCTCTCAAATAAAAAGGTTTTCAAAACCACATTCAATCAACCACGGCCGTCACTACACTCTAAAAAAAAAAAAGGCCGAGGCGCGGCGCCTCGATAAAAAATAAAAATAAAAAAATAAATAAATAAAAAGGGGGTCGGGCAGCGTCTCAGCCACTCCTGGTCGAGGCGACGCCTCGGTCACTCGAAAAAAAAAAAAAAAAAAAAAAAGGGTCGTGGCGCACGCCTCGGCCAAGTGGCTGAGGCGACTCCTCGGCCACTCGAAAAAAAAAAAAAAAAAAAAAAAAAGGGTCGAGGCGACGCCTCAGCCACATGGCCGGGGCACACGCCTCGGCCAGATGGCTGAGGCCGCGCCTCCGCCCAAGGCCGAGGCGCACGCCTCCGCCCAAGCGCCTCGGCCTCCTGGTCGAGACGACGCCTCGGCCACTGGAAAAAAAAAAAAAAAAAAGGGGTCGAGGCGCACGCCGCGCCCAAGTAGCCGAGGCGACGCCTCAGCCACATGGCCGGGGCTCACGCCACGGCCAGATGGCTGAGGCCGCGCCTCAGCCCAAGGCCGAGGTGCACGCCTCGGCCACTCGAAAAAAAAAAAAAAAAAAGGTTCGAGTCGCACGCCTCGGCCAAGTGGCCGGGGCGCACGCCTCGGTTAAGTGGCCGGGGCGCACGCCTCGGTCAAGTGGCCGGGGCACACGCCTCGGCTAGATGGCTGAGGCCGCGCCTCAGCCCGTGTGCCTCGGCCTCCTGGTCGTGGCGACGCCTCGGCCACTCAAAAAAAAAAAAAAAAAAAGGTTCGAGTCGCACGCCTCGGCTAAGTGGCCGGGCCGCACGCCTCGGTCAAGTGGCCGGGGCGCACGCCTCGGTCAAGTGGCCGGGGCGCACGCCTCGGCCAAGTGGCCGAGGCGACGCCTCTGCCACATGGCCGGGGCACACGCCTCGGTTAGATGGCTGAGGCCGCGCCTCAGTGCGCCTCGGCCTCCTGGTCGTGGCGACGCCTCGGCCACTCAAAAAAAAAAAAAAAAAGAGGCGCCCCAACTCGAAGCGCACGCCTCGGCCAAGTGGCCGAGGCGACGCCTCTGCCACATGGCCGGGGCACACGCCTCGGTTAGATGGCTGAGGCCGCGCCTCAGTGCGCCTCGGCCTCCTGGTCGTGGCGACGCCTCGGCCACTCAAAAAAAAAAAAAAAAAAGAGGCGCCCCAACTCGAAGCCGGCCCACGCCGCAAAAAAAAAAAAAAAAAAAAAACAGGTAACGTTAAACCGCAGAAATCAACGGATGGTGACAAGAGCTGATAGAAAGGTGCTCAAATTGTTTAGGCAGGAAGGGATCTGGGAAACAAAATCGCATATCCTAACTCAATCAGGATGGCACAGTATCACGATTGATTCAGCCTTACTTCCAAGTCAACTCAAACACATTCGTAGACTCAGGAGTAGGGGGACTGGTGACAGGATAATAGGGCTAGCACCCGATCCGGATCATAAGTGTGCATCTGACCCGGCACCATAGTTGACCCGACACCGCATGGATGCTCCAACGGTTAGAATTCCAACAGATGTCACATCTAATGTCATTGAAGCCACCATTGATGCCACCATTGATGAGAGAGAGTTAAAGCCTCAACGCCTCATTCATGACTCTTCATATTCTTGCCGTTAGCTCAGCTCCCGAAGGATGTCTCTTCATGTTGTTACCGTTAGGACCTAGCATAAATAGAACTTCCCTCAACTGAGCAGGACACACTGTACTTTCTATACTGAGACAAAGGCAATACAACTATTGTTACCCTCTTATAGCATTATTATATTATTATTACCGGTAACGTTATTATCGTCAGTTATGCTGTGGGCTCGTGCCCAGCGTGCTTCATGGGCACGGATAACGGTGCCGTCTTTCTATACTCAGGCACCGTTATCTTCCCTGTACTTTCTATACTCAGGCACCGTTATCTTCCCTTTTTTTTTTTTTTTTTTTTTTTTTTTTTTTTTTAAATTTAATTTCAGATCGCTTCGTTATAGGAGCATATATTCACAGCTTTGTGTTTATAATTTCATAACTGTACATTCATAATTCCATAACTGTACATTCATAATTCTATAATTGTACATTCATAATTCCGTAATTGTACATTCATAATTCCGTAACTGTACATTCATAATTCAATAACTGTAAATTCATAATTTTCGAAGCTCTATGTTCATAATTGTAAGTTCATAATTGTAAGTTCATAATGTCAGAGTTCTATGTTCATAATTTCATAACTGTACATTCATAATTCCATAACTGTACATTCATAATTCCATACTGTATATTCATAATTCCATACCGAACATTCATAATTTTCGAAGCTCTATGTTCATAATTCCATAACTATACATTCATAATTCTATAACTGTACATTCATAATGTCATAACTGTATATTCATAATTTCATAACGAATATGCCGTTAACGCCGTTAACGGCGTTTCGAACAAATTTTTTTTTATAGTTAAAACAGCGTCGTTTTCCGTGAAAACGACGCCGTTTTAGCGCCGTGCGCACCTTGCAAGGTGCGCACAGCATAATTTGCCTCTAAATAAAGAAGTCGGAGGCTTCTTTTTTCCTGCCCATCCGATGGGCCAGAATGAATAAGGGGCGTTTAATGGGGAGCTCAACGCCTCCATTGCTTCACATTTCGATGTGGGATCAAAGATCCCACATCAATTTTAGTTTTTCTTTTTTTTTTTTATAGTAATTTATTATTATTATTATTATTATTATTATTATTATTATTATTATTATTATTATTATTATTATTATTATCCTCTTGATCATTTTACATATTAACCGTTAATCTAAACAACTAATTTTATCAAATGTTTTTTTACAAACTGCTAGTATAATTCGATGGTCAAACACACTAATACAATTCACATTTTGATAACCGCTAATACAATCCGCTAACCGCTAACCGCTGATAACCAAACACGCCATTTTATCTCGAGAAGGGAATAATGCTGATTACGTGTTTACTTAAACTGGAGTAAGGGTTTACGAAGAACAATAAGGTTTTCTCTCTCTCTCTCATTCTCTCCTTGACTCCTTCGGTGGTAAAATGGTGGCAAAGAAGGGCGGAGGTAGAGGCGGAGCCGATGACGTGGAGGAGGAGCTCGCCCGTATTCCCTTACAGGCCATCGTGTTGGCAGATAGCTTCACCACTAAGTTCCGTCCCATCACTCTCGAACGACCCAAAGTAAAACCCTCTCCCTCATACATATCATTGTTTTTTTTAATGTTAAGTATTATTAGACTTTTTTTTAATATAATTCTTGTGCCTTTTATCTTTGCGATTGGATTTTGATTGAAGGTGCTATTACCGTTGGTTAATGTCCCTATGATTGATTATACCTTAGCCTGGCTGGAATCTGCTGGGGTTGAAGAGGTTTTCGTTTTCTGCTGTGCTCACTCTAAACAAGTGATAGATTATCTGGAGGACTCCAAGTGGCTCGGGCAGCCAAACTTTGTTGTCACCACTATAGAATCACATAATGCTATCAGTGCTGGGGATGCTTTGCGTGTGATATATGAACGAAATGTGGTATGTGATGACTTTTTCAGTTTTCATTTTAAAATTTCCTCTGCTTCGGATCATCCGTTTCTTTTTCTTTACAGAAAGTTTTAGGAGCCTAACTATTTTCTACTATTTGTGTAGTACTTTCATTGTGTTCTTGCTTTGATCATGCTTGCTTTTGTTATGATTTTTGTTCTAACAGGGTATTTTGAAGCTAATAAACTAAGATGTGTTATGAAAGTGAGATAATAGTATAGATCTGATTATAGCACTTTATAGTTCATACTCCTAGGAATTTGCTGTAATAGAAGAAGCAGAACGCTGTTTAGATTTCCTTGACTCTGCATTTACTGAAAATAGAACTTTGAATTGCAGAATGCCAGAATGGAACCCCTGAGCTAACCTGATAAATATATTGTGCATGTTAGTGAATATAGGCCTTTGAGATGTAGATGAAATTCTGAGAGGGAAGAAAGCTACTGTTGATACCTAATACATTTTTCCTTACTGAGAGGGAAGAAAATTTATGAATTTTTTCCCTTTCTTCATTCCAAGTCCCGCTCAGTATCAGTGTATTTTCTATTGCTTCATGCAAAACAAACTTTTCTGTTGATATGATTTGTACCATCACGCTTTTATTATAAAGCTTCCTTCCACTTGATTTTGAGAGAAATGCTTTGCATTTTTGGAGTGAAGAGTTCTTCTGTTGAATTGTCAGCTGAACTCCAGTTCTTAGGTTCTCTTTGTCTTCTCTCTTTCAAATGGATTGTTATACCACTTTCTTTCTTTTAAGGGTATTTGCTATTCACATCTAGTTTCTTTCCCTTTCCCCTCAACCTGGCTACTATACTGCAGTTTAATATGCGGCTTAATTGCTTAAAGGTGGTGCTTTTTAACCATTCTTTATTATCTGCGCTTTCTCTATCTACTTTCTAGAGAAAAATTATTAGTTAAAAAGCACAAATATATCGGTGACTTACTGAAGAGTTACTATTTCTTTGACAGTACTTTTTTTTTTTTTTTTTTTTTTTTTTTTTTTTTTTTTTTTTTTTTTAAACCCGATAAGTTCATTTAAAGTACAGTAAACAGAATACTTATAATGTCTAGATGAATTTCCAAGATAATTTCTCTTCTCTTATATTCTTGTTCCAGTGATTTCTAAATATAGAGTTCTTTTTTCTTTCCTGTGCTTTTGAAGATACACGGAGATTTTGTCCTAGTTAGTGGAGATACAGTTAGCAACATGTCGCTTACAGAAGCATTGAAGGAACACAAGGAAAGGCGAAGAAAGGATAGCAATGCTGTGATGACCATGGTCATTAAGCAGTCAAAGCCATCACCAATCACTCACCAATCTCGTCTGGGAACTGAGGAGCTTTTTATTGCAATTGAACCTGAAACGAAACAGCTTCTTTACTATGAGGACAAGGCAAATGATACAAAAGGATATCTGTCTCTTGAGAAGGGACTGCTTGCAGATAATCCTTCTATTTCCCTTCACAATGACAAACAGGTTGCTTTTGGCCTTCAATTATCTGCTTTGCCCTTTAAATATGTTATATCTATATGTAAATTGTTCTTAACTAGTTCTAGTCATGTGACTGATGCTTATTGTCCTGACGGCTAACCTTTTCCATACTGGTGGTGGTACCTCTTTTTGAAATGGAATAAAAGATGGAAACTTTGGTAGTAAATTAGCTGTGTAATATGTTATCCATGTTCTATCCTCTAGCAACAAATGGAACCTTACATAGCTTAGTTAGTGCTATTGATATTTTTGGTGATGGTATGTGCATTTTATCATTCCCCTTGGTGGAAATTATTAGAGTATTATTTGAATTTTACGCATATAAGTTTAGACTTTAGAGTCACTAACAAACTCTTGATCTGGTTGACTAACCTTCCTAAATTAACCTGTCCTGATTACTTTTACTTAAATTAACCAATCATTATATTTGTATCATTGTGAAATTATATTGATTGATTTCAAATGAACCTAGCCTAGCTGATGCCTTTTAGTATTATCAATTTCTCAAATATTTTAATGGGGCATTTGGTTCAAATAAAAGAAATGATGAACTGGAATTAATTTTAGCAAAAATTATTATTTTTATTTAAATTTGGGAGTGGAATCAATTATAATTTTTTATTTTTTCATTTTTGCTCAATTGTGTCTCCTCCATCTCCAACACAATCACTATTGCATCCCTAACATAGTGACACTGTTCATTGGTTGGAGAATGGGGGAGAAGAGAAGGGAATCGGAGAGAAGGCAGAAGCTGGAATTGATTCTGAGTTGTTATTGTTACATAATATGGGGAATAGAGTTTTTAATTCCTTCTTCCATTATCTTCCTGATATTTAAAAAAAAAAAAGCACCAGCAATGATTTTCAATCTGAATCCTACTCTTCAAATCCCCAACCAAATGCCCCCAAATTGTTTAACTTCGTTTTACCTTCAGCATCTTATTACTTTTCTGGTCAGCATAGCTTCCTTTAATGGATGCGATTTTAGTTTCTTGTACTTAATTGGTGTTAAACATAGTCTTTGCCCTTGTAAAATAATTGGGAACAATAAACTTCATATTTACTACACTGCTTTAACACATTTTATTTTTGCAAATCCCTTAAATCATCAACTTACTTTGTCTGAGAAGTTCAACAAATTAAAGAAAAAAATCTCATTCTTTGTACTCATTGCCATGGTGTTTTGTTCTTCGCAGGATTGCTATGTTGATATATGCTCTCCGGAAGTTTTGAGTCTTTTCACCGATAATTTTGACTATCAGCATCTACGCCGTCATTTTGTTAAAGGGTTGCTTCTTGATGATGTATGTAAGAGTTATGCATGCTATATATCTTAGAGTATTAATTTGAACACATCCTCCCTCAAGTGAAAAATGAAAAAGGAAATAGTTTGAAGAGGAATTTCCTTCTTGTATGTTTTTTCTGGTGAAAATCTTGAATGAGTTGAATCTATTTATTCATGTGAACACCTATTTATATGGACACAATGTCTGTTGATCAGCTATTTATTTCTTTTTGTCTGTTATCTTGTCTCTGTTTTAGGTGCATCTGAGTAGAACATTACTAGAATATTTTCTGTGGTTTCTCATAAAACTCTATCTGCAGCCTTTAAAAAATGAGTACAAATATTTGGAAATGAATATAAACAAATGGTTTTTCCCCCATTAATTGCATGCTTACACTTAAGAAAAGTAGAAAACCTTGGAGACTGGCTTTTTAGTAAGAAATTTAAAAATTGACAAATTTGTATGGTACATGTACCAAAGATATAATATCGATTTTACCTTGGATATTGAATGATAGCACTTGTTCTGGCTTAATGTTGGAACTTTCTACTATGCACTTAAAATGAGACCATCCCTCTGTCCTTTTTTGACTTTGTTCCTTTCCCTCTGTTGTATCTCTAATGTTTTTTTTTTTTTTTTTTTTTCCTGCTCTCAGATTATGGGTTATAAAATTTTCACCCATGAAATTCACTCAAGTTATGCGGCTAGAATTGATAATTTCAAAAGTTATGACACTGTTAGCAAGGACATCATTCAGAGATGGACATATCCCTTCGTTCCTGATGTCCAATTTTTTGGAAATTCTGCAACTAAACTTGAAAGGAGGGGTGTGTATCGAGCATCTGGTAAGGAACATCTTAATGTATGCTCTTGCTTCTGTATGAGCATTATGTTAAAAAAAATTGTTTGGCTTGCATAATTATAGTTGGCAAGCAGAAATAAATGTCCGTATGCATGTATGCAATACATTATGAGAACATAACTGTAGAAATAACATTTGTTTTGACCATTTTATTTGGCATCTTGCTGACCATGATATGTAATTTAATATTTTCAGAAGTGAAACAGTCTCGTTCAGCAAAGATTGGCCCTTTTACTGTGATTGGGAATAACACTAGTATTGGCAACAACACGGAGATTTCAAATTCAGTTATTGGGGAAGGTTGCATAATTGGATCACATGTTAAAATAGATGGTTGCTATATATGGAACAATGTTACCATTGAAGATGGATGCAAATTGAAGCATGCAATTGTATGTGATGGAGTGATAATGAAGTCAGCAGGAGTTTTGGATCCTGGTGTTGTTTTGTCATTCAAGGTACTTAGAGAGATGGTTTTTGAGTTTTTCATACATTCTATGTGCATTAGTTGTGCCTCATATCCCTTGTGAATGGATAAACTAAACAAACACACTAAAATAATCATGCTTGATTTTGGGTACATGGGTTTGGGTTTTAGCTGGATAGTACTAGTAGGCTAAGGCCGCCAAGTACCTCCTAGACATTAGGCTTTGGTTGATTGGTTCAATACCCATCTCCCAATCCCCTCAGGTATATAAAATAAAGTTTAAAAAAATGCTAGATTTGAATGTCATAAAGTGTTCCATTTTAACATTTGTGCTCACAGTTATATGATTTTTGATGTTACTAGAATTTAAGAACATGCCCATTGTGGTGTGCCTATCTTTGCATGTTGAGAATTGATGCATATTGCTTGTTTCTCATGCCATGAATTTGTTGATCTCTTTCATAGTGTGAGATTTTGGTCTTCTCCATTCCTTTTGAATCATATCATTCCTGGCATCATATCCAGGTTGTGGTTGGGCAGCATTTTCTTGTTCCTGCATACTCAAAAGTGTCTTTACTTCCGCAACCCATAAAGCAAGATAGTGATGAGGAGCTGGAGTATGCTGACAACAGCAGTGGTATTACAGTAGTTCTGCTTAACTTTTCTGAGTGCCTTAGAAATTTTTTCTTTCATAGTCATATAAACTGCAGTATTTTAGTTTCTTAAACTGAGTGGCATAGCTAGTGTAAGATGATCCTATTGCAAATAAGTCTTTTCTACAGAAAATGAATATGTTTTTTTTTTTTTTTTTTTTTTTTTTTTTAAGGATGGTTTTATCATTAAAGGAATGAATTTAACATCTTCTGAAAGAGGACTGATTTTCCTCTTGTTTGTGTGCTCTAGCTATGTAAATCTGGTTTTATTGTATTTTAGATCTTGAAAGATCTTTTTAAAGTTCTAATCTAGTTCTTGCTTGATCTTAGTTCAGCAACAGCATATTTTCTAGGGTAGGGAGGGGATATTATAGTAACCTCCAAAACAAAAGTATGGTACCAAAACTAGGCCACATAAATTCACATCTATGTTTGCCAATGTCTTCCCAACTTGGGTATTTCCCATCGTGATCTACTGGTCTTCTATTTCATGTGATTTCTGGACACTCTCATGTCTTGTGGAGGCATAGTTATGCATAAATCTTAGTTAAGTTGTTCATATGTAGCAATTTCAAGTACATCGGACAAGATGAATGAGGATACACGGACTGAACCATTGAACTTGCAACAGTGTGCTGCATTTCAGGTGGAGTAAAACTCCCTTTTCTTCTTTCCTGGTTGGATACATGATTACGAGTTTAGTATACTAATATTCTTGTGAATGTTCTTGCCCCCTCCTCCACCACTCTCCAAATAAATAAATAAAAATAAAGATTTATGGTATACTTCATACTGTGTATTCTGAGCTATAGGATCTTGATACTATTGGAATCTTAATAGCATCTTCAAAGTAGAGATGTAGTTATGATGATTGCTAGTTAAGCACATCAAATTACAAAATTTTTATTAAAAAAAAAAAAAAAGCTTTGCACTCACTCAGGATGTATAAGGTTGCATGGATGCAGCATTCTTTTCTCTGCGTTTTTTCCCCAAAAAATATGTTGAAATATAGGAAAACCAAAAAGGTGAAAACCTTAGCATAACCCTATTGTAGCCCTAGGTTTAGTTCATTATGCAGTTCAGGATGTTACTATAGAGGCATGTGTATCAGTATGAAATGTATGAATCTCAATATTACTAATATAATCTTTCTCTGGTTTTTATATATTAGCTTTTCCACTCAGTTGGATGTATTGCTCCTTATGATAAAAATGGTTTTGTATCTGTTGGTTGTTTATTTTCTTACCAGTTATTCAAGTTCCTCAGGTTGGCAATGGAGGAGTTGGGTACATATGGTCAGTTAGTGAGTATGGGCTCGATGATGAGTGGAAACATTCGGTTGCACCAATTCCTGCAGATAAGCTTGTTGGGATTACACAAACCCTTATTGATGAACTGGATGTTCCAAATTCAGATGGGAATATTCTTCCGCCTTCCGGAGAATTGGAACCCGACTCTGTGACTAATGATTCCATTGATGATGCTGAAGATATTAGGGACGAGTCTGTATTCTTTGAGAAAGAGGTAGGTATTTGCAAGAGTACTGAAAAGATGTGTGTTTCTGAAATAATATTAAATGTTTTATTTCTTTATGCAGGTTGAAGCAACTTTCCGAAGGGCTGTAGAAGAAAATGTAAAGCTTGACCATGTAATCTTAGAAGTCAATTCATTACGGTACTAATTTATTATCTATAGTTTGGTATAGCAATTTTTTAATGCACTGAGTTTAATTTATCTCCTTATTTATGTTTGATTTAAAAAATAATAATGAGAATATGTTAATCAAGGCACCTTAGAGGTACTGTTCAGAACACAAGCAGATTTAGATTGTCCAGAACAGAATCAGATTTAGATTGGGCCTCCAAACCAAACAAACTATAGACAATGTGTTCTGTAATACTGTTCAGTATCATAAAGTTCGTGAAAATATTACTTCTGTTAGAAATGTTCATATTTAATTTACACTTCCTTCCATCAACACTATCTCCAATTATTACTGCTTTGCCTTGCTAGGTATCATAAGATATCTCAGTTTAGATAAAGAGTTAACTTCATAGATTATGCCATAATTTAGCCAATGAAATATGGTGTTAACTACTCGCCACTATGTCCACCATGGCACACATTGAACACCATAAAGATACATGACTTAAATTTGTTCAGTCATTTCTTGATTTTTTTGACGATGACATTATGTGCTTTGAACCAAAACGTAGATCACTCTTAATATATGTTAGATACCAAACAATATTTATTCCTTTGTTTCTTAGAAATTGAAATATTCTGAGTAACTGTGAAATTTTGACCTATGTTTTATATTGGTTGCTGTTATATTATGTTTTCATTTGTTAAACATTTAAGTGTAGCCCTATGAGAACATGCAGAACCCCTATTTACATGTGTGTGTGTGTGTATATATATTGTACATGTATCTAGAGTAAACTATCAATAATATTATTTTCTTTCTCTAACATGATTGAAATTTTGGCGTATTAAGGCTTTAACTGAGTTGAGTGCCTTTAATTTTAGAAAGGCTTAGCTAAATTGAGTTGTAGATAAGCAATACTTTTAGATTGTGGGTAATTGATTCCCGTTTAACCAAAACCTTTGACATTATATCATATCCTTTATTGAATAAGTGTGTCTTATACTCTAATGTCTTTGTTTTCTCTTTTATACATCAGGTTGTCATCCAATATGGCCTCTGAAGATTGTGCTGGTGCATTGTTCTATTCAATTATGAAATTGGCATTGGATACTCCACACAATTCACCTCGTAATTCTTTTTCTATGTTCCCCTATAAATTTTCTGTTTGTTAATTGTCTCTTTTTAGGATTTTGTGCATTGTGATTATCATTTAGGAATTAGGATACAGTTCCTAAGTGAATTTTGCTAGTCAAAAATCAAAATTATTCAGTAAGTGGAGTTGAAAAAGAACCCAAAATTTGTAAATTTGGGATAGTGAATAAACTTTTACTTAATAATGGACCTAAATCTCTAAACTATTTGTCTGTCTCCTGGTTTCTGCTCCAACAAACAAATTTAGATTTGGAGGGTTCATGGAAATGCTCATGAAATATGTTCTTTAAAATATAATAGACAGCACGGCAGCACGCATTTATCTACATGCTCATCTACCTCTAGAAAAGTGTTGTGTCAGTGACACACTTATCTGGCATGTTCACATTTGATGACATTGTTTATTTTTCTTACAGTTGAACTGGTAAAAAATGTAGCAACTGTATTTACAAAATGGGGAAAACTTCTGAAGTATTATTTGCCAAGCATTGATGAGGAGGTTGGTGTATATCTTACATATGTTTGTTAGTTTGGTCTATCAATCCAAGCTTTTGGGTGATTTAGTTTCTTGGTTGAAATTAAGAATCCAAGTTTTTTATGGCATTTCAGCTTGGTATTTTTGTTATTATCTTGGATTCTTGCAGATTGAAGTGATATTGAAATTTGAAGAATTGTGCTTGGAATCTGCAAAGGAGTATTCTCCTTTGTTTGCACAGGTAATTTGACTATTGATACTGTTATAGTGTTATTTACCCCATCTGTGCGAAGAAATATAATATGCCCTGCTAAGTTTGCATCTTATAAGGTTTCTACTGCACTGTACTGTATTTGGTCAAGGCTTGACATGTTTCATTTCATTGAGTTCTGATGGAGTCTGTGATGTCTTTACAAGAATGAGATGTTTGAGAAAATATATTCCAAAGAGAAGTCTAAATTTCCTAGGCAGCAAATAATTTCAGATGCACTAGTATGATTAGTTTTTGGGAAAAGTTGATAGCACAAGTTCTTGGGAAATCTGTGAGGAAATTTGGAACATGTAGTCTCTAAAAAGAAGGAATTTCAGACTTCTTAGCATATTAGTCTCTAATCCTTTAAACCATGTTCTATTTGTTTCTTTCAACAATTATCACATTGTATTATAGGCAAGGTTGTAGAGGGTGCTAGGTGCCCCTACATATATGTTTTTTTTTTGCTTTCATTTAACATGTTAATTAATTAATTAATATTATAATAATAGATACCCTAAAGCAGTAAAGCCCTAGGCCCCAAATTGCAAAGTTATAAATCAAAAGTAAAAAATGAATTCTTCTTCGAGCTGCTGGCCTGCTGCGTATCTGTGATGGGCTGCGATGGATGGCTAGCGATGCTTCTGATGTTGTGATGCAGTGACACTCAGGCTTCTTTCGCTGCTCTATTTGGCGGTTTGAGGCTTAGATTTTGATTTGCTGCTCTGCATAGTTTGCACTAGCGATTTTAGGAATGTTTCGCTTAAAACTATGCTGTTTTGAGTGAAACAAACCTAATTATTTTTTTTAAAAAATGCCGAGTAGCCGCTGTGAGCAAACCAATTATATAGGCAATTATTGCCTTATGCGTCTTGGCCTAGGGGGGGCACCTAGCACCTAGGCCGAGTTTTGCAAAACTGATTATGCGCTGGTGGTTTCCTACATTTTTTGCATGGCACTCTCCAAACCAGAAGAAAGGCATATATGCATTAGCTCTTCCATTAACAACTACAAACATTTTTAATGATTCCTGTAGCCAGCTCACAGTGCAAAAATGGATGGTTGCCGATTCTTCTGTGCCTATTTTAGGTTTCACGTGCTGTTGAACCACTTTGTTCTATCCATTTAGGAGTTTGTCTGAAGTTCTATTGTAGAACTTGAGATGTTCATAGGACATTGTAAAACTAGATTCGATAATGGACAACCTGCACTTCCTTTTCCATGTTTCCTCCTGTCGCACATAGAAGCTGTCATGGCTTGAATCTTTGCTTATCTACCTTTCTACTCATTAATTGTCTCTTATACATTGAATATAGGTGCAGTTTTTGCGGACAGTCATCAATAAGCCTATGATGTTAATCCTTAGTTCATTTGAGCAAAGTGTTGCTGTTAATGTGACAGATAGATTTTTACAGGATGAGTTTGTGACTATTGCTGGGAAAAATGGACATATTCTATCAGAAAGCTTTTCATTGTGCATCATTTTGTTTCTTAAGTACTATGCGTCTATGAATTATGATGTTATTGTTACTCCTTGGCCAGATATTGCATCATCTTTATGACATAGACATTATCGAAGAAGAGGCTATACTTAAGTGGGCTTCTGAGAAGGAAGAAGCAGATGAATCAGATAAGGTTTTTGTCAAGCAGTCAGAAAAGTTAATTCAGGTAGGTAGATTATGTGCTTTAAAAGTTATGCTAAAATGCAGATCACCTGTGTTTAACGTAAAACCATGAAATCCTACTTAACGTATTGGAAAAAGAAAACAAAAAATGTAGGACGAGACAACATCGCATGTTATGAGCATCAGTGCATGCCTCTTTCATTAAGTTACTCTGCTTTTTAAATTGCATAATCATGTCCAAATTTAATAACGTTGCAGTGGCTCATAGAAGCATCTGAAGAGGAGGATTGAGATTCTTGTTAAGATTAAGATGTTCCCTGTAGACATGCATTTTATCTTACAATGCCAGCTGACTTCAAGGACTTGTACACGAGCTGCCAGAATCCGCCGCCTTTGAGAGATGGTACAAATCATAGAACCAATTTTTTACTTGAAACCTTTTTCCATGTACTGTTGGATATAGCATAGGTCTGATCTTAGTATCTTTCATTAAAACTCCCATCTGCATTTTTGTAGCTTTCAGTTTACTTGCTGAGTTGCTGTTGTATTATCGTTTATATTTTCTATTGTCTGGAAGCCCAATTTGGTCAGGTGTTTCTCTTGTTGAGAATGGTTTTTTACTAGATAAGCAGCTATAGCTACCTGTATGAAGGTATACTTAATCTTCAATAGTTTTTTTTTTTTTTTTTTTTTTTTTTTTTTTTTTTTTTTTTTTTTTTTTACCAGTTTTTAGTGTGAGATTGATGCCAAAAGTCTTCTCAGTGTAAGAATATATATTTCTGCAGGCGATATTTGAATGTTCATTTTCTTACATATATCTCTAAAATCTAAATTTTAATGTAACTCAATTCGTTTTTAACTAGAATGAAAATTGTGATTGTATGATAATTGTATCAAATGTTTATTTTTTGTGTTATATATTTTTCACTTTCTTTTTAATTGTACCCTACATTTTTTTCAATTGACCATTTTTTAAAACATGAATCTTTAATTAGAATAAAAATTTTGTTAATGGCGTAAGTGGCCTTCAGTGCAATATCTTAAAAAAAAAAAAAATAATTCTACCCTCAAAATTTCCCGAATGCTAATTCCAATCTCCCTATATAAAATACAAGTGCATGTGGGCATATATATATACCCGCATGTGAAGTACCACTCGCACCTGATTCCTTCTATATATATATATATATATATATATATATATATATATATATATATATATATATATATATATATATATTTAACTGGCTACTTATATTTAAAATTCTTGATGAATTTTTTCAAAATGTGATGAACGAAAATCACAAAAATAAGAAGTATAAAAGTTAGTTACTAACTATGATATTTCTTATAGTCGATAATAAATTGACTAAAAGTATTTTCTTCCCAAGAAGAAAGTATGAAAGTATATTATCATGCCTAGTAATGTTATATGAGATTGGGAAACTCAAATATCGTTTCCTAGAAGGAAATCTTCTATAAGTCCCTCTTGAAAATGTCCTAAATATATCTTTCAGTACGTTAAATAGATAAAAGACTATCTAGATAAATGAGGATATTTTTGGGGACCAGAAGTCCATTACTTCATCGCTAAGTGGATATATTTGAAGGATAGTAGACAAGTTATATAAATATTTGGCCCACGTATACTCCTGAAGAGTCACAAGATAATAGTATAAAATGATAAGTAACAATCATGAAAATTGTACCATATCCCTTCTTTACACATTTTGAAACAATGACTTTATTTTAAGCATGTAGAACTTGAAGATTGTTATCTTCAGGGCGAGATGGGAAGTACATTCACTCGAATCAATCCTGTAAATTGGGTCTTAAAAAAGACTAACAGTTGTACTTTTTACAACATATACATTTTATGTACCCTTTTCCTCACTAGCCTTTTCTCATTGGGTTTTTCTAGTGTGGGTTTTAACGAGGCATGAGTATGATATAGTAATGACAATGTGAAAAATTAAAGTTGCAACATAATTACTTAAATGGACAAACTCCAAAATCCTGAAGATTATGCCCTGAAAGTCTATGGTTGTACTCTTTTTTCCTTAACTAAGTTTTTCCCACGGGTTTTCTTAAGTTAAGGTTTTTAATGAGGCGACCAATACAATATATATATATATATATATATATATATATATATATATATATATATATTTTCCCACGTGGTTTTCTAGTGAAGTTTTTAATGAGGCATGAATATATTTTCTATTGTACTCTTTTCTTGTCTAGATTTTTTTCACAAGGTTTTCCTAGCAAGTTTTTAACGAGGCAAGGTCATGGACAAATAATGTCCAAGGGAGAGTGTTATAAATAGGCAAATTATTGTGTGGACTATGGTCCACATAGTGTTATATGGACCATAAAAGAAAGTACATTTTAATATATTAAAAGTACATTATTTGTGTATTGAATGTACATTATATAAAATAATGTACATTCAGTACACAAATAATGTA
This sequence comes from Ipomoea nil, assembly GCF_001879475.1. Taxonomy (NCBI): domain Eukaryota; kingdom Viridiplantae; phylum Streptophyta; class Magnoliopsida; order Solanales; family Convolvulaceae; genus Ipomoea; species Ipomoea nil. The sequence goes on from NW_017618711.1 coordinate 4,490,623, forward strand.
CTTTGTCTGAATACAAAATACATTTTTAATATACTAAAAGTACATTATTTTTTAACTAAATATACATTATTTTATAGTATACAAAATATGGTCCACATAGACAATAATGATTGGTTATAAATATATCATTATGTGAACATTATTATAGATTATATAATAGTTGTAACGGTTTCTGTACTTATGTCTCCATTATATCTTCCGTTACATTTGTATTCTATATATTGAGGTATTGTGGTTGTATGATGACAGACAGATGAATGAATAAGAGGTTTTCTCTCTATTCTGTTTTCCTTGTAACAGTATTATTATTCTTATTATTCATCTTGCCTTGCCCAAATAGCATTGTCAAACGAAAGACGAAACAAAATTTTCAAAATTACCAAGTAGATTTTGATTATTGATATTCCATGACTGAAACTTAGATGGAGCTTGGAGGTAAGGAAAATTTTGCTTTTGATTTCACATTGGAAATAGATGGATGGATACATTCACAACTCAATTCACTCATATGAGTTGGAACATAAATTATGCACTCGAAGAAGGAAAATTATGCACCCGAAAAAGAAGAAAATGCATTTGAAGAAGAAAAAATAATGTACCCAAAGACGAAAAACATCTTAATTTACATAATATTACTATAATATCACTGTATTTTTTAAATTTATCTTCATTTTGAACAAGATCAATGGCTGTGATTTAACCCTATTTTTTACTTAAGTGATCCTCCGTGTATATGCGGTCGGTGCGGCATACACCATTAGGTATGCATAAATGCACCACACAGTGTTCGAAAATACACCATTATGTGTGGTGTATTTTTTGTGTGTGGTGCATATTTTGGCATTTCATTCTGGTGTATTCTCGAACACTGTATGGTGCATTTATGCATACCTAATGGTTTATGCCGCACTAACCGCCCGGGAAGATATGTTCTCACTGGAACCAATATATATATATATATATATATATATATATATATATATATATATATATATATATATATATATATATATATATATATATATATATATATATAAAGTTGAGTTCAAATGAGGACCACTATATTATAGAGGACTGTGCGGACTGGTGTAGTCGTGTGCCACAGTTTGTATGTCATGTGCATATGTTTGTTAATTAATAGAGCATGAGTTCAAAACCTGATGTTTACATGTATTCTTGTGTGCCATTCTGTATTAAATTGTGTGCATGATACTAATTTGTTGTGTGCCCGTAATCAGTCCGCACAGTCCTCTATATATTGTGGCCCTCATGTGAACTCAACCATATATATATATATATATGTGTGTGTGTGTGTGTGTGTAGAAACTTACTCAGGTGTGAAGATGAGGTTTAATCTGACCCGTTGATCAAATCTAGATCAACGACTCAAATCAATGAATTTTTTTTTAAAAGGCGTGCCCTAAACTTTAAGAAGCAAACTATAAAAAACAACATACCTTAAGAATTAAAACAACTCACCTTAAGAAGAAAAACAAAGCGCATTAAGAAGGAAAACAACGCACTTTAAGAAGGAAAATAACGCACCTAAAGCTTTAAATCGACGCACCTTAAGAAGGAAAACAACGCACCTAAAACTTTAGGCCGACGCACCTTAAGTTTCAACAACTGACGCACTTTAAGCACACAAACCACGCACCTTAAGAAGGAAAACCACGCACCTTGAGAAGGAAAACAACGCACCTAACGTTTTAAGCTGACCCACCTTAAGTTTCAACAACTGACGCACCTTAAGCACACAGACCACGCAACTTAAGAAGGAAAACCACGCACCTTAAATTTGACCTAGATGCAAAATTACCAAATTGCCACCGCATTTTTTTTAAAATCCTTGTTAATCCTGGACGTTGATCTTGGCAAGACCAATGACTCTCATCTCACCCCACGTTTGCACCTAAGCACACCATACATACATACATAAATACATACATACATACATACATACATATATATAGTATATTGTATTTAGTGACATTTGAAAATTTAGTCCCAAATTATCTTTTTTATCATTTAACACCCTAGACTGTCATATTTTAGGCAAAGGTATTTTGTCTATTAAATTTTTTGTTTTTCAATGATTTAATTTCGGAAAATACTTGGTGTACTCCTATTTTAAACTCCCAACTTGTACTCCCCCTCACATGCTCTTGATGTAGACATTTTTTTGTGGACCCACATGATGAAAATAACCAATCCTGGATTGCCACCTTAGGGAGTATAAATGAGGGAGTAGAATTTTGGGAGTCTATGTAGTAAAACTCTTTAATTTTAGCAGAGGTTCATTTTCTTGGGTGGCAATTCCAAATTTAGTCCTAGACAATGATTTTTGCTATTTTAACAACCCATACTATCATATTTTGGCAACTTTGGTCCTTCCGATGACTTTTTCATGTGAAACCCTATTTTAGGCAAAGCCATTTTTGCCTGTTCAAATTTTTATTATTAAATTTTCTGATTTTCTGCGCCATTTTTTTTTCGTTTCTTCAGTCGTGGATTGCACTATCTCCTTCACCCAACACTTGTTTTAACATCCTTCATCCCGATGTGAAGGACAATGAATGGTGGATGGAGAAGAAAAAGAAGAACTCTACTTTTATTGATAGGGATGTCAATTTCAATCCGCCCCGTGGATATTCACCCGATGACCCGAATCCACCCCGTATGGATCGATTTTTTTTTTTTTTTTTTGGGTGGTAGTGGGTGATGGGTCGGGGTGTATATATATATATATATATATACACACACACACCGACCCATCACCCACTACCACCCCCCCCAAAAAAAAAATGATAAGTGATAAGTGTAACTTCGTGTAACTTTTTACTATTTTTACATCTAAACTACTAAGTTTATTTTTAAAAAATAACAATTTAGTTATTATATTTAAATATTTCTATTATTTTATGTTTTTGTATAACTAATGAATTTTATTATTTTATTATGTATAAGTAATTTAAATATTATTTTTTAAAAAAAATTAATAAGATGATAAGTGATGGGTACCTGCAGTGGGCATCCGCACTCAATGTAGGTGGGGTGGATTTTGAAAAAGTTCACCCGATACGGGTTGGGGGTGGGGGTGGAGTGGATGAATAAAATTTAAAGTGGGTCGGGTGATGGATGTAGCCCTTCTCAACCCACACCCGACCCATTGCCATCCCTAGTTGTTGAGCTTTGCGATGGAGTAAGATAATTTATCAAGTGAAGGTATGAAACAATTTAGCAGAACAATCTTAGAAGAGAGGATAATTTTGACATTTTGAATTAATTACAATCAGTTGATATAGAAACGCTACTTCAAATAACTTTTTGAAAATCAGCTGATTACTCCAATCATATATATCAATAAGCTATTTTGTTTGTGTTTGGTAAAAAATTAGCCTATAGGATAATTTTGGGCAAATTATTGTGTGGACTATGGTCCACACAATGTTATGTGCACCATAACAAAAAGTACATTTTTAATATACTAAATGTACATTATTTTTGTACTGAATATACATTATACAATATAACGTACATTCAAAATAAAAATAATGTACATCCACTAGATACAATATACATTATTTTTGTACTTAATGTACATTATTTTACTGTAGACAAAATATGACCCACACAACTTGTGTGGACCATGGTCCACACAATAATGATTGGTAATTTTGATTTTTTTGATCACTATTAATTATTTAATTTAGTTAAAATATCAATATAAGTGTTCGATTAATTAGCTTTTTGCAACTCCAAAATGCTAAAATTCAAAAAGTTACTCCAAGCAACTTTTTCAATTAATTTTTTTAGAAAAGAAATTATACCAGCTAACAGCTAATTTATCAAACACTTTTCTACAACAGCTAATATTATCAACTATTTATACCATCTAATTGACACAATCAGCTAACAACCATTTACCAAACAGAGCTTACCAAAAACTAATTTTAACTGTTTAACCAAGTCAAACAGTTAAAATTGGTCAAATCCAAACACTCCCTTAAAGTCCCCTCTCAAACCCTAAAATCCTAAATAAATCTTCCCTCTCAAATGCCACTGCAGCCGCTACACCCAGTAGTCCAGCGTTGCTAGTTCTCAACTTTTGTTTGCTATTTGTCAGGGCTCTTTCGATTCTTCTTTGCTCTTCTTAATCTACGAATGATGAAATCACTGCATAAAATGTGCAAACGCAGCATCAGTGAGTGATGCAATGAGCGGCACTTTCCACACGAGATTTCTGATTCTATCAAAAGAAATTGGCCTAAATTTTGCATCTTTTTTTTTTGGGTTTATTATGTTTTCTGATTATTATTTTGGTAAATTCCGATTGTGACTTATGATTTCAGTGATTCTAAGGGTTTGTCTCTCAGTACACTTGCAATGGCTTTTGCCTTCCATGTTCTGTATACCTTTTTCTAAAAAAAAATTACTCTGTTATACTTTATCTAATTATTGTATGTCTAGAGCAGTGGTTTATTTTCCTGCTTGTGTATTTTTGGTGAATTGGGTGTAGTTTTTTGTGTGTTTGATTTGTTGATCTAAGAATGATGAAATCACTGCATAAAATGTGCAAACGCAGCATCACTGAGTGGTGCAATGAGCGGCACTTTCCACACGAGATTTCTGACTCTATCAACAGAAATTGGCCTAAAATTTGCATCTTTTTTCCAGAAGATCTTGTATTTTTGGGTTTATTATGTTTTCTGATTATTGTTTTGGTCAGATTTTGACTTATGATTTCAGTGATTCTAAGGGTTTGTTCCTCAAAACATTTGCTATGGCCACCTTAGAAGCTTTTGCCTTCCATGTTCTGTATACCTTTTTCTTAAAAAAAATTACTCTGTTATACTTTATCTAATTATTGTATGTCTAGAGTAGTGGTTTATTTTCCTTTAATGCCTATTTTAGCATTCAATGTTATTTAACTGATTCCTTTAAGGCCTATTTTAGCATTACTCTTAAAATCCCTGTCAGTGTGTATTCTAGTAATCCATAAATCTCTTTAAAATCTTTTGTTAGAAACTGCAAATGCTTTTTGTTGGATGGAGGAACAAAATATTAGGTACTTCGATTTCTGGGGAAGTAGAATTCCTTTGTAAGTTTCTAAAGCATTTGGATTTTGGAGAGAAATTTGTACTTCTTTTTGCTGTCTGGTGATGTTTAAAAGGGTAATGTCCTTGCTACTTTTGTTGTAGTTAAGTGTTTACTTGTTCATTAAGCTATTAGAAAATTGTACTTTTATCTCTATGTTATAAGGTAATGGTAGAATTTGTCCTTATTTGTTGGTTGTGTTCATTCTTGTTCTTAAGCTATAACTAGCGTAACATGATCAACAAGTAGAGACGAAAATTGTAAATTTGCCTAAAGTTATTTCTGTAATGTCTTTTTATTTTTTATTTTTTAAATTTTTTTTAATTTTTTAAATAGCTTAAATAGGAGGCTATGATTACAAAGAGAGAGGATTGAGTGAGGAATTTTCTGTGTTCATTAGGGATTTTTTGGGGGAGAAGATGTAATTGAAAATGGCCTTTGGATGGCTGCCGCCGCCTTCATGAGAGTGAAGGCCTTTGGTGGTTTATTACCTTCCAATGTGCATCATTATCTTCTCTCCTTTTCCTTTTGGAAGGGATTTTCCTCACAATGAAGTGCCTTTATAAATTTACACTTGATATGAGCCGCCATTATTTGTTTTTTTTTTTTTTTGTTTTTTTCAACAATATAATTTTAGAAAGAGAAATTCAACATACCCTTCATTTATTTTCTCTACATTTTTTTTCCTTGGCATTATTTACTTGGTTTAATTATTAACTTTTAAGGGGAAATTTAGGAGTAAGAGCAAGTCCATCATTGGTTTTTACAGGATTTGAAGCTTCTCCCAAAAGGCTGAATTCAAATGTCGGTGTGCACAAAAGATTTGTTCACTTCACGGCCAGCTATGAAAGACAAATATTTTTTTTTTTTTTTTAATTCAGTCTCTTTCCTAATTGCTTGAAAAAAGCATCCTAAAAAGTTGAACTCTTAGATATGCTCTAAGAGCATTTTCCTTTTAGAAATAAAATCAAATAATTTATGGGTTTACTTTCATTTGTTATTATTTTAAAAATTTTTATAAAAAAAGTAGAGAATTTCTCTAATTAACCAACTAATACACCAATAGTCTTAGTTTTTTGGGTTCTTTAACCAATACAAAATTTCCTTCACAACTGATATCAACCAGCCTAATCATTCCATCACCCAAACATAACTACATTTACAATATCCGAACTTAATCAATACTACAATAATCTGTATAATGTTAAACTGCTTCTAATGTAAGGTTAACACAAAATGTAGAAAATCATTAATCATCGCTGAGTGCATATTGTACAATCCAAAATGAAATGTAAAATCTTCACAACGAATTACAGTTAAATTGTATTGGGAAAATGGTCAATTAGCCCCTCTAACTTTTTAAAGGTGTAATTATACCCATGAACAATGTATTTTAATGCAATAAAGTCTAAATACAAGTAAATGACATGTTATCATAGGTCATTAAAGATTCGACCATTTTTTGACATATTCTTAGGTAAAAAAGTGACCGGCGAATGGTTGCCGGTCACGGACTCAGGTGACCACCTTCTTGCCGGAGAAGGCAACCTAGATTTGGGTTGTCTTCTTCGACAACTCCGAAAACTTAAAGACTTGTTTTAGATGAAAAACGATGACCTTTTTAGAATTGGCTCAAAACTTATGGAAGTCTTCTATAAAGGTTGGAGTGTCCACAGCTCAAAATTTATACTAATCCGAGTTCGTTTGGTACCATATTTAACAAGCCAAAAAACAACCAGATCTGGGTTTCCTTCTTTGATCGAGTGGTGGCCTTCTGCGGTCGAGGAGGCCACCACAGTGGTGGCTTTCTCGACCAGAGAAGGCAACCCAACTCCGGCGAGAAGGCCACCAAAAATGGTGGCTTTCTCGATCAGAGACGGCAACCCAGATCTGGGTTGCCTTCTCCGGCGAGAAGGCCACAAAAAATGGTGGCCTTCTCGATCAGAGAAGGCATCCCAGATTTGGGCTGCCTTCTCCCGCGAGAAGGCATCCCAAATCTGGGATGTCTTCTCAGATCGAGGAGGCCACCACAGTGGTGGCTTTCTCGACCGGAGAAGGTAACCCATATCACGTTTGCATATCCAATTACTTCCGAGTTGGTCTAAGGCGCCAGATTAAGGATCTGGTTCGAAAGGGCGTGGGTTCAAATCCCACTCTCAACAATGAGTCAATGATTATAGTATCTAACTAAATTTCAAAATAGCGTTTGCATATCCAATTACTCCGTATTAAAATGCCCAAAGTGAAGTTAGTTCGGAAATTTGCTCCCGTAAATTGAAGCTTTCCTTTTTAAAGTTCAAATCCAAATACTCCGTATTAAAATGTCCAAAGTTAAGTTAGTTCGGAAATAAGCTCCCGTAATTTGAAGCTTTCCCTTTTAAAGTTCAAATCCAATTACTGTGTATTAAAATGTCGAAAGTTAAGTTAGTTCGGAAATTTGCTCATGTAATTTGAAACTTTCCATTTTAAAGTTCAAAACATCTCTCTACGACACCAGTTTCTTTCTAGTTCAATACTTGCACTAAGGGACGCAACTAGCAAAAAAGAAAAAAAATAAAAAAATAGGAAACTATTACCTTAACGCCAATAAAGAAACTATTTATAAATAAGATTTTTTTTTTTTTTGATTTTAATTATACTTGTGGCCAACACACTCAACAACCTTTTATTCATGATCAGCACTATATAAAGATACGAAGTGACATTCTTGACAAAGAATTTAAATGATAAACTATTAAATAATTTATATTTAAATTGTTAAATGAAAACAATGTTGCAAAAACCAAAATAATGTTGAGATGGCCGAGTTGGTCTAAGGCGCCAGATTAAGGTTCTGGTCCGAAAGGGCGTGGGTTCAAATCCCACTCTCAACAATGATTATAGTTTCTAACTAAATTTCAAAATCAGGTTTGCATATCCAATTACTCCGTATTAAAATGCCCAAAGTGAAGTTAGTTCGGAAATTTGCTCCCGTAATTTGAAGCATTCCTTTTTAAAGTTCAAATCCAAATACTCCGTATTAAAATGTCCAAAGTTAAGTTAGTTCGGAAATCGGAAATAAGCTCCCGTAATTTGAAGCTTTCCCTTTTAAAGTTCAAATCCAATTACTGTGTATTAAAATGTCGAAAGTTAAGTTAGTTCGGAAATTTGCTCATGTAATTTGAAACTTTCCATTTTAAAGTTCAAAACATCTCTCTACGACACCAGTTTCTTTCTAGTTCAATACTCGCACTAAGGGACGCAACTAGCAAAAAAGAAAAAAAATAAAAACACAGGAAACTATTACCTTAACGCCAATAAAGAAACTATTTATAAATAAGATTTTTTTTTGATTTTAATTATACTTGTGGCCAACACACTCAACAACCTTTTATTCACGATCAGCACTATATAAAGATACGAAGTGACATTCTTAACAAAGAATTTAAATATTAGACTTTTAAATCATTTATATTTAAATTGTTAAATGAAAACAATGTTGCGAAAACCAAAATAATGTTGAGATGGCCGAGTTGGTCTAAGGCGCCAGATTAAGGTTCTGGTCCGAAAGGGCGTGGGTTCAAATCCCACTCTCAACAATGATTATAGTTTCTAACTAAATTTCAAAATCGCGTTTGCATATCCAATTACTCCGTATTAAAATGCCCAAAGTGAAGTTAGTTCGGAAATTTGCTCCCGAAATTTGAAGCATTCTTTTTTAAAGTTCAAATCCAAATACTCCGTATTAAAATGTTCAAAGTTAAGTTAGTTCGGAAATAAGCTCCCGTAATTTGAAGCTTTCCCTTTTAAAGTTCAAATCCAATTACTGTGTATTAAAATGTCTAAAGTTAAGTTAGTTCGGAAATTTGCGTATGAAATTTGAAACTTTCCATTTTAAAGTTCAAAACATCTCTCTACGACACCAGTTTCTTTCTAGTTCAATACTCGCACTAAGGGACGCAACTAGAAATAAAGAAAAAATAAAAAAACAGTAAACTATTACCTTAACGCCAATAAAGAAACTATTTATAAATAAGATTTTTTTTTTTTTTTTGCTTTAAATTATACTTGTGGCCAACACACTCAACAACCTTTTATTCAAGATCAGCACTATATAAAGATACGAAGTGACATTCTTAAAAAACAATTTAAATGTTAAACTTTTAAATCATTTATATTAAAATTGTTAAATGAAAACAATGTTGCGATAACCAAAATAATGTTGAGATGACCGAGTTGGTCTAAAGTGCAAGATTAAGGTTCTGGTTTGAAAGGGCGTGGGTTCAAATCCCACTCTCAACAATGATTATAGTTTCTAACTAAATTTCAAAATCACGTTTGCATATCCAATTACTCCGTATTAAAATGCCCCAAAATGAAGTTAGTTCGGAAATTTGCTCCCGTAATTTGAAGCTTTCTTTTTTAAAGTTCAAATCCAAATACTCCGTATTAAAATGTCCAAATTAAGTTAGTTCGGAAATAAACTCCCGTAATTTGAAGCTTTCCCTTTTAAATTTCAAATCCAATTACTGTGTATTAAAATGTCCAAAGTTAAGTTAGTTCGGAAATTTTCCATTTTAAAGTTCAAAACATCTCTCTACGACACCAGTTTCTTTCTAGTTCAATACTCGCACTAAGGGACGCAACTAGCAAAAAAGAAAAAATAAAAAAACAGGAAACTATTACCTTAACGCAATTAAAGAAACTATTAATAAATAAGATTTTTTTTCTTTTAATTATATTCGTGGCCAACACACTAAACAACCTTTTATTCAGGATCAGCACTATATAAAGATACGAAGAAACATTCCTAACAAAGAATTTAAATGTTAAACTTTTAAATAATTTATATTAAAATTGTTAAATGAAAACAATGTTGCAATAACCAAAATAATGTTGAGATGATCGAGTTGGTCTAAGGTGCCAGATTAAGGTTTTGGTTCGAAAGGGCGTGGGTTCAAATCCCACTCTAAACAATGATTATAGTTTCTAACTAAATTTCAAAATTACGTTTGCATATTAAATTACTCTGTATTAAAATGCCCAAAGTGAATTTAGTTCGGAAATTTGCTCCCGTAATTTGAAGCTTTCCTTTTTAAAGTTCAAATCCAAATACTCCGTATTAAAATGTCCAAATTAAGTTAGTTCGGAAATAAGCTCCCGTAATTTGAAGCTTTCCCTTTTAAAGTTCAAATCCAATTACTGTGTATTAAAATGTCCAAAGTTAAGTTAGTTCGAAAATTTGCTCATGTAATTTGAAGCTTTACTTTTTAAAGTTCAAATCCAAATACTCCGTATAAAAATGTACAAAGTTAAGTTAGTTCGGAAATGAGCTCCCGTAATTTGAAGCTTTCCCTTTTAAAGTTCAAATCGAATTACTGTGTATTAAAACGTCCAAAGTTAAGTAAGTTCGAAAATTTGCTCATGTAATTTGAAACTTTCCATTTTAAATTTCCAAACATCTCTCTACGACACCGTTTCTTTTTAGTTCAATACTCGCACTAAGGGACGCAACTAGCAAAAAAGAAAAAATAAAAAAAATCGGAAACTATTACCTTAACGCAAATAAAGAAACTATTTATAAATAAGTTTTTTTTTTTTTTTTTTTTTACTTTTAATTATTCTTGTGGCCAACACACTCAACAACCTTTTATTCACGATCATCACTATATAAAGATACGATGTGACATTCTTAACAAAGAATTTAAATGTTAAACTTTTAAATCATTTATATTTAAATTGTTAAATGAAAACAATGTTGCGATAACCAAAATAATGTTGAGATGGCCGAGTTGGTCTAAGGCGCCAGATTAAGTTTCTGGTCCGAAAGGGCGTGGGTTCAAATCCCACTCTCAACAATGATTATAGTTTCTAACTAAATTTCAAAATCAGGTTTGCATATCCAATTACTCCGTATTAAAATGCCCAAAGTGAAGTTAGTTCGGAAATTTGCTCCCGTAATTTGAAGCTTTCCTTTTTAAAGTTCAAAACCAAATACTCCGTATTAAAATGTCCAAAGTTAAGTTAGTTCGGAAATAAGCTCCCGTAATTTGAAGCTTTCCCTTTTAAAGTTCAAATCCAATTACTGTGTATTAAAATGTTGAAAGTTAAGTTAGTTCGGAAATTTGCTCATGTAATTTGAAACTTTCCATTTTAAAGTTCAAAACATCTCTCTACGACACCAGTTTCTTTCTAGTTCAATACTCGCACTAAGGGACGCAACTAGCAAAAAAGAAAAAATAAAAAAAACAGGAAACTATTACCTTAACGCAAATAAAGAAACTATTTATAAATAAGATTTTTTTTTTTTTGATTTTAATTATACTTGTGGCCAACACACTCAACAACCTTTTATTCACGATCATCACTATATAAAGATACGATGTGACATTCTTAACAAAGAATTTAAATGTTAAACTTTAAAATCATTTATATTTAAATTGTTAAATGAAAACAATGTTGCGATAGCCAAAATAATGTTGAGATGGCCGAGTTGGTCTAAGGCGCCAGATTAAGGTTCTGGTCCGAAAGGGCGTGGGTTCAAATCCCACTCTAAACAATGATTATAGTATCTATTACTCCGTATTTAAATGCCCAAAGTGAAGTTAGATCGGAAACTTGTTCCCGTAATTTGAAGCTTTCCTTTTTAAAGTTCAAATCCAAATACTCCGTATTAAAATGTCCAAAGTTAAGTTAGTTCGGAAATAAGCTCCCGTAATTTGAAGCTTTCCCTTTTAAAGTTCAAATCCAATTACTGTGTATTAAAATGTCGAAAGTTAAGTTAGTTCGGAAATTTGCTCATGTAATTTGAAACTTTCCATTTTAAAGTTCAAAACATCTCTCTACGACACCAGTTTCTTTCTAGTTCAATACTCGCACTAAGGGACGCAACTAGCAAAAAAGAAAAAAAATAAAAAAATAGGAAACTATTACCTTAACGCCAATAAAGAAACTATTTATAAATAAGATTTTTTTTTTTTGATTTTAATTATACTTGTGGCCAACACACTCAACAACCTTTTATTCATGATCAGCACTATATAAAGATACGAAGTGACATTCTTGACAAAGAATTTAAATGATAAACTATTAAATAATTTATATTTAAATTGTTAAATGAAAACAATGTTGCAAAAACAAAAATAATGTTGAGATGGCTGAGTTGGTATAAGGTGCCAGATTAAGGTTCTGGTCCGAAAGGGCGTGGGTTCAAATCCCACTCTCAACAATGATTATAGTTTCTAACTAAATTTCAAAATCAGGTTTGCATATCCAATTACTCCGTATTAAAATGCCCAAAGTGAAGTTAGTTCGGAAATTTGCTCCCGTAATTTGAAGCTTTCCTTTTTAAAGTTCAAATCCAAATACTCCGTATTAAAATGTCCAAAGTTAAGTTAGTTCGGAAATAAGCTCCCGTAATTTGAAGCTTTACCTTTTAAAGTTCAAATCCAATTACTGTGTATTAAAATGTCAAAAGTTATTTAGTTCGGAAATTTGCTCATGTAATTTGAAACTTTCCATTTTAAAGTTCAAAACATCT
>NW_017618711.1:4508238-4532021 GCF_001879475.1 Ipomoea nil
GGAAATATTTTAATAATAATATTCTACATCATCAATTAAAAATGGAACGAAAATTGGATAAAATATCACTACATCTGATATTCTAATTGGCTAATTGACCAATTGACTGGAAATAAAAAAGAATAATTTGCTAAAAATGAATATGATATTACTAATTAACTGAAAATATAAAATGAAATGAAATATTAATAGTTGACTGCAAATAAAAAATGATCTATAATTAACTAATATGAAAAAAATAAATGGTTAGGTCATTGCATTTTAATTAAAAATTGATGGAAACTAAAATTTGACGGAAATATTTTAACAATAATATTCTACATCATAGATAATAAAGGCATATTTTAAACAATAATAAAAAATTAAAAATGCAACGGAAATATTTCAATAATAATATTATACATAATCAATTAAAACTCGAACGAAAATTAGGTAAAAATATCATTGCATATGATATTCTAATTGACTAATTGATTAAAAATAAAAAAGAATAATTGGCTGAAAATGAATATGATATTACAAACTGACTTAAAATATAAAAAAATCCCTAATTGACTAATATTCTAACATTATATATTTTCACTCGAGTCACCCATCATGATGGATTGAAGGTGTTAGCTATAGATGATGATGGACAAGATTGTGTTGCTACTACCAATGTCGAAAGATGTTTCAATAATGTGTACATACAATCATTGACATTTTTTTTTAAATGACAAATTTGCTATATATCTAGACAAAAAAATATATATCTTCCATACAAATGAATTAAGATAGTAATTCATTCCTATAACTGAGTTGCTTGAGAATGAGCACATTTGACTAATTTTAAAAAAAAAATACTAAACAATGATAAATAAAATCTCCAAAATTACAGCACCGCATGCGTACATCTACACATTAGCTATTAATTTGAGCAATCATTTGCTCAAATTTAAGCAATGATAACATCAAAACACATAAATAATCCAAACCATATGTTCAATTGCACTATATAATATTTGATGTTATAATTTAAATAATTATATATTGATCCAAATATTCTTAATATATTACAACAAATCCATTCTGTGCATCGAACGGGTGAAATACTATTATTCTAATAATTTTTCTTTCCTTCTTTCGTGTAATTACTATGCTAATGTATTTAAATATTGAAAGAGAATTCTATAAAAAGGATCTTTAACTCACTAAAATTCTATATTATTCTTAAAAACAAAACCCCCATTTCTTACTTACCCGCCCAAACAATAAAAAAAAAAATTACCAATTAATAATACTAATAATAATTAGTAAAAAAGTTAGTAGTAAAATAGAAAAAAAGATCCTTAATTCACAAAAAATAGAAAAGGAAACGGGATTCACTAATTAATTAAAACTAACAATAATCAGTAAAAAAAGATCCTTAATTCACTAAAAATGAAAATATAAACGGAATTTACTGATTATGACTAATAATAATTGGTAAAATAGGAAAATAAAAAATGAGTCGTTTTTTTTTTGAAAGCATAAAAAATGAGTCTTAATTCAATAAAAATGAAAAAAGAAACGTAAGGGTGTGAAAAAAAAAGGTCATAATAAGGATAACAGTAAAAAAAAAAAGAAAATTCTACCAAAAATTAGAATAATAAAAAAAGTTTCTTAATTCACGAGAAATAGAAAAGGAAATGGAATTCACTGATTAATTAATAGTAATAATAATCAGTCAGAAAATTAGTAGTAAAATATGAAGAAAAAAAAAGATCATTACTTCACTAAAAATGGAAAAATAAACGAAATTTACACATTAATACTAATAATAATCAGTAAAATTGAAAATAAAAAAGGATTCTTAATTCAATGAAAATGAATTTTTTTTTTTAAAAAGGGTTCATAATAAAAGTAACAGTAAAAACAATCCTACAAAAAAATTGAAAAAAAAAAGATTCATAATTTACGAAAAATAGAAAATGAAATGGAATTCACTGAATAATTAATACTAATAATAATCAGTAAAATTAAAAGTTAGCATTAAAATAGAAAAAATATAAAAGGATCCTTAATTCACTAAAAATGGAAAAAGAAACGAAAGTCACTGATTAATACTAATAATACTCAGTTAAATAGGAAAATATAAAAAAATTCTCAATCTATACCATTATTAAAAAGAAAATCCTTCTTCCTTACTTTCACACCCAAACAATAGAAAAAGAAAAAAAATCTATAATATAATTAAAAACAAAATTCTATTTACTTGATTTATCGCCCAAACAATAGTAAATAGTAAAGGTAAATTAAAAAAAAAAGGATGAAAAAAAAGAACAAAAATATTTCACAATAATATTCTATATTATCAATTAAAAATGGAATGGAAATTAGGTAAATAAAAAAGTATCTATTCAAACATATTTTCTCAACCAACACCTTCATTAAGGCTCAATCTCATGATTTCCCAAATAAAAGAGGTCACTACATGCCATCTAAGCACAAGGTGCTTGGCAACAAACATTAGGTTAATTGAAAAAGGAAATAAATATTAACAATTGTTTGAAAATAAGAAAATATTCATAATTGACTAAAACAGAAAAAAAAAATGGTCAGATCATTGCATTTTAATTTTTCACAATAATATTACACAGTATAATACATCAAATCACAAGTATGTCATAAATTTTACACAATTTTAAACAATAGAATGGAAATATTTCAATAATAATATTCTACACTATCAAGTAAAGGTAAATTAAAAATGAAAAGGAAATACTTCAATAATAATATTCTACATCATCAATACTAAAGACATATTTTAAACAATAGTAAAGGTAAATTAAAAATGAAATGGAAATATTTCAATAATAATATTATAAATCATCAATTAAAAATGAAACGAAAATTTGGTAAAAATATCATTGCATTTGATATTTTAGTTCGCTAATTGATTAATTGACAAAAAATAAAAGAGAAGTAATTGGATGAAAATAAATACGATATTACTAATGGATTGAAAATTTAAAAGGAAATGAATATTAATAATTGACTGCAAATAAAAAATTATTCATAATTGACTAATATGAAAAAAATAAATGGTTAGATCATTGCATTTTAATTAAAATGGAAGGGAAACTAAAATTGAACGCCAATATTTCAATAATAATATTCTACATCATAAATAGTAAGTGCATATTTTAAACAATAGTAAAGGTAAATTACAAATGGAACAGAAATATTTCAATAATAATATTATACATCCTCAATTAAAAATGGAACACAAATTAGGTAAAAATATCACTCCATATAATATTCTAATTGACTAAAAATACAAAAGAATAATTGACTGAAAATGAATATGATATTACTAATTTATTTAAAATATAAAAGGATTGCTAATTGACTAATATTATACCATTATATATTTTCACCGAGTCACCCATCCTGATCAATTGAAGGTGTTAGCTCTAGATGATGATGGACAAGATTGTGTTGCTACTACCAATGTCGTCTACAAAGAGGTTTCAACAATATGTAAATAAAATCGTTGATATTATATTTTTTAAATGACAAAATTTTTATATGTATAGACAAAAAAAATATCCTCCATACAAATGAATTAAGATAACAATTCATTCATATAACTGAGTTGCTAGAGAACGAACACATTTGTATAATTTATAAAAAAAAATACTAAACAATGATAAAAAAAAAAAAAAAAAAATCTCCAAAGTTATAACACTACATGCATACATCTACACATTAACTATTAATTTGAGCAATTATTTGCTTAAATTCATACAATGATAATATAAAAACACATAAATGATCCAACCCGTATATTCAATTGAACTATATAATATTTGATGTTCTAATTTAAATAATTATATATCGATCGAAATATTCTTAATATATTACAACAAATCTATTCCGTGCATCGCACGGGCGCAAATACTAGTTTATATTAAAATTGTTAAATGAAAACAATGTTGCGATAACCAAAATAATGTTGAGATGACCGAGTTGGTCTAAAGTGCCAGATTAAGGTTCTGGTTTGAAAGGGTGTGGGTTCAAATCCCACTCTCAACAATGATTATAGTTTCTAACTAAATTTCAAAATCACGTTTGCATATCCAATTACTCCGTATTAAAATGCCCCAAAATGAAGTTAGTTCGGAAATTTGCTCCCGTAATTTGAAGCTTTCTTTTTTAAAGTTCAAATCCAAATACTCCGTATTAAAATGTCCAAATTAAGTTAGTTCGGAAATAAACTCCCGTAATTTGAAGCTTTCCCTTTTAAAGTTCAAATCCAATTACTGTGTATTAAAATGTCCAAAGTTAAGTTAGTTCGGAAATTTGATCATGTAATTTGAAACTTTCCATTTTAAAGTTCAAAACATCTCTCTACGACACCAGTTTCTTTCTAGTTCAATACTCGCACTAAGGGACGCAACTAGCAAAAAAGAAAAAATAAAAAAACAGGAAACTATTTCCTTAACGCCAATAAAGAAACTATTTATAAATAAGATTTTTTTTTTTTGATTTTAATTATACTTGTGGCCAACACACTCAACAACCTTTTATTCACGATCAGCACTATATAAAGATACGAAGTGACATTCTGGACAAAGAATTTAAATGATAAACTTTTAAATCATTTATATTAAAATTGATAAATGAAAACAATGTTGCGATAACAAAAATAATGTTGAGATGGCCGAGTTGGTCTAAGGCACCAGATTAAGGTTCTGGTCCGAAAGGGCGTGGGTTCAAATCCCACTCTCAACAATGATCATTGTTTCTAACTAAATTTCAAAATCAGGTTTGCATATCCATATCCAATTTGCTCTCGTAATTTGAAGCTTTCCTTTTTAAAGTTCAAAACCAAATACTCCGTATTAAAATGTTCAAAGTTAAGTTAGTTCGGAAATAAGCTCCCGTAATTTGAAGCTTTCCCTTTTAAAGTTCAAATCCAATTACTGTGTATTAAAATGTCGAAAGTTAAGTTAGTTCGGAAATTTGCTCATGTAATTTGAAACTTTCCATTTTAAAGTTCAAAACATCTCTCTACGACACCAGTTTCTTTCTAGTTCAATACTCGCACTAAGGGACGCAACTAGCAAAAAAGAAAAAATAAAAAAACAGGAAACTATTTCCTTAACGCCAATAAAGAAACTATTTATAAATAAGATTTTTTTTTTGATTTTAATTATACTTGTGGCCAACACACTCAACAACCTTTTATTCACGATCAGCACTATATAAAGATACGAAGTGACATTCTGGACAAAGAATTTAAATGATAAACTTTTAAATCATTTATATTAAAATTGATAAATGAAAACAATGTTGCGATAACAAAAATAATGTTGAGATGGCCGAGTTGGTCTAAGGCACCAGATTAAGGTTCTGGTCCGAAAGGGCGTGGGTTCAAATCCCACTCTCAACAATGATCATTGTTTCTAACTAAATTTCAAAATCAGGTTTGCATATCCATATCCAATTTGCTCTCGTAATTTGAAGCTTTCCTTTTTAAAGTTCAAAACCAAATACTCCGTATTAAAATGTTCAAAGTTAAGTTAGTTCGGAAATAAGCTCCCGTAATTTGAAGCTTTCCCTTTTAAAGTTCAAATCCAATTACTGTGTATTAAAATGTCGAAAGTTAAGTTAGTTCGGAAATTTGCTCATGTAATTTGAAACTTTCCATTTTAAAGTTCAAAACATCTCTCTACGACACCAGTTTCTTTCTAGTTCAATACTCGCACTAAGGGACGCAACTAGCAAAAAAGAAAAAATAAAAAAACAGGAAACTATTTCCTTAACGCCAATAAAGAAACTATTTATAAATAAGATTTTTTTTTTTTGATTTTAATTATACTTGTGGCAAACACACTCAACAACCTTTTATTCACGATCAGCACTATATAAAGATACGAAGTGACATTCTTGACAAAGAATTTAAATGATAAACCATTAAATCATTTATATTAAAATTTTTAAATGAAAACAATGTTGCGATAACAAAAATGATGTTGAGATGGCCGAGTTGGTCTAAGGCGCCAGATTAAGGTTCTGGTCCGAAAGGGCGTGGGTTCAAATCCCACTCTCAACAATGTGAAATTATAGTTTCTAACTAAATTTCAAAATCAGGTTTGCATATCCAATTACTCCGTATTAAAATGCCCAAAGTGAAGTTAGTTCGGAAATTTGCTCCCTAATTTGAAGCATTCGTTTTTAAAGTTCAAAACCAAATACTCCGTATTAAAATGTCCAAAGTTAAGTTAGTTCGGAAATAAGCTCCCGTAATTTGAAGCTTTCACTTTTAAAGT
This sequence comes from Ipomoea nil, assembly GCF_001879475.1. Lineage (NCBI taxonomy): Eukaryota > Viridiplantae > Streptophyta > Magnoliopsida > Solanales > Convolvulaceae > Ipomoea > Ipomoea nil. Next base: position 4,514,535 of record NW_017618711.1, read on the forward strand.
TCAAATCCAATTACTGTGTATTAAAATGTCTAAAGTTAAGTTAGTTCGGAAATTTGCGTATTTAATTTGAAACTTTCCATTTTAAAGTTCAAAACATCTCTCTACGACACCAGTTTCTTTCTAGTTCAATACTCGCAATAAGGGACGCAACTAGAAAAAAAGAAAAAATAAAAAAACAATAAACTATTACCTTAACGCCAATAAAGAAACTATTTATAAATAAGATTTTTTTTTTTTTGCTTTAAATTATACTTGTGGCCAACACACTCAACAACCTTTTATTCACGATCAGCACTATATAAAGATACGAAGTGACATTCTTAACAAAGAATTTAAATGTTAAACTTTTAAATCATTTATATTAAAATTGTTAAATGAAAACAATGTTGCGATAACCAAAATAATGTTGAGATGACCGAGTTGGTCTAAGGCGCCAGATTAAGGTTCTGGTCCGAAAGGGCGTGGGTTCAAATCCCACTCTCAACAATGATTATAGTTTCTAACTAAATTTCAAAATCAGGTTTGCATATCCAATTACTCCGTATTAAAATACCCCAAAATGAAGTTAGTTCGGAAATTTGCTCCCGTAATTTGAAGCTTTCTTTTTTATAGTTCAAATCCAAATACTCCGTATTAAAATGTCCAAATTAAGTTAGTTCGGAAATAAACTCCCGTAATTTGAAGCTTTCCCTTTTAAATTTCAAATCCAATTACTGTGTATTAAAATGTCCAAAGTTAAGTTAGTTCGGAAATTTGATCATGTAATTTGAAACTTTCCATTTTAAAGTTCAAAACATCTCTCTACGACACCAGTTTCTTTCTAGTTCAATACTCGCACGAAGGGACGCAACTATCAAAAAAGAAAAAATAAAAAAAAGGAAACTATTACCTTAACGCAAATAAAGAAACTATTTATAAATAAGATTTTTTTTCTTTTAATTATATTCGTGGCCAACACACTAAACAACCTTTTATTCACGATCAGCACTATATAAAGATACGAAGAAACATTCCTAACAAAGAATTTAAATGTTAAACTTTTAAATAATTTATATTAAAATTGTTAAATGAAAACAATGTTGCGATAACCAAAATAATGTTGAGATGACCGAGTTGGTTTAAGTTGCCAGATTAAGGTTTTGGTTCGAAAGGGCGTGGGTTCAAATCCCACTCTAAACAATGATTATAGTTTCTAACTAAATTTCAAAATTACGTTTGCATATTAAATTACTCCGTATTAAAATGCCCAAAGTGAATTTAGTTCGGAAATTTGCTCCCGTAATTTGAAGCTTTCCTTTTTAAAGTTCAAATCCAAATACTCCGTATTAAAATGTCCAAATTAAGTTAGTTCGGAAATAAGCTCCCGTAAATTGAAGATTTCCCTTTTAAAGTTCAAATCCAATTACTGTGCATTAAAATGTCCAAAGTTATGTTAGTTCGAAAATTTGCTCATGTAATTTGAAGCTTTACTTTTTAAAGTTCAAATCCAAATACTCCGTATAAAAATGTACAAAGTTAAGTTAGTTTGGAAATAAGCTCCCGTAATTTGAAGCTTTCCCTTATAAAGTTCAAATCGAATTACTGTGTATTAAAACGTCCAAAGTTAAGTTAGTTCGAAAATTTGCTCATGTAATTTGAAAATTTCCATTTTAAATTTCAAAACATCTCTCTACGACACCGTTTCTTTTTAGTTCAATACTCGCACTAAGGAACGCAACTAGCAAAAAAGAAAAAATAAAAAACAGGAAACTATTACCTTAACGCCAATAAAGAAACTATTTATAAATAAGATTTTTTTTTTGATTTTAATTATACTTGTGGCCAACACACTCAACAACCTTTTATTCACGATCAGCACTATATAAAGATACGAAGTGACATTCTTGACAAAGAATTTAAATGATAAACTTTTAAATCATTTATATTAAAATTGTTAAATGAAAACAATGTTGCGATAACAAAAATGATGTTGAGATGGCCGAGTTGGTCTAAGGCGCCAGATTAAGGTTCTGGTCCGAAAGGGCGTGGGTTCAAATCCCACTCTCAACAATGATTATAGTTTCTAACTAAATTTCAAAATCAGGTTTGCATATCCAATTACTCCATATTAAAATGCCCAAAGTGAAGTTAGTTCGGAAATTTGCTCTCGTAATTTGAAGCTTTCCTTTTTAAAGTTCAAAACCAAATACTCCGTATTAAAATGTCCAAAGTTAAGTTAGTTCGGAAATAAGCTCCCGTAATTTGAAGCTTTCCCTTTTAAAGTTCAAATCCAATTACTGTGTATTAAAATATCGAAAATTAAGTTAGTTCGGAAATTTGCTCATGTAATTTGAAACTTTCCATTTTAAAGTTCAAAACGTCTCTCTACGACACCAGTTTCTTTCTAGTTCGCACCAAGGGACGCAACTAGCATAAAAGAAAAAATAAAAAAAGAGGAAACTATTACCTTAACGCAAATAAAGAAACTATTTATAAATAAGATTTTTTTTTTTGATTTTAATTATACTTGTGGCCAACACACTCAACAACCTTTTATTCACGATCAGCACTATATAAAGATACGAAGTGACATTCTGGACAAAGAATTTAAATGATAAACTTTTAAATCATTTATATTAAAATTGATAAATGAAAACAATGTTGCGATAACAAAAATAATGTTGAGATGGCCGAGTTGGTCTAAGGCACCAGATTAAGGTTCTGGTCCGAAAGGGCGTGGGTTCAAATCCCACTCTCAACAATGATCATTGTTTCTAACTAAATTTCAAAATCAGGTTTGCATATCCATATCCAATTTGCTCTCGTAATTTGAAGCTTTCCTTTTTAAAGTTCAAAACCAAATACTCCGTATTAAAATGTTCAAAGTTAAGTTAGTTCGGAAGTAAGCTCCCGTAATTTGAAGCTTTCCCTTTTAAAGTTCAAATCCAATTACTGTGTATTAAAATGTCGAAAGTTAAGTTAGTTCGGAAATTTGCTCATGTAATTTGAAACTTTCCATTTTAAAGTTCAAAACATCTCTCTACGACACCAGTTTCTTTCTAGTTCAATACTCGCACTAAGGGACGCAACTAGCAAAAAAGAAAAAATAAAAAAACAGGAAACTATTTCCTTAACGCCAATAAAGAAACTATTTATAAATAAGATTTTTTTTTTTGATTTTAATTATACTTGTGGCAAACACACTCAACAACCTTTTATTCACGATCAGCACTATATAAAGATACGAAGTGACATTCTTGACAAAGAATTTAAATGATAAACCATTAAATCATTTATATTAAAATTTTTAAATGAAAACAATGTTGCGATAACAAAAATGATGTTGAGATGGCCGAGTTGGTCTAAGGCGCCAGATTAAGGTTCTGGTCCGAAAGGGCGTGGGTTCAAATCCCACTCTCAACAATGTGAAATTATAGTTTCTAACTAAATTTCAAAATCAGGTTTGCATTTCCAATTACTCTGTATTAAAATGCCCAAAGTGAAGTTAGTTCGGAAATTTGCTCTCGTAATTTGAAGCTTTCCTTTTTAAAGTTCAAAACCAAATACTCCGTATTAAAATGTTCAAAGTTAAGTTAGTTCGGAAATAAGCTCCCGTAATTTGAAGCTTTCCCTTTTAAAGTTCAAATCCAATTACTGTGTATTAAAATGTCGAAAGTTAAGTTAGTTCGGAAATTTGCTCATGTAATTTGAAACTTTCCATTTTAAAGTTCAAAACATCTCTCTACGACTCCAGTTTCTTTCTAGTTCAATACTCGCACTAAGGGACGCAACTAGCAAAAAAGAAAAAATAAAAAAATAGGAAACTATTTCCTTAACGTCAATAAAGAAACTATTTATAAATAAGATTTTTTTTTTGATTTTAATTATACTTGTGGGAAACACACTCAACAACCTTTTATTCACGATCAGCACTATATAAAGATACGAAGTGACATTCTTGACAAAGAATTTAAATGATAAACCTTTAAATCATTTATATTAAAATTTTTAAATGAAAACAATGTTGCGATAACAAAAATGATGTTGAGATGGCTGAGTTGGTCTAAGGCGCCAGATTAAGGTTCTGGTCTGAAAGGGCGTGGGTTCAAATCCCACTCTCAACATTGTGAAATTATAGTTTCTAACTAAATTTCAAAATCAGGTTTGCATATCCAATTACTCCGTATTAAAATGCCCAAAGTGAAGTTAGTTCGGAAATTTGCTCTCGTAATTTGAAGCATTCCTTTTTAAAGTTCAAAACCAAATACTCCGTACCTATGAAGTCCCTGTACTATAGTGTTTTGTTCAATTTAGTCCTTGTACCTTTATTCTGTTCAATTTATTCCCTCTACTTTAAAAAGTGGTAAAACTAAGGACAATTGTCTAAATCTCATTACGAACATGGTCGTAATTATTTATTTTGGACATACTAATTTAATATATTGGTGGTAAAAATGATAGATTTTAAATATTTATAAAGTAATATATGAGTAGGAATATAAATATCATCAGTGCCACGTAACCTAAGTTAACGATAATATTAACATCGTTAACTATTGTCCTTAATTGCACTACTTTTGAAAGTACAGGAACTAAATTGAACAAAATAAAAGTATAAGGACTAAATTGAACAAAACGCTATAGTACAGGGACCTCGTAGGTACTTTAACCAAGTTAGTTCGGAAATAAGCTCCCGTAATTTGAAGATTTCCCTTTTAAAGTTCAAATCCAATTACTGTGTATTAAAATGTCGAAAGTTAAGTTAGTTCGGAAATTTGCTCATGTAATTTGAAACTTTCCATTTTAAAGTTCAAAACATCTCTCTACGACACCAGTTTCTTTCTAGTTCAATACTCGCACTAAGGGACGCAACTAGAAAAAAAGAAAAAATAAAAAAACAATAAACTATTACCTTAACGCCAATAAAGAAACTATTTATAAATAAGATTTTTTTTTTTTGCTTTAAATTATACTTGTGGCCAACACACTCAACAACCTTTTATTCACGATCAGCACTATATAAAGATACGAAGTGACATTCTTAACAAAGAATTTAAATGTTAAACTTTTAAATCATTTATATTAAAATTGTTAAATGAAAACAATGTTGCGATAACCAAAATAATGTTGAGATGACCGAGTTGGTCTAAGGCGCCAGATTAAGGTTCTGGTCCGAAAGGGCGTGGGTTCAAATCCCACTCTCAACAATGATTATAGTTTCTAACTAAATTTCAAAATCACGTTTGCATATCCAATTACTCCGTATTAAAATGCCCCAAAATGAAGTTAGTTCGGAAATTTGCTCCCGTAATTTGAAGCTTTCTTTTTTATAGTTCAAATCCAAATACTCCGTATTAAAATGTCCAAATTAAGTTAGTTCGGAAATAAACTCCCGTAATTTGAAGCTTTCCCTTTTAAATTTCAAATCCAATTACTGTGTATTAAAATGTCCAAAGTTAAGTTAGTTCGGAAATTTGATCATGTAATTTGAAACTTTCCATTTTAAAGTTCAAAACATCTCTCTACGACACCAGTTTCTTTCTAGTTCAATACTCGCACGAAGGGACGCAACTATCAAAAAAGAAAAAATAAAAAAAAGGAAACTATTACCTTAACGCAAATAAAGAAACTATTTATAAATAAGATTTTTTTTCTTTTAATTATATTCGTGGCCAACACACTAAACAACCTTTTATTCACGATCAGCACTATATAAAGATACGAAGAAACATTCCTAACAAAGAATTTAAATGTTAAACTTTTAAATAATTTATATTAAAATTGTTAAATGAAAACAATGTTGCAATAACCAAAATAATGTTGAGATGACCGAGTTGGTCTAAGTTGCCAGATTAAGGTTTTGGTTCGAAAGGGCGTGGGTTCAAATCCCACTCTAAACAATGATTATAGTTTCTAACTAAATTTCAAAATTACATTTGCATATTAAATTACTCCGTATTAAAATGCCCAAAGTGAATTTAGTTCGGAAATTTGCTCCCGTAATTTGAAGCTTTCCTTTTTAAAGTTCAAATCCAAATACTCCGTATTAAAATGTCCAAATTAAGTTAGTTCGGAAATAAGCTCCCGTAAATTGAAGATTTCCCTTTTAAAGTTCAAATCCAATTACTGTGCATTAAAATGTCCAAAGTTATGTTAGTTCGAAAATTTGCTCATGTAATTTGAAGCTTTACTTTTTAAAGTTCAAATCCAAATACTCCGTATAAAAATGTACAAAGTTAAGTTAGTTTGGAAATAAGCTCCCGTAATTTGAAGCTTTCCCTTATAAAGTTCAAATCGAATTACTGTGTTTTAAAACGTCCAAAGTTAAGTTAGTTCGAAAATTTGCTCATGTAATTTGAAACTTTCCATTTTAAATTTCAAAACATCTCTCTACGACACCGTTTCTTTTTAGTTCAATACTCGCACTAAGGAACGCAACTAGCAAAAAAGAAAAAATAAAAAACAGGAAACTATTACCTTAACGCCAATAAAGAAACTATTTATAAATAAGATTTTTTTTTTTGATTTTAATTATACTTGTGGCCAACACACTCAACAACCTTTTATTCACGATCAGCACTATATAAAGATACGAAGTGACATTCTTGACAAAGAATTTAAATGATAAACTTTTAAATCATTTATATTAAAATTGTTAAATGAAAACAATGTTGCGATAACAAAAATGATGTTGAGATGGCCGAGTTGGTCTAAGGCGCCAGATTAAGGTTCTGGTCCGAAAGGGCGTGGGTTCAAATCCCACTCTTAACAATGATTATAGTTTCTAACTAAATTTCAAAATCAGGTTTGCATATCCAATTACTCCGTATTAAAATGCCCAAAGTGAAGTTAGTTCGGAAATTTGCTCTCGTAATTTGAAGCTTTCCTTTTTAAAGTTCAAAACCAAATACTCCGTATTAAAATGTCCAAAGTTAAGTTAGTTCGGAAATAAGCTCCCGTAATTTGAAGCTTTCCCTTTTAAAGTTCAAATCCAATTACTGTGTATTAAAATATCGAAAATTAAGTTAGTTCGGAAATTTGCTCATGTAATTTGAAACTTTCCATTTTAAAGTTCAAAACGTCTCTCTACGACACCAGTTTCTTTCTAGTTCGCACCAAGGGACGCAACTAGCAAAAAAGAAAAAATAAAAAAAGAGGAAACTATTACCTTAACGCAAATAAAGAAACTATTTATAAATAAGATTTTTTTTTTGATTTTAATTATACTTGAGGCCAACACACTCAACAACCTTTTATTCACGATCAGCACTATATAAAGATACGAAGTGACATTCTGGACAAAGAATTTAAATGATAAACTTTTAAATCATTTATATTAAAATTGTTAAATGAAAACAATGTTGCGATAACAAAAATAATGTTGAGATGGCCGAGTTGGTCTAAGGCGCCAGATTAAGGTTCTGGTCCGAAAGGGCGTGGGTTCAAATCCCACTCTCAACAATGATCATTGTTTCTAACTAAATTTCAAAGTCAGGTTTGCATATCCAATTACTCCGTATTAAAATGCCCAAAGTGAAGTTAGTTCGGAAATTTGCTCTCGTAATTTGAAGCTTTCCTTTTTAAAGTTCAAAACCAAATACTCCGTATTAAAATGTTCAAAGTTAAGTTAGTTCGGAAATAAGCTCCCGTAATTTGAAGCTTTCCCTTTTAAAGTTCAAATCCAATTACTGTGTATTAAAATGTCGAAAGTTAAGTTAGTTCGGAAATTTGCTCATGTAATTTGAAACTTTCCATTTTAAAGTTCAAAACATCTCTCTACGACACCAGTTTCTTTCTAGTTCAATACTCGCACTAAGGGACGCAACTAGCAAAAAAGAAAAAATAAAAAAACAGGAAACTATTTCCTTAACGCCAATAAAGAAACTATTTATAAATAAGATTTTTTTTTTGATTTTAATTATACTTGTGGCAAACACACTCAACAACCTTTTATTCACGATCAGCACTATATAAAGATACGAAGTGACTGTTGGTCCCGATAGATTGTATGGTGAGTCTAGAGGGGGGGGGGGGGGGGGGGGGGGGGTGAATAGACTCTCGTTTTTCTTTAAATTCTTTAACAGAAAAACCTTGACAACACTTTTGAGTAGGATAAGCACAGCGGAAAGATTATTAAGAGAGGGTTGCAAGAGTTTGATTAGAAGATGAGATAAGTGATGAAAAGGATGATATGCAAGCAGTAAACTAAAGCAGTAAGTAAAGAGAGGAGTGAGACGAGATTTTATAGTGGTTCGGCCAAACTTTGCCTACTTCCACTCTTCTTCCACAACTGCTGGAAGGATTGCACTATCACTTCTTTAGTACAAATACACAAAGACTTCCTTGATCACTAAGCCGGACAGCCTTTGAAGGTTTTTCAACTCCGAGAGTTTACTCCGCCTCTATCAACTTCTTCTTCTAAGTTGAGGTTGGTGAGAAAGTATTTCTTGATTCCTCCAACTGTGAAGTCTTGTAGGTGTGGGATGATTGCTTCAAATGTGCAAGACTTCTTACAAGATGTAGGGCAGTGATGGATGATCTACTTCAAATGCCTTAACACCTTAACTAGCTGGTTCACAAAAAGCTTTGAGATTTGTTCACTTTTAAGAGCTTTTTGCAAGAGAGTGAGTAGAGATAAAATGAACCAGCACCTTCTTAGTTGATGAAGGTTGGTTTATATAGGTGATGAAAATTCATCCGTTGGAGGGAAATGAATTTTTAAACCTTTTATCTGTTGGACAAGGACCATGGAGCCTCATGCATTTAATGCTTCATTAATGGGTTTGTACTATGTAGCCGTTGAAGGTATGGAGGATCTGATGACTTTTGTCTTTTAGCTCCAGAGATAGTACAACTTCATTAAATGCTCTTCGGGTAGCGTGTCCCATGAGTTGAGGTCCTTATTGTCCTAGGATGTTGTCACATCAGACAGGTAGAACATTCTTCTTGTTGATGAGAAGAAGAATACTTGTTGAAAAGAACTGTCTTCTTAATGACAACTCCTTCTTTCGTTGCTGTGGAGTCTTCTTTCGTCTTGATCAGCCTATCTTCTATTCATAACTCCTTTCGTGTGTTTGTTCTAGCTTAACACGAATTACATATGAGTTATGGCAACTTTCGTCTAGAACGAAAGTAGCGATACAATAAAAACGAAAGAGTTAGGGGTCTACTTTCTACATTACATTGGTATCATCAAAATCCTAATACATGGTTCCTAACAATTTCCCCCTTTTTGATGATGCCAAAACCTATACTCTTCTTATAAGGCTGAGAAAGTGCTCCTTAAGGATAATTCTATTAAAAACACAGCCATTATCGAGAGTTTACAAGTATTTTCTACGAAGAAGCAGCAGAAATAAGGACAAGGACTTTTTAACTCAGACAAGTGACACGAGATGTGTAACAATGAGAGTTTCATAGATATTCAGATAAAGTCATTACAAAAACTCTGTCAAAATAAATCAAAGTAAAGGATAACTTACATTTCTAAAAGATTCAACCTTTGCTGAGCTTCCTTCTTTCTTTCTTGATTGTCCTTCTCTTCCTGTCTTCTTTGTGTTCTCTCGTAGTCTATCTTCTCGTTGATTCTTGCTCTGAAAGTCCTGATTGAATTGTTTCTGACGAGCTCTTCATATCCTCCTTTGATGTTTAAACTCGTGTAATTGTTGTAGGCTTCTCGAATGTTGTTGCCATCCACTACTCCAGACTTCCACCAGGAGATCAGTTCAAACGAATTCATTCCTTCTTGATAACTCTTGCCTGACTCTTTATGCACTTTGAAAGCTGCGTTGTACGTGACATTATCAGGAGAGTCTTTGGTTATAATTGATAGATCTTTGATGAGATTCTTAACCCTTTCTCTTTCTCTAGCTTCATCATCTCTTCTCCTGATCTCTTCATCGTGTTTTTCCCACAACTCCTTGTTTTGTCTTTTAATCCTTTCGTTCTGAGTGCTCATGTAGTTTTGCCTCGTGTGGTTGTCTTTCTTCTTCAACCAGATGGGATTGTTGCAACCTTCAAACCTCTTACCGCTTCCTTCTTCGTATGGGACATAGTCCACGAAGTTTCCAATGCCATCCATGGTAACTGAGGTATTTTTCATGAGCCTTTGTCTCAGACTTGCTTGATCTCTTCTTGACAGTCCTGTGAAGAGATATTTGGCTTCAGAGCCGAAGGATTGTCGAGCCTTGTGAGGTCTGTCTTGAGTGCGACCATAGCGTCTTTGATTATGAGACTGTCCACGAGACTTAGGTTGATGAGAGAGATCCGAGACTTTGTGTGGAGAGATTCGCTTTTCTGAAGATTTTTCTTTCGTGTTATCCCTTCTTGGTTGGTTGTCATCATCCTTATCTCTGTCATTATCCCTATTTTCCCCCTTTTTGGCATCATCACCGCAGGCAGAAGGAGGTACAGATGGGATTTGTTTGATTGCAAGCAGGATGTCTTGAGCATACCCTAGAATCTGAAGAGCATATTCACCAAGTTGATAGGAATTGTCTTGATAAGTGTCAATCTTGGTACAAGCTAGGTCAACACGTTCCTTGAGGCCATAATGAGAATGCTTAATTTCGTGTTGCTGCCTAGCGACTTTGTTTGAACTTTCTTCAAGATCAGAAACTCTCTTTACCAATTGCTTAAGAGCTTTGTCGTGAGAAGGATTCGGTTGCTGCGGTTGAGATTGTATATCAAGGAGTAGATTGACTTTTTGACACAAGTCATTCAATACTCTCGTGTCCTTCTCCCTTAGGGCGAGATATTGCTTGTGAATCAGTTCAGCTGAATGAACAGTTTCTCGCATGAGGTTCATAATGGTCCGTGGGGACTCAGCGATAGAATCGTCCTCAATGTGTGTTGGAGAAGAGTTCCTGTGTTCGTCATGATGTGGTGCTTTCAGATTTCCACCATGCATCGAGTGGCCAGGTTCAGGTGAGGCTTCCTTTTTGCCCTCATGAACTGGAATGATAACACGTGATGAGTGAATTGGATTTTTACTGGATGCTTCATCCGAGTCTTCGTCTTCAGATGGTATTTTCAAGAGAGGTGGTCTTTGTGGGCAGTTAGCATAGTCTGTTTCGACCAAGATAGTGTGGCTATCTTCTGGTTCTTCGCCTTCAGTACCTTCTCCTCCTTGTGGATTATTGTCATCATCATTATCATCATCAGAATCACTGTTGTCGTCTTCTGTTTCATCATCATTGACATCATCTTCATTGTCGTTTTCATTGCTCTCGTCTTCACTTTCTTCTTCATCCTCTTCGACGATTTCGTTGCCATGAACATCTTTCGTTCCACTAGCACTTCCTTTGGGATCTCGAGGATGATCTTCTGCCATTTGGGCTTTAATTTTGGATAGCAGCATGATGTAGCGAAGTTGTTTCAATTCGGCTTCAGTTGCTGGATCCATCGGAGGTTTATGAAGAGGTACTACCAAAGGAGCTTTTTCCTTCCCGAGAGATCGATGAGTTATTCTATAAGAGTACACTCGATGGATCTCCTCAATTCGCACAGCCTTTGTGACGTCCTGAGTTTCAAGCCATTGAAGTGCGAATTCTTCTTCGTCGATCATGGCTTCAAAAGTTTCGAGAAAGACTCTGAGAGGTGCCGTGCGCCACTTGTGCCATTGTAGAACTCGATTGTAATCTCTTTCAATCGATTCTCTGAGAGATTTATCAAGGGTGTACTGGTCTGGAGAAGATTGACGAGCAGATGGTTTCGGGGTAAAAGATGTTTGAGCAGCTGTTATCTCGTCTACTAGTGCAGGTTCTTGTGTCAGAATTATCTGCTCTGCAATAGTAGGTTCTTGTGGGAGAGAATGAGCATCAGTTGTAACATCTGAGGCTGCTTTCGGGATGTTTTCTGGAGAGCCCGGCTCTTGTGGAAAACTTTGACATCTTCCCTCCATTTCTACAGTAGCAGGATCTTGAGTCAACTCTCGTAGGAGTTGCTCTGCTAGGATAGGCTCTTGTGAAAGAGGAACAGGAGATGCATTCGAATTGATGGGTTTGTGAGCAACGGGACTGCTTTCGGGCAGAGAGGTTTTCAGTTCCCCCTCAGAGGTAGCTGCTTTCGAAATATCTTCCCCCTGTGAAGTTGCTTCTTTTGACACGTTGTCCCGAATTTGAACAGATCTCATTCGACTTCGTTTGCTTAGACGAATGAGAGGTTGATCATCATCGTCTTCAGAGGAGTTCTGCACTATCAAGGTTTCGAGAGAAGGATCAACTTTCGTCTTTGATTGGGTGGTGTCTGACTTTTGAGACTTAACCCGAGAAGAGGGTTTTTCTTGTTTCTGCCGTTTTGGTTTTGGTTGAGCTTCTTCGTCAGCTTTGGGGGTTTTTAACTTTCGTTTGGACTTCCCTTTGGGTAGATTGGGTTCAAGAGGAATGCCCAATTCCAATGCCTTCTGTTTATCATATCCAGATGGCTTGTGTTTCATGTGACAGACCTTTTGACCAGGTGGAGCACTAGCTCGTAGAATCACTCCTTTTGTGGTAAGAAGATGGCTTATAATGAAACCGAAGCCCATCTTCTTTGCAATGTCTCCAGGACTTTTGCGATTGTATGTGATGGTGTGAGCGATGTTGTGGAAAATGATTTTGGACCAATCAACCTTATGCTCATGAAGAAAAGCGTGCAGCATTTTCAGTTTTTCCCTTGTGACATCATCTGTGCCAGAAGTCTTGTGGTCCACAATCTTGTTGAAGATGTCTACTGCAAACTCATAATCCAACCGGAACCATTTTTTCTTGAGGGGCCAAAAGATTTTATCTTTGGAAGGTGCCTCCTTGTGTCGTATGGATTCATAGAAATCCTCCGGATCCAGATGATAATATACCAGATTGGACTTGTAGGACTCATCTCGTCTGGGAAACCCAAAAGTTGATCGAATATCCTCAGCAGTAAACACAATGTGATGGTTATTAACTTTTGAAGATATGCTTGAGAAATCAGAAGCAACATAAGCATTCAAATAAAACTGAGTAACATCAAGAGGGTACCATTCATCATAGCGGTGAGTTACCAAACCAAACAAACCTGTTTCAAGCAAAAGAGCGATTATCCGATCTCCAAAGGCTTTATCCAAGACATACTTACGAAACCCTTCTTCGTCCCACATACTTCCTCCGACGATAAATGGAATTCTGGACTTGATAAATTCTATGTCTTCGGTGGGAAAGCTTGGTATAACTGGAGTGGATGATGGTTCAGGGTTCCCTGGGTTCTTTTCGGAAGGAGCCGCCATTGATGATAGAAAGCTTGACTATAGAGATTTTTGAAGAGAAGGGATGAAATTTGAGAGATGTAAAACAGACGGAGTAAAGGTTTGAGTAGGGTTTATAAAGCTCCGGGTTGGTGTTCGTAAAACAGTCCATTAAGAAGACTTATTCAAAAAAAAAAAAATTCAGCGGTTCTTCTTCCTCAAAAGGTAACTGATCATCATGGTTACGTGATAAGAACGTGTGCAGATCTGAAACGATCATTCCCTCATTTAATGAGGAGAGAGAAAAAGCACTCAAGTGCTGAGAGGTGCATTAAATGCACGTCTTTGTCCTGTCAGACTAGTGGGATAGAGGCGATTTTCTCGGCCATTTGATCCCAATGAAACTTTATGAACGGTTCAGATTCAAGAAGAAGTAGCGTCTTGAGTACGATTCAAAAACTCGAATGTTGTTCAGAATTTCATAAGATGAACATAAAGTTGCCCGAGAGATTCATGCTGAATAATCAACATAGTTACCCGAAAGATTCATGCTGAATAATCAACATAGTTACCCGAAAGATTCGAGTAAGATTCGATCAGAACAAACATCTAAAACAGTCAGCAAGGTTACACAGATAAGACATTGTATCTTATTAGCACATAGATAGGCACGCTTTTATTCAACAAACGAGAAGAGAAGATACATAAACATAGATGATGATTTTCAGAAAATCACTTTTTCTTCCTCTCAACCTTCTTGGATGAAGAACATTCAGGCTTATCTTTCTTCACCCTTCCAAACACTTCCCTATACCATCTTTTATAGCGCGGAAAGTTGGAACCAGTGGAGGATTCAGCCTCATCATCTTTGTCATACTTCTCTTCCAAATTTTCTTGTGCCAGAAAGGCCATGTAGTCCTTGTCAATCCATTCTTTTGGGATCTTTTCTTCATTCTCTGATTCAACGATGAATCCAGCCATATCATCGTATTGAAACGATGAGTCTGAATCAGAGACGAGATTGATAGGAACATTAGGACTATTGCCTGGGTATAAGTCACCTTGCTCCTCCCTGAGGCGCCTAGAGGCCTCTTGGAGCTTGCGAGAGTCATTTCTTGTGAACCTTTTCTTAGGTGCCATTGAGAGAGAGAAAGAGAGGATGGTGAGAATTATGTGAAATTCTCTCCCTTTTTATAGCCAAGGATTAAGGGGCTTATCCGTAAATCCGTCAATATTGCAATCAATGCTCATTACAGTGTTCAAGATAAGGCTGATTTCAGTTTGGACTGAAATTTTGATTCCCTGTACGGCCTGAGTTTCAACGTGCTTAGCATTCAATAAATTCATAATGAATTTTTGAACTCTTTTTGACCAGATATAACTTGCAATAAATGCACATAACGGTAAACCTTTCTGTGATCCGAAATCATAAGAACTTATGCAAAGCATTTATTTGGATAACACAGGCATCATGACATACAGGATAGAAAGAGAGAGAGAGACTTAAACATAAAAGGCTCAACCTACTACAGTTCAAAGGAAACGATAGGGCACGTGAAGTTCCAATCGGGTCATCTCATCAGTCACATCAGCCAGATTTGTTGTTTTGGCGAATTCATCCAACTCTTCTAGAGAGAGAGTGGGTTCGGGTGGCCGATATGTGACCGAGAGTGGACCCTTGAGAAATCCTCATAGGATTGAACATTGGGTGGAGGAACTTCAGGAAAGGGATACCATCGAGAGGTTGGTGACGATGAAGAGTCTTTGTTGGAGCTCTTCATCATCATGATTCTTTCATAGGCCTCCTGACTGGCTAGTTCCAGACGATACCTCCTTTCGGCCCTAGATTCATTGACAATAGTGTCAAGCGTCTCTTTTTCGGGGTTAGGCATTGAGTAGGTTACATTGATCATCTCTCCTTCTTCTTTCAAGCTTATGATGGTGGCATTAGGGAGCTTGCTTGCTTCCTGTAAGTGATGCTTCAGACGGGTAGCCCTCTTTTCTGCTTCGTTCATTTTTCCTTTCTCTTTGTTCATACCTGCAATCATTTCTTAGAAAGAAGTGAGTATGTCTTATGTATGGTAAAACTATTTTATAGGCAAATAAGTGTCGTGGAGATCTATACAAAATCTTTTGGATACTGACACTTTCTTGCGTGAGAGACACGAAAACAAAGGTACATGAAAAGATATGGTAAATTATTATGAAGCATAGTGAAGCAATATCACATATTAGGTCATTTCAATCATTCCGATCTCATGCCTTAAAAGAGAGAATCTTGTCTCACTCAGAGGTTTAGTGAGTATATCTGCCAATTGATCATCGGTATTAACATATTCGAGAGTAATGTCTTTCTTTTCAACATGATCACGAATAAAATGATACTTGATATCAATGTGCTTGGTCCGAGAGTGTAGAACTGGATTGTGTGTGATTGCTATAGCACTTGTATTATCACACTTAATGCTCACTTCTTGGGCATTTATCCCATAGTCTCTTAATTGATGTCTCATCCATAAGATTTGAGCACAACAACTTCCAGCTGCTATGTATTCGGCCTCAGCCGTACTAGTAGCAATGGAATGTTGTTTCTTGCTAAACCAAGACACAAGTCTTCCTCCTAGGAACTGACATGTTCCCGAGGTACTTTTTCGATCGATTCGACAACCTGCGAAGTCTGCATCTGAGTATCCTATCAGATCAAATGATCCTTCTTTCGGATACCAGAGGCCGACATTTTGTGTGCCCTTAAGATATCGCAATATCCTTTTAGTCGCACTCAGGTGACTTTCTTTCGGTTTAGCCTGAAAGCGAGCGCATACACCAACAGCAAACGAGATATCGGGTCTACTTGCTGTTAGGTATAGAAGAGAGCCAATAATACCACGAAAATTTTTCTGATCAACTTCCTTTCCTTCATTGTCAATGTCCATCCTAAGAGATGTACTCATAGGTATTTTGACGGAACTTTTTCCATCAATGCCAAACTTTCGGATCAGATCTTTTGTGTATTTGGCTTGGTTTATAAATATCCCATCAGGACATTGTTTGACTTGTAAGCCTAGAAAATAATTCAGTTCTCCCATCATACTCATTTCAAATTTTCCTTTCATGAGATTGGAGAATTTTTCACATAGATCTGGATTCGTGCTTCCAAAGATAATATCATCAACATATATTTGTACCAGTAGGATATGATCATTATCCTTTATACGAAAGAGTGTTTTGTCAACCACTCCTTTCGTGAAGCCACGATTGATTAGAAAACATGATAGTGTATCATACCAAGCTCGTGGAGCTTGTTTCAAACCGTAGAGAGCTTTCTTAAGGTGGTACACCTTTTCGAGGTCATTGTTGATAGCAAAACCAGGAGGTTGTTCAACATATACTTCTTCTTCAAGAAGTCCATTCAGGAAGGCGCTTTTGACATCCATTTGATAGACTTTGAAATTTTTGTAAGCTGCAAAAGCTAAGAATATTCGTATAGCTTCCAATCTGGCTACGGGGGCGAAGGTTTTCATCAAAATCAATACCTTCCTCCTGACAATATCCTTTAGCCACAAGGCGAGCTTTGTTCCTAACAATGAGTCCATCTTCACTCATTTTGTTTCTAAAAACCCATTTAGTTCCAATGACATTTTGATGTGATGGTCTTGGTACTAGTTCCCATACTTCATTTCGTTCAAATTGATGAAGTTCTTCTTGCATAGCTATTACCCAGTCAGGATCACATAAAGCTTCATCTACAGATTTCGGCTCTATTTGGGATAAGAAGCATGCCATCATACTTTCGTGTAATGACGCTCTTGTTCTAACACCTTCTTGAACATCTCCAATAACTTGATCTGGTGGATGATCTTTCAACCATCTAAGATCTGGCTCAAAGACATCTTGAGAAGGCTGAGTATCCATCTCTGGATATAAGGGAGGTCTATGTAGATCATTGGTTCAGATGGTGCGTTTCTAGAAGGATTGATAGGTTGATTTCCATTTGCTTGTTCAGATGACATTTCGGTTCTTGGTACTTTCGGCTGATACTTCATGTAGGATGAAAGTAAGTCTTCTTCGTCTGAGATGTCTTCGTCTACGGATTTCTGGGTATTTTGAGCTGGGATAGCAGGTATCTTGTATCCAGAGGGTTTTTCTCAGATTGCTCATCAAATTTGACGTGGATGGATTCTTCGATAATCATTGTTCGCTTGTTTCAGAACTCTGAATGCTTTGCTTTATGGATGAATATCCCATGAATAATCCTTCGTCACTCTTTCGTCAAATGCTTTAAGATAGCTTTTGCCATTGTTGTGAAT
>NW_017618711.1:4532121-4627121 GCF_001879475.1 Ipomoea nil
TCTTTTGGATACTGACACTTTCTTGCGTGAGAGACACGAAAACAAAGGTACATGAAAAGATATGGTAAATTATTATGAAGCATAGTGAAGCAATCACATATTAGGTCATTTCAATCATTCCGATCTCATGCCTTAAAAGAGAGAATCTTGTCTCACTCAGAGGTTTAGTGAGTATATCTGCCAATTGATCATCGTATTAACATATTCGAGAGCAATGTCTTTCTTTTCAACATGATCACGAATAAAATGATACTTGATATCAATGTGCTTGGTCCGAGAGTGTAGAACTGGATTGTGTGTGATTGCTATAGCACTTGTATTATCACACTTAATGCTCACTTCTTGGGCATTTATCCATAGTCTCTTAATTGATGTCTCATCCATAAGATTTGAGCACAACAACTTCCAGCTGCTATGTATTCGGCCTCAGCCGTACTAGTAGCAATGGAATGTTGTTTCTTGCTAAACCAAGACACAAGTCTTCCTCCTAGGAACTGACATGTTCCCGAGGTACTTTTTCGATCGATTCGACAACCTGCGAAGTCTGCATCTGAGTATCCTATCAGATCAAATGATCCTTCTTTCGGATACCAGAGGCCGACATTTTGTGTGCCCTTTAAGATATCGCAATATCCTTTTAGTCGCACTCAGGTGACTTTCTTTCGGTTTAGCCTGAAAGCGAGCGGCATACACCAACAGCAAACGAGATATCGGGTCTACTTGCTGTTAGGTATAGAAGAGAGCCAATAATACCACGAAAATTTTTCTGATCAACTTCCTTTCCTTCATTGTCAATGTCCATCCTAAGAGATGTACTCATAGGTATTTTGACGGAACTTTTTCCATCAATGCCAAACTTTCGGATCAGATCTTTTTGTGTATTTGGCTTGGTTTATAAATATCCCATCAGGACATTTGTTTGACTTGTAAGCCTAGAAAATAATTCAGTTTCTCCATCATACTCATTTCAAATTTTCCTTTCATGGAGATTGGAGAATTTTTCACATAGATCTGGATTCGTGCTTCCAAAGATAATATCATCAACATATATTTGTACCAGTAGGATATGATCATTATCCTTTATACGAAAGAGTGTTTTGTCAACCACTCCTTTCGTGAAGCCACGATTGATTAGAAAACATGATAGTGTATCATACCAAGCTCGTGGAGCTTGTTTCAAACCGTAGAGAGCTTTCTTAAGGTGGTACACCTTTTCGAGGTCATTGTTGATAGCAAAACCAGGAGGTTGTTCAACATATACTTCTTCTTCAAGAAGTCCATTCAGGAAGGCGCTTTTGACATCCATTTGATAGACTTTGAAATTTTTGTAAGCTGCAAAAGCTAAGAATATTCGTATAGCTTCCAATCTGGCTACGGGGGCGAAGGTTTCATCAAAATCAATACCTTCCTCCTGACAATATCCTTTAGCCACAAGGCGAGCTTTGTTCCTAACAATGAGTCCATCTTCACTCATTTTGTTTCTAAAAACCCATTTAGTTCCAATGACATTTTGATGTGATGGTCTTGGTACTAGTTCCCATACTTCATTTCGTTCAAATTGATGAAGTTCTTCTTGCATAGCTATTACCCAGTCAGGATCACATAAAGCTTCATCTACAGATTTCGGCTCTATTTGGGATAAGAAGCATGCCATCATACTTTCGTGTAATGACGCTCTTGTTCTAACACCTTCTTGAACATCTCCAATAACTTGATCTGGTGGATGATCTTTCAACCATCTAAGATCTGGCTCAAAGACATCTTGAGAAGGCTGAGTATCCATCTCTGGGATATAAGGGAGGTCTATGTAGATCATTGGTTCAGATGGTGCGTTTCTAGAAGGATTGATAGGTTGATTTCCATTTGCTTGTTCAGATGACATTTCGAGTTCTGGTACTTTCGGCTGATACTTCATGTAGGATGAAAGTAAGTCTTCTTCGTCTGAGATGTCTTCGTCTACGGATTTCTGGGTATTTTGAGCTGGGATAGCAGGTACCTTGTATCCAGAGGGGTTTTTCTCAGATTGCTCATCAAATTTGACGTGGATGGATTCTTCGATAATCATTGTTCGCTTGTTCAGAACTCTGAATGCTTTGCTTATGGATGAATATCCCATGAATAATCCTTCGTCAACTCTTTCGTCAAATGCTTTAAGATAGCTTTTGCCATTGTTGTGAATAAAACACCTGCACCCAAAAACATGAAAATATCCAATATTTGGAGTCTTACCTTTCCATAGCTCATATGGTGTTTTGTTGTGAGACTTGTTGATTAAGGATCTGTTCTGTGTATAGCATGCGGTGTTTATGGCTTCAGCCCAAAATCTCTTTGGTAGACCTGAGTGTGAGATCATTGTTCGTGCTGCTTCTTTTAGAGTTCTATTTCTTCTTTCGGCTACTCCATTTTGCTGAGGCGTTCGTGCTGCCGAGAGTTGATGAAATATTCCATTTTGAGCACAAAAATCCTTTATCACTTTGTTGACAAATTCGGTTCCTTGATCCGATCTGATTCTTGTTATTTTGACTTCCTTTTCTGTTTGAAGTTGCTTCAGAAGATTTGGCAGAGCCGTTTCTGTTTCATTCTTCTTTTTCAAGAAAAGAACCCATGTATATCTTGAAAATTCATCTACTACCACAAGGGTGTACTTTCTTCCGCTTAAACTTGCTGGATCTATTGGTCCAAAAAGATCCATGTGCAGAAGGCTTAGAGATCGAGAACTTGTGTCTACATCTTTTGACTTGAAGGACGATCTCAGCTGTTTTCCCTTTTGGCAGGCATCACATAACCTATCTTTCGTGTAAGATGTTTCGGGTAAGCCTCTCACAAGATTCCTTTTTGCAAGCTTATTTATTGTCTTCATGTTCAAGTGGCTTAGCTTGTTGTGCCATTCTTGATTGAGATCTGCATTGCTCTTAGCTACAAGACAAATGTTAGTATTAGAAGAATTTAATGAAATTACATACATGTTCTTCTTTCGTTGGCCTGTAAGTGCTGTCCTGCCATCCTTCGTGTTTATGATTTTGCACTCTTCTTTAAGGAATTCTACTTTGTATCCTTTATCGCAGAACTGACTTGTGCTTAGAAGGTTGAATTTAAGTCCTTCTACATAAGAGACATCTTGTATGATTATTCCTTTCTTGATGATATCTCCTTTTCCTCGAGTTTGGCCACTTGTTTCTCCTCCAAAGATGACTTTGGGTCCATTTATTTCTTTGAAGTTGCTCAAAATTGTTTTGTCACCAGTCATATGTCTTGAGCATCCACTGTCTACATACCATATGACCTGTTTCTCCTGCATCAAAGATCATGTATTTTTAGGTACCCACTTAGTTTCGGGTCCTTGGGGGTTAGTAGTCAATTTTGGAACCCACATTAACCTAGAGTGCACATGACTCATCCTTGGTCCTTTGTATCCGTTGGAGGTGCGATAATCGAAATAAACACTGGCAAAGATTTTGTCCTTATACTTCCTTTGTTGTTCTTTTGGTGGAGGATTTTCATAATGCCAACGATAATTGGTTTGTTTACGTCGATGTGTTATCTTTAGAGCTTTCCTCGAGAGGAGTTCCGGGTAAACAAACCAATCTTCTTCTGAAGGCCCAGTCCTTCCATTCCCATACCCAGATCTTCTGAGGATCCTTTCAGGTTGTCCGTTCTTTGAGATTTCCTGAGCAGAATTCTTTGGACGAAATTGCCTCTGGTTAACATTTGTCTTTTTATAGGATCGAGAATTCCAGTTAGGCTGACTCAATTTTTGGTGTGGACTTTTTCCACTGCCATTTGGTCCATTCCTTTTGACACATATTTGTCTAGGATTGCCTTTACTAGGTTTTCTCTTTCCTGTTTCCACAATTCGTTGTACAGCCTTTCCTTTTGGTTGGCTTGTTGATTGTGGTGCTGTGACATTGTTATGTACCATCATAGGCTCGGGCAGCTGGGTTGGTCCTTGAACAAATATGGTTGCAAGACTCTCATGTGAGTATGCATTCGTGGATTTGTTCGTTTCGACTTGTGAAGAGGAGCTGGAGTTAAAACCAATTCCGGTTTTCTCTCCGGGCAGTCTGGATTCGTTTAACATTCTGTCCATTAAGTTGGATGACTTGTTAAACTTGTCCAATACTTCAAGCAATTCTTGCTCTCTCTTTTCTTTTGCTGTGCACTGCTCCTTAAGAGCGAGAACATTTTTCTCGAGCTGCTCCTTAGCAATGATCAGCATTTTGTTCTCAATGCGAACTTGCTCTAATTCATTATGGCTAGTCATGAGCCGAGAGTTCTCCTCTTTTAACTTGGAGTAAGTGCTATTTATTAACTTAAACCTCCTCATCATTTTAGTGACAGATTCACTGGAGGTTTGACTCACTAAAGAACTTGATTCGGCTGAAGAGCAAGAAGAAGATTGAGAGTTTACCTCTTCTTCATCTGCCATGAGGCATAGATCCTCTGATTCTTGGCTGTAGAGGCATAGTAGTCCTTTCTCCTCATCACTGCTTTCGTCTTCTGAGCTTGAGCTTGAGGTACTACTTTCGGGTATAGCTTTTTCAGTGTTTTCGGCAACCACCATTGCTTTTCTTCTTCCCTCACTCTTGGAATTTGATGATTCTGGTTTATCACTTTTCTTGTGCTTTTCTCCAGATTCCCTTGAAGAGCTTGTGATATTGTCTCCATCTTGATATTTGCTAACCATTGGATAGGGGCAGTTTGCTTTGAAGTGCCCTGGCTTTCGGCAGTTGTAGCACAACAGCTGTGAATCAGTGGTTTCGGTCTTTGAGGCCTGAGGAAAGCTTTCATGCCTCTTTCGGTGGCTTGACCGTTGTGGATCTTGAAAGTTGTTCTTTCTCATGAATCTTTTCATTTTCCTGACAAATAGGGCATATTGTTCGTCAGTTAAAAAATCACAAGAGTTAGATTTCGACCTGTTAGGGGTTGATGCCGCCTGATTTGCTACGAGGGCAATATTTCTCATTTCTGGTTCCTCGGCATCTTTCGGTTCATGTTCAAACTCATATGCTTTGAGATCACTGAAGATTTTGGCTGTGGGTGTTGTTTTCATGTCACGATTATCTCTCATTGCGATGACCTTCATTTCCCATGACTTCGGCAATCCACGAAGAATTTTTAGATTCATCTCCTTTTCGGTGAGTTCTTTTCCAAGGTCTGATAAGTCTCCCATTAATCTTGTGAATCTTAACTCCATCTCCATGATCGTCTCATTTGGTTGCATCTTAAAGTCTTCGAACTTCTTCATGGCTATTGTCAGTTTGTTGTCCTTTTCTTGTTCATCTCCTTCTCCCAAGTCCATTAGAACTTTCCATACTTCCATAGCATTTTTACATTTTCTGACTCTGGGGAAGAGTGAATCATCTAGAGAGTTGTAAAGAATGTTCCTCGCCACATTGTCCAGGTTTGCTCTTGTTCTTTCTTCCGAGTTATACTGCTCTTTCGGCTTTGGTATTATTTGTGGAGCATCTGGTCCTTGAGCAGCAGCCTGTGCATTTGCCATCATCACTGTGATAGGTCCAGTAGTTATGACGTCCCACATTTCATCATGAATAGAGCACAGAAGAGCCTGCATTCTTAATTTCCAGTCATCAAACTTGGCAAAACTAAAAGCAAGCTGTCTAGAACGATTTTGTGCATGTTCCTTTTCCATTTTTTTTTAAAAAAAAATCGTGCAACTAGGAAGATCCCAAAAAAAAATCAAAGGTGGATCTACCAAGCAGTAAAACGCAAAAAGCCTTCACCGTTCAAGGTATTCGGCTTTGATACCACTTGTTGGTCCCGATAGATTGTATGGTGAGTCTAGAGGGGGGGGGGGGGGTGAATAGACTCTCGTTTTTCTTTAAATTCTTTAACAGAAAAACCTTGACAACACTTTTGAGTAGGATAAGCACAGCGGAAAGATTATTAAGAGAGGGTTGCACGAGTTTGATTAGAAGATGAGATAAGTGATGAAAAGGATGATATGCAAGCAGTAAACTAAAGCAGTAAGTAAAGAGAGGAGTGAGACGAGATTTTATAGTGGTTCGGCCAAACTTTGCCTACTTCCACTCTTCTTCCACAACTGCTGGAAGGATTGCACTATCACTTCTTTAGTACAAATACACAAAGACTTCCTTGATCACTAAGCCGGACAGCCTTTGAAGGTTTTTCAACTCCGAGAGTTTACTCCGCCTCTATCAACTTCTTCTTCTAAGTTGAGGTTGGTGAGAAAGTATTTCTTGATTCCTCCAACTGTGAAGTCTTGTAGGTGTGGGATGATTGCTTCAAATGTGCAAGACTTCTTACAAGATGTAGGGCAGTGATGGATGATCTACTTCAAATGCCTTAACACCTTAACTAGCTGGTTCACAAAAAGCTTTGAGATTTGTTCACTTTTAAGAGCTTTTTGCAAGAGAGTGAGTAGAGATAAAATGAACCAGCACCTTCTTAGTTGATAAAGGTTGGTTTATATAGGTGATGAAAATTCATCCGTTGGAGGGAAATGAATTTTTAAACCTTTTATCTGTTGGACAAGGACCATGGAGCCTCATGCATTTAATGCTTCATTAATGGGTTTGTACTATGTAGCCGTTGAAGGTATGGAGGATCTGATGACTTTTGTCTTTTAGCTCCAGAGATAGTACAACTTCATTAAATGCTCTTCGGGTAGCGTGTCCCATGAGTTGAGGTCCTTATTGTCCTAGGATGTTGTCACATCAGACAGGTAGAACATTCTTCTTGTTGATGAGAAGAAGAATACTTGTTGAAAAGAACTGTCTTCTTAATGACAACTCCTTCTTTCGTTGCTGTGGAGTCTTCTTTCGTCTTGATCAGCCTATCTTCTATTCATAACTCCTTTCGTGTGTTTGTTCTAGCTTAACACGAATTACATATGAGTTATGGCAACTTTCGTCTAGAACGAAAGTAGCGATACAATAAAAACGAAAGAGTTAGGGGTCTACTTTCTACATTACATTGGTATCATCAAAATCCTAATACATGGTTCCTAACAGTGACATTCTTGACAAAGAATTTAAATGATAAACCTTTAAATCATTTATATTAAAATTTTTAAATGAAAACAATGTTGCGATAACAAAAATGATGTTGAGATGACTGAGTTGGTCTAAGGTGCTAGATTAAGGTTCTGGTCCGAAAGGGCGTGGGTTCAAATCCCACTCTCAACAATGATTATAGTTTCTAACTAAATTTCAAAATCAGGTTTGCATATCCAATTACTCCGTATTAAAATGCCCAAAGTGAAGTTAGTTCGGAAATTTGCTCCCGTAATTTGAAACTTTCCTTTTTAAAGTTCAAAACCAAATACTCCGTATTAAAATGTCCAAAGTTAAGTTAGTTCGGAAATAAGCTCCCGTAATTTGAAGCTTTCCCTTTTAAAGTTCAAATCCAATTACTGTGTATTAAAATGTCGAAAGTTAAGTTAGTTCGGAAATTTGCTCATGTAATTTGAAACTTTCCATTTTAAAGTTCAAATCCAAATACTCCGTATAAAAATGTACAAAGTTAAGTTAGTTCGGAAATAAGCTCCCGTAATTTGAAGCTTTCCCTTTTAAAGTTAAAATCGAATTACTGTGTATTAAAACGTCCAAAGTTAAGTTAGTTCGAAAATTTGCTCATGTAATTTGAAACTTTCCATTTTAAATTTCAAAACATCTCTATACGATACCGTTTCTTTTTAGTTCAATACTCGGACTAAGGGACGCAACTAGCAAAAAAGAAAAAATAAAAAAAAAGGAAACTATTACCTTAACGCAAATAAAGAATCTATTTATAAATAATTTTTTTTTTTTTTACTTTTAATTATTCTTGTGGCCAACACACTCAACAACCTTTTATTCACGATCATCACTATATAAAGATACGAAGTGACATTCTTAACAAAGAATTTAAATGTTAAACTTTTAAATCATTTATATTTAAATTGTTAAATGAAAACAATGTTGCGATAACCAAAATAATGTTGAGATGGCTGAGTTGGTCTAAGGCCCCAGATTAAGGTTCTGGTCCGAAAGGGCGTGGGTTCAAATCCCACTCTGAACAATGATTATAGTTTCTAACTAACTTTCAAAATCAGGTTTGCATATCCAATTACTCCGTATTAAAATGCCCAAAGTGAAGTTAGTTCGGAAATTTGCTCCCGTAATTTGAAGCTTTCCTTTTTAAAGTTCAAAACCAAATACTCCGTATTAAAATGTCCAAAGTTAAGTTAGTTCGGAAATAAGCTCCCGTAATTTGAAGCTTTCCCTTTTAAAGTTCAAATCCAATTACTGTGTATTAAAATGTCGAAAGTTAAGTTAGTTCGGAAATTTGCTCATGTAATTTGAAACTTTCCATTTTAAAGTTCAAAACATCTCTCTACGACACCAGTTTCTTTCTAGTTCAATACTCGCACTAAGGGACGCAACTAGCAAAAAAGAAAAAATAAAAAAATAGGAAACTATTACCTTAACGCCAATAAAGAAACTATTTATAAATAAGATTTTTTTTTTGATTTTAAATATACTTGTGGCCAACACACTCAACAACCTTTTATTCACGATCAGCACTATATAAAGATACGAAGTGACATTCTTGACAAAGAATTTAAATGATAAACTTTTAAATCATTTATATTAAAATTGTTAAATGAAAACAATGTTGCGATAACAAAAATGATGTTGAGATGGCTGAGTTGGTCTAAGGCGCCAGATTAAGGTTTTGGTTTGAAAGGGCGTGGGTTCAAATCCCACTCTCAACAATGATTATAGTTTCTAACTAAATTTCAAAATCAGGTTTGCATATCCAATTACTCCGTATTAAAATGCCCAAAGTGAAGTTAGGGGGGTGTATTCAATCATGACTTTTGTAGAGTTTTAAAATGATAGATTTTAATAAACTTTGATTGACTTTCACAGAGTCATTTAAAACTTTTTAAAACTTTATAGGACTCTATAAAAGTCTATATAAAAAACATTCATAGACTTTTATCAACTTTTTATTTTAAAAAGTCTACAAAAGTCATTGAAATTCTAAATTGAATACACCCTTACAAACTTTCAATGACTTTGATTCTTATCATTTATAATTTTCTTACAAAACATTTATAATATATCATAAAATTCTTCTTATTATATAGTTCTTCACCCACATCAACATTCTCAAGATTATTATTTTTTATCCATAGTATGCTGAGACTTATATACTAATTACTTATTATTCAAAAAAAAATGCTAATTACTTATATATATTATTAATAAACATCAACAAAAAAAAACTATTTCATTAGAAAGTCATAACAATATTATACAATAAAATTTATAATAAAAGAATTGATCAAATAAAATATTTAAAAATATAATTACAAGTTCCATAAAATAAAAAAATAAAAATCTAATATTAATAATATATATAAAAAAAATTATACTTGATATATTGCTAGACATCTATCATGCAGAGTACTATTATTTGCAATAGCAATTTAAGACTGCAAACAGCAACAAGGTGCTATTGTTTGTAACCCCAAATTGTTATGGCGAACAGTAGTTCGCTATTCGTAGTAACTTGTTCGTTAAAAAAGGAAAAATATATATTACAAATATAAGCATAAAAAGAATAAAAAACAAAATATATAAGTATTTATATGAATATTATGAAACTTATACTAAAATTTGACAATGAAAAATTTGCTTTGTTCATGTATTTAGAGGGAATTAGAGAAAGTTAGGGATAAAAAATTCATAGAAAAAATAAAAATCAATAAAAAAAAGCAATAATGAAGTAAAAATAATATTATTTCAAATTTTTAGATGAAGATTGTAAAGTTTAGGAGAGAGAAAAATTAGTAGAGTTTAGGTATGAGGAAAATATAGGAAAATGAAGAAAAAAATAATTTTATTGAATTTAGATATGTTTATAAAGTTTAAATAGGGAGAAAAAAATAGAGTTTTAATAGAGAGAGAAAACATTCAAAGTTGTAAGAAAGAAAATTTTGAAATCTTGGGGTTGATGGTTGGATTTCAACTATTTATATTTGAGAAGAAAAAGTCTACAAAAGTCTTAAAATTAAAAAGTCTACAAAAGTTCATAACTTTTGAATACCACATGACTTTTAAAGACTCTTTAAAAGTCTTAATCGAATACCATACGACTTTTAAAGACTCTTTAAAAATCTTGATTTAATACCGCCTGACTTTTAAAGACTCTCTAAAAGTTTGAATCGAATACCTCCAAACTTTTAAAGTTCATAAAAGCCTTTAAAAGTCGATGAAAGTCATGATTGAATACACCCCCCTTAGTTCGGAAATTTGCTCCCGTAATTTGAAACTTTCCTTTTTAAAGTTCAAAACCAAATACTCCGTATTAAAATGTCCAAAGTTAAGTTAGTTCGGAAATAAGCTCCCGTAATTTGAAGCTTTCCCTTTTAAAGTTCAAATCCAATTACTGTGTATTAAAATGTCGAAAGTTAAGTTAGTTCGGAAATTTGCTCATGTAATTTGAAACTTTCCATTTTAAAGTTCAAATCGAAATACTCCGTATAAAAATGTACAAAGTTAAGTTAGTTCGGAAATAAGCTCCCGTAATTTGAAGCTTTCCCTTTTTAAAGTTAAAATCGAATTATTGTGTATTAAAACGTCCAAAGTTAAGTTAGTTCGAAAATTTGCTCATGTAATTTGAAACTTTCCAATTTAAAGTTCAAAACATCTCTCTACGACACCAGTTTCTTTCTAGTTCAATACTCGCACTAAGGGACGCAACTAGCAAAAAAGAAAAAATAAAAAAAGAGGAAACTATTACCTTAACGCAAATAAAGAAACTATTTATAAATAAGATTTTTTTTTTTGATTTTAATTATACTTGTGGCCAACACACTCAACAACCTTTTATTCACGATCAGCACTATATAAAGATACGAAGTGACATTCTGGACAAAGAATTTAAATGATAAACTTTTAAATCATTTATATTAAAATTGTTAAATGAAAACAATGTTGCGATAACAAAAATAATGTTGAGAGGGCCGAGTTGGTCTAAGGTGCCAGATTAAGGTTCTGGTCCGAAAGGGCGTGGGTTCAAATCCCACTCTCAACAATGATCATTGTTTCTAACTAAATTTCAAAATCAGGTTTGCATATCCAATTACTCCGTATTAAAATGCCCAAAGTGAAGTTAGTTCGGAAATTTGCTCTCGTAATTTGAAGCTTTCCTTTTTAAAGTTCAAAACCAAATACTCCGTATTAAAATGTTCAAAGTTAAGTTAGTTCGGAAATAAGCTCCCGTAATTTGAAGCTTTCCCTTTTAAAGTTCAAATCCAATTACTGTGTATTAAAATGTCGAAAGTTAAGTTAGTTCGGAAATTTGCTCATGTAATTTGAAACTTTCCATTTTAAAGTTCAAAACATCTCTCTACGACACCAGTTTCTTTCTAGTTCAATACTCGCACTAAGGGACGCAACTAGCAAAAAAGAAAAAATAAAAAAACAGGAAACTATTTCCTTAACGCCAATAAAGAAACTATTTATAAATAAGATTTTTTTTTTAATTTTAATTATACTTGTGGCCAACACACTCAACAACCTTTTATTCACGATCAGCACTATATAAAGATACGAAGTGACATTCTTGACAAAGAATTTAAATGATAAACTTTTAAATCATTTATATTAAAATTGTTAAATGAAAACAATGTTGCGATAACAAAAATGATGTTGAGATGGCCGAGTTGGTCTAAGGCCCTAGATTAAGGTTCTGGTCCGAAAGGGCGTGGGTTCAAATCCCACTCTCAATAATGATTATAGTTTCAAATTAAATTTCAAAATCAGGTTTGCATATCTAATTACTCCGTATTAAAATTAAAATGCCCAAAGTGAAGTTAGTTCGGAAATTTGCTCTCGTAATTTGAAGATTTCCTTTTTAAAGTTCAAAACCAAATACTCCGTATTAAAATGTCCAAAGTTAAGTTAGTTCGGAAATAAGCTCCGGTAATTTGAAGCTTTCCCGTTTAAAGTTCAAATCCAATTACCGTGTATTAAAATGTCGAAAGTTAAGTTAGTTCGGAAATTTGTTCATGTAATTTGAAACTTTCCATTTTAAAGTTCAAATCCAAATACTCCGTATAAAAATGTACAAAGTTAAGTTAGTTCGGAAATAAGCTCCCGTAATTTGAAGCTTTCCCTTTTAAAGTTAAAATCGAATTACTGTGTATTAAAACGTCCAAAGTTAAGTAATTCGAAAATTTGCTCATGTAATTTGAAACTTTCCATTTTAAATTTCAAAACATCTCTATACGATACCGTTTCTTTTTAGTTCAATACTCGCACTATGGGACGCAACTAGCAAAAAAGAAAAAAATAAAAAAAAAGGAAACTATTACCTTAACGCAAATAAAGAAACTAGCAAATAAAGAAACTATTTATAAATAAGTTTTTTTTTTTTTTTTTTTTTTTTTTTTACTTTTAATTATTCTTGTGGCCAACACACTCAACAACCATTTATTCAGATCATCACTATATAAAGATACGAAGTGACATTCTTAACAAAGAATTTAAATGTTAAACTTTTAAATCATTTATATTTAAATTGTTAAATGAAAACAATGTTGCGATAACCAAAATAATGTTGAGATGGCTGAGTTGGTCTAAGGCCCCAGATTAAGGTTCTGGTCCGAAAGGGCGTGGGTTCAAATCCCACTCTCAACAATGATTATAGTTTCTAACTAAATTTCAAAATCAGGTTTGCATATCCAATTACTCCGTATTAAAATGCCCAAAGTGAAGTTAGTTCGGAAATTTGCTCCCGTAATTTGAAGCTTTCCTTTTTAAAGTTCAAAGCCAAATACTCCGTATTAAAATGTCCAAAGTTAAGTTAGTTCGGAAATAAGCTCCCGTAATTTGAAGCTTTCCCTTTTAAAGTTCAAATCCAATTACTGTGTATTAAAATGTCGAAAGTTAAGTTAGTTCGGAAATTTGCTCATGTAATTTGAAACTTTCCATTTTAAAGTTCAAAACATCTCTCTACCACACTAGTTTCTTTCTAGTTCAATACTCGCACTAAGGGACGCAACTAGCAAAAAAGAAAAAATAAAAAAACAAGAAACTATTACCTTAACGCCAATAAAGAAACTATTTATAAATAAGATTTTTTTTTGATTTTAATTATACTTGTGGCCAACACACTCAACAACCTTTTATTCACGATCAGCACTATATAAAGATACGAAGTGACATTCTTGACAAAGAATTTAAATGATAAACTTTTAAATCATTTATATTAAAATTGTTAAATGAAAACAATGTTGCAACAACAAAAATAATGTTGAGATGACCGAGTTGGTCTAAGGTGCCAGATTAAGGTTCTGGTCCGAAAGGGCGTGGGTTCAAATCCCACTCTCAACAATGATTATAGTTTCTAACTAAATATCAAAATCAGGATTGCATATCAAATTACTCCGTATTAAAATGCCCAAAGTGAAGTTAGTTCGGAAATTTGCTCCCGTAATTTGAAGCTTTCCTTTTTAAAGTTCAAAACCAAATACTCCGTATTAAAATGTCCAAAGTTAAGTTAGTTCGGAAATAAGCTCCCGTAATTTGAAGCTTTCCCTTTTAAAGTTCAAATCCAATTACTGTGTATTAAAATGTCGAAAGTTAAGTTAGTTCGGAAATTTGCTCATGTAATTTGAAACTTTCCATTTTAAAGTTCAGAACATCTCTCTACCACACTAGTTTCTTTCTAATTCAATACTTGCACTAAGGGACGCAACTAGCAAAAAAGAAAAAATAAAAAAACAAGAAACTATTACCTTAACGCCAATAAAGAAACTATTTATAAATAAGTTTTTTTTTTTTGATTTTAATTATACTTGTGGCCAACACACTCAACAACCTTTTATTCACGATCAGCACTATATAAAGATACGAAGTGACATTCTTGACAAAGAATTTAAATGATAAACTTTTAAATCATTTATATTAAAATTGTTAAATGAAAACAATGTTGCAATGACAAAAATAATGTTGAGATGGCCGAGTTGGTCTAAGGCGCTAGATTAAGGTTCTGGTTCTAAAGGGCGTGGGTTCAAATCGCACTCTTAACAATGATTATAGTTTCTAACTAAATTTCAAAATCAGGTTTGCATATCCAATTACTCCGTATTAAAATGCCCAAAGTGAAATTAGTTCGGAAATTTGCTCTCGTAATTTGAAGCTTTCCTTTTTAAAGTTCAAAACCAAATACTCCGTATTAAAATGTCCAAAGTTAAGTTAGTTCGGAAATAAGCTCCCGTAATTTGAAGCTTTCCCTTTTAAAGTTCAAATCCAATTACGGTGTATTAAAATGTCGAAAGTTAAGTTAGTTCGGAAATTTGCTCATGTAATTTGAAACTTTCCATTTTAAAGTTCAAAACATCTCTCTACGACACCAGTTTCTTTCTAGTTCAATACTCGCACTAAGGGACGCAACTAGCAAAAAAGAAAAAATAAAAAAACAGGAAACTATTACCTTAACTCCAATAAAGAAACTATTTATAAATAAGATTTTTTTTTTTGATTTTAATTATACTTGTGGCCAACACACTCAACAACCTTTTATTCACGATCAGCACTATATAAAGATACGAAGTGAAATTCTTGACAAAGAATTTAAATGATAAACTTTTAAATCATTTATATTAAAATTGTTAAATGAAAACAATGTTGCGATAACAAAAATGATGTTGAGATGTCCGAGTTGGTCTAAGGCGCCAGATTAAGGTTCTGGTTCGAAAGGGTGTGGGTTTAAATCCCACTCTCAACAATGTGAAATTATAATTTCTAACTAAATTTCAAAATCAGGTTTGCATATCCAATTACTCCGTATTAAAATGCCCAAAGTGAAGTTAGTTCGGAAATTTGCTCCCGTAATTTGAAGCTTTCCTTTTTAAAGTTCAAAACCAAATACTCCGTATTAAAATGTCCAAAGTTAAGTTACTTCGGAAATAAGCTCCCGTAATTTGAAGCTTTCCCTTTTAAAGTTCAAATCCAATTACCGTGTATTAAAATGTCGAAAGTTAATTTAGTTCGGAAATTTGCTCATGTAATTTGAAACTTTCCATTTTAAAGTTCAAAACATCTCTCTACGACACCAGTTTCTTTATAGTTCAATACTCGCACTAAGGGACGCAACTAGCAAAAAAGAAAAAATAAAAAAACAGGAAACTATTACCTTAACGCCAATAAAGAAACTATTTATAAATAAGATTTTTTTTTTTTGATTTTAATTATACTTGTGGCCAACACACTCAACAACCTTTTATTCACGATCAGCACTATATAAAGATACGAAGTGACATTCTTGACAAAGAATTTAAATGATAAACTTTTAAATCATTTATATTAAAATTGTTAAATGAAAACAATGTTGCAACAACAAAAATAATGTTGAGATGACCGAGTTGGTCTAAGGTGCCAGATTAAGGTTCTGGTCCGAAAGGGCGTGGGTTCAAATCCCACTCTCAACAATGATTATAGTTTCTAACTAAATATCAAAATCAGGATTGCATATCAAATTACTCCGTATTAAAATGCCCAAAGTGAAGTTAGTTCGGAAATTTGCTCCCGTAATTTGAAGCTTTCCTTTTTAAAGTTCAAAACCAAATACTCCGTATTAAAATGTCCAAAGTTAAGTTAGTTCGGAAATAAGCTCCCGTAATTTGAAGCTTTCCCTTTTAAAGTTCAAATCCAATTACTGTGTATTAAAATGTCGAAAGTTAAGTTAGTTCGGAAATTTGCTCATGTAATTTGAAACTTTCCATTTTAAAGTTCAGAACATCTCTCTACCACACTAGTTTCTTTCTAGTTCAATACTCGCACTAAGGGACGCAACTAGCAAAAAAGAAAAAATAAAAAAACAAGAAACTATTACCTTAACGCCAATAAAGAAACTATTTATAAATAAGATTTTTTTTTTGATTTTAATTATACCTGTGGCCAACACATTCAACAACCTTTTATTCACGATCAGCACTATATAAAGATACGAAGTGACATTCTTGACAAAGAATTTAAATGATAAACTTTTAAATCATTTATATTAAAATTGTTAAATGAAAATAATGTTGCGATAAGAAAATAATGTTGAGATGGCCAAGTTGGTCTAAGGCGCCAGATTAAGGTTCTGGTCCGAAAGGGCGTGGGTTCAAATCCCACTCTCAACAATGATTATAGTTTCTAACTAAATTTCAAAATCAGGTTTGCATATCAATTTACTCCGTATTAAAATGCCCAAAGTGAAGTTAGTTCGGAAATTTGCTCTCGTAATTTGAAGCTTTCCTTTTTAAAGTTCAAAACCAAATACTCCGTATTAAAATGTCCAAAGTTAAGTTAGTTCGGAAATAAGCTCCCGTAATTTGAAGCTTTACCTTTTAAAGTTCAAATCCAATTACCGTGTATTAAAATGTCGAAAGTTAATTTAGTTCGGAAATTTGCTCATGTAATTTGAAACTTTCCATTTTAAAGTTCAAAACATCTCTCTACGACACCAGTTTCTTTCTAGTTCAATACTCGCACTAAGGGACGCAACTAGCAAAAAAGAAAAAATAAAAAAACAGGAAACTATTACCTTAACTCCAATAAAGAAACTATTTATAAATAAGATTTTTTTTTGATTTTAATTATACTTGTGGCCAACACACTCAACAACCTTTTATTCACGATCAGCACTATATAAAGATACGAAGTGACATTCTTGACAAAGAATTTAAATGATAAACTTTTAAATCATTTATATTAAAATTGTTAAATGAAAACAATGTTGCAACAACAAAAATAATGTTGAGATGACCGAGTTGGTCTAAGGTGCCAAATTAAGGTTCTGGTCCGAAAGGGCGTGGGTTCAAATCCCACTCTCAACAATGATTATAGTTTCTAACTAAATATCAAAATCAGGATTGCATATCAAATTACTCCGTATTAAAATGCCCAAAGTGAAGTTAGTTCGGAAAGGGCTCTCGTAATTTGAAGCTTTCCTTTTTAAAGCTCAAAACCAAAATACTCCGTATTAAAATGTCCAAAGTTAAGTTAGTTCGGAAATAAGCTCCCGTAATTTGAAGCTTTCCCTTTTAAAGTTCAAATCCAATTACCGTGTATTAAAATGTCGAAAGTTAAGTTAGTTCGGAAATTTGCTCATGTAATTTGAAACTTTCCATTTTAAAGTTCACAACATCTCTCTACCACACCAGTTTCTTTCAAGTTCAATACTCGCACTAAGGGACGCAACTAGCAAAAAAGAAAAATTAAAAAAACAGGAAACTATTACCTTAACGCAAATAAAGAAACTATTTATAAATAAGATTTTTTTTTTTGATTTTAATTATACTTGTGGCCAACACACTCAACAACCTTTTATTCACGATCAGCACTATATAAAGATACGAAGTGACATTCTTGACAAAGAATTTAAATGATAAACTTTTAAATCATTTATATTAAAATTGTTAAATGAAAACAATGTTGCAACAACAAAAATAATGTTGAGATGACCGAGTTGGTCTAAGGTGCCAAATTAAGGTTCTGGTCCGAAAGGGCGTGGGTTCAAATCCCACTCTCAACAATGATTATAGTTTCTAACTAAATATCAAAATCAGGATTGCATATCAAATTACTCCGTATTAAAATGCCCAAAGTGAAGTTAGTTCGGAAAGGGCTCTCGTAATTTGAAGCTTTCCTTTTTAAAGTTCAAAACCAAAATACTCCGTATTAAAATGTCCAAAGTTAAGTTAGTTCGGAAATAAGCTCCCGTAATTTGAAGCTTTCCCTTTTAAAGTTCAAATCCAATTACCGTGTATTAAAATGTCGAAAGTTAAGTTAGTTCGGAAATTTGCTCATGTAATTTGAAACTTTCCATTTTAAAGTTCACAACATCTCTCTACCACACCAGTTTCTTTCAAGTTCAATACTCGCACTAAGGGACGCAACTAGCAAAAAAGAAAAATTAAAAAAACAGGAAACTATTACCTTAACGCAAATAAAGAAACTATTTATAAATAAGATTTTTTTTTTGATTTTAATTATACTTGTGGCCAACACACTCAACAACCTTTTATTCACGATCAGCACTATATAAAGATACGAAGTGACATTCTTGACAAAGAATTTAAATGATAAACTTTTAAATCATTTATATTAAAATTGTTAAATGAAAACAATGTTGCAACAACAAAAATAATGTTGAGATGACCGAGTTGGTCTAAGGTGCCAGATTAAGGTTCTGGTCTGAAAGGGCGTGGGTTCAAATCCCACTCTCAACAATGATTATAGTTTCTAACTAAATATCAAAATCAGGATTGCATATCAAATTACTCCGTATTAAAATGCCCAAAGTGAAGTTAGTTCGGAAAGGGCTCTCGTAATTTGAAGCTTTCCTTTTTAAAGTTCAAAACCAAAATACTCCGTATTAAAATGTCCAAAGTTAAGTTAGTTCGGAAATAAGCTCCCGTAATTTGAAGCTTTCCCTTTTAAAGTTCAAATCCAATTACCGTGTATTAAAATGTCGAAAGTTAAGTTAGTTCGGAAATTTGCTCATGTAATTTGAAACTTTCCATTTTAAAGTTCACAACATCTCTCTACCACACCAGTTTCTTTCAAGTTCAATACTCGCACTAAGGGACGCAACTAGCAAAAAAGAAAAATTAAAAAAACAGGAAACTATTACCTTAACGCAAATAAAGAAACTATTTATAAATAAGATTTTTTTTTTTGATTTTAATTATACTTGTGGCCAACACACTCAACAACCTTTTATTCACGATCAGCACTATATAAAGATACGAAGTGACATTCTTGACAAAGAATTTAAATGATAAACTTTAAAATCATTTATATTAAAATTGTTAAATGAAAATAATGTTGCGATAAGAAAAGTAATGTTGAGATGGCCAATTTGGTTTAAGGTGCCAGATTAAGGTTCTGGTCCAAAAGGGCGTGGGTTCAAATCCCACTCTCAACAATGATTATAGTTTCTAACTAAATTTCAAAATCAGGTTTGCATATCCAATTACTCCGTATTAAAATGCCCAAAGTGAAATTAGTTCGGAAATTTGCTCCCGTAATTTGAAGCTTTCCTTTTTAAAGTTCAAAACCAAATACTCCGTATTAAAATGTCCAAAGTTAAGTTAGTTCGGAAATAAGCTCCCGTAATTTGAAGCTTTCCCTTTTAAAGTTCAAATCCAATTACCGTGTATTAAAATGTCAAAAGTTAATTTAGTTCGGAAATTTGCTCATGTAATTTGAAACTTTCCATTTTAAAGTTCAAAACAGCTCTCTACGAAGTGACATTCTTGACAAAGAATTTAAATGATAAACTTTTAAATAATTTATATTAAAATTGTTAAATAAAAACAATGTTGCAAAAATCAAAATAATGTTGAGATGGCCGAGTTGGTCTAAGGCGCCAGATTAAGGTTCTGGTCCGAATGGGCGTGGGTTCAAATCCCACTCTCAACAATGACTATAGTTTCTAATTAAATTTCAAAATCAGGTTTGCATATCCAATTACTCCGTATTAAAATTAAAATGCCCAAAGTGAAGTTAGTTCGGAAAGGGCTCTCGTAATTTGAAGCTTTCCTTTTTAAAGTTCAAAACCAAATACTCCGTATTAAAATGTCCAAAGTTAAGTTAGTTCGGAAATAAGCTCCCGTAATTTGAAGCTTTCCCTTTTAAAGTTCAAATCCAATTACCGTGTATCAAAATGTCAAAAGTTAATTTAGTTCGGAAATTTGCTCATGTAATTTGAAACTTTCCATTTTAAAGTTCAAAACATCTCTCTACGACACCAGTTTCTTTCTAGTTCAATACTCGCACTAAGGGACGCAACTAGCAAAAAAGAAAAAATAAAAAAACAGGAAACTATTACCTTAACGCCAATAAATAAACTATTTATAAATAAGATTTTTTTTTTGATTTTAATTATACTTGTGGCCAACACACTCAACAACCTTTTATTCACGATCAGCACTATATAAAGATACGAAGTGACATTCTTGACAAAGAATTTAAATGATAAACTTTTAAATCATTTATATTAAAATTGTTAAATGAAAACAATGTTGCAAAAATCAAAATAATGTTGAGATGGCCGAGTTGGTCTAAGGAGCCAGATTAAGGTTCTGGTCCGAAAGGGCGTGGGTTCAAATCCCACTCTCAACAATGATTATAGTTTCAAATTAAATTTCAAAATCAGGTTTGCATATCCAATTACTCCGTATTAAAATTAAAATGCCCAAAGTGAAGTTAGTTCGGAAATTTGCTCTCGTAATTTGAAGCTTTCCTTTTTAAAGTTCAAAACCAAATACTCCGTATTAAAATGTCCAAAGTTAAGTTAGTTCGGAAATAAGCTCCCGTAATTTGAAGCTTTCCCTTTTAAAGTTCAAATCCAATTACCGTGTATTAAAATGTCGAAAGTTAAGTTAGTTCGGAAATTTGCTCATGTAATTTGAAACTTTCCATTTTAAAGTTCACAACATCTCTCTACCACACCAGTTTCTTTCAAGTTCAATACTCGCACTAAGGGACGCAACTAGCAAAAAAGAAAAAATAAAAAAACAGGAAACTATTACCTTAACGCAAATAAAGAAACTATTTATAAATAAGATTTTTTTTTTTTGATTTTAATTATACTTGTGGCCAACACACTCAACAACCTTTTATTCACGATAAGCACTATATAAAGATACGAAGTGACATTCTTGACAAAGAATTTAAATGATAAACTTTTAAATCATTTATATTAAAATTGTTAAATGAAAATAATGTTGCGATAACAAAAATAATGTTGAGATGGCCGAGTTGGTCTAAGGCGCCAGATTAAGGTTCTGGTCCGAGAGGACGTGTGTTCAAATCCGACTCTGAACAATGAAAATTATAGTTTCTAACTAAATTTCAAAATCAGGTTTGCATATCCAATTACTCCGTATTAAAATGCCCAAAGTGAAATTAGTTCGGAAATTTGCTCCCGTAATTTGAAGCTTTCCTTTTTAAAGTTCAAAACCAAATACTCCGTATTAAAATGTCCAAAGTTAAGTTAGTTCGGAAATAAGCTCCCGTAATTTGAAGCTTTCCCTTTTAAAGTTCAAATCCAATTACCGTGTATTATAATGTCAAAAGTTAATTTAGTTCAGAAATTTGCTCATGTAATTTGAAACTTTCCATTTTAAAGTTCAAAACATCTCTCTACGACACCAGTTTCTTTCTAGTTCAATACTCGCACTAAGGGACGCAACTAGCAAAAAAGAAAAAATAAAAAAACAGGAAACTTTTACCTTAACGCCAATAAACAAACTATTTATAAATAAGATTTTTTTTTTTATTTTAATTATACTTGTGGCCAACACACTCAACAACCTTTTATTCACGATCAGCACTATATAAAGATACGAAGTGACATTCTTGACAAAGAACTTAAATGATCAACTTTTAAATAATTTATATTAAAATTGTTAAATGAAAACAATGTTGCGAAAATTAAAATAATGTTGAGATGGCTGAGTTGGTCTAAGGCGCCAGATTAAGGTTCTGGTCCGAAAGGGCGTGGGTTCAAATCCCACTCTCAACAATGATTATAGTTTCTAACTAAATATCAAAATCAGGATTGCATATCAAATTACTCCGTATTAAAATGCCCAAAGTGAAGTTAGTTCGGAAAGGGCTCTCGTAATTTGAAGCTTTCCTTTTTAAAGTTCAAAACCAAAATACTCCGTATTAAAATGTCCAAAGTTAAGTTAGTTCGGAAATAAGCTCCCGTAAGTTGAAGCTTTCCCTTTTAAAGTTCAAATCCAATTACCGTGTATTAAAATGTCGAAAGTTAAGTTAGTTCGGAAATTTGCTCATGTAATTTGAAACTTTCCATTTTAAAGTTCACAACATCTCTCTACCACACCAGTTTCTTTCAAGTTCAATACTCGCACTAAGGGACGCAACTAGCAAAAAAGAAAAAATAAAAAAACAGGAAACTATTACCTTAACGCAAATAAAGAAACTATTTATAAATAAGATTTTTTTTTTTTTGATTTTAATTATACTTGTGGCCAACACACTCAACAACCTTTTATTCACGATCAGCACTATATAAAGATACGAAGTGACATTCTTGACAAAGAATTTAAATGATAAACATTTAAATCATTTATATTGAAATTGTTAAATGAAATTAATGTTGCAATAAAAAAAATAATGTTGAGATGGCTGAGTTGGTCTAAGGCGCCAGATTAAGGTTCTGGTCCGAAAGGGTGTGGGTTCAAATCCCACTCTCAACAATGATTATAGTTTCTAACTAAATATCAAAATCAGGATTGCATATCAAATTACTCCGTATTAAAATGCCCAAAGTGAAGTTAGTTCGGAAAGGGCTCTCGTAATTTGAAGCTTTCCTTTTTAAAGTTCAAAACCAAAATACTCCGTATTAAAATGTCCAAAGTTAAGTTAGTTCGGAAATAAGCTCCCGTAATTTGAAGCTTTCCCTTTTAAAGTTCAAATCCAATTACCGTGTATTAAAATGTCGAAAGTTAAGTTAGTTCGGAAATTTGCTCATGTAATTTGAAACTTTCCATTTTAAAGTTCACAACATCTCTCTACCACACCAGTTTCTTTCAAGTTCAATACTCGCACTAAGGGACGCAACTAGCAAAAAAGAAAAATTAAAAAAACAGGAAACTATTACCTTAACGCAAATAAAGAAACTATTTATAAATAAGATTTTTTTTTTTGATTTTAATTATACTTGTGGCCAACACACTCAACAACCTTTTATTCACGATCAGCACTATATAAAGATACGAAGTGACATTCTTGACAAAGAATTTAAATGATAAACTTTAAAATCATTTATATTAAAATTGTTAAATGAAAATAATGTTGCGATAAGAAAAGTAATGTTGAGATGGCCAATTTGGTCTAAGGTGCCAGATTAAGGTTCTGGTCCAAAAGGGCGTGGGTTCAAATCCCACTCTCAACAATGATTATAGTTTCTAACTAAATTTCAAAATCAGGTTTGCATATCCAATTACTCCGTATTAAAATGCCCAAAGTGAAATTAGTTCGGAAATTTGCTCCCGTAATTTGAAGCTTTCCTTTTTAAAGTTCAAAACCAAATACTCCGTATTAAAATGTCCAAAGTTAAGTTAGTTCGGAAATAAGCTCCCGTAATTTGAAGCTTTCCCTTTTAAAGTTCAAATCCAATTACCGTGTATTAAAATGTCAAAAGTTAATTTAGTTCGGAAATTTGCTCATGTAATTTGAAACTTTCCATTTTAAAGTTCAAAACAGCTCTCTACGAAGTGACATTCTTGACAAAGAATTTAAATGATAAACTTTTAAATAATTTATATTAAAATTGTTAAATAAAAACAATGTTGCAAAAATCAAAATAATGTTGAGATGGCCGAGTTGGTCTAAGGCGCCAGATTAAGGTTCTGGTCCGAATGGGCGTGGGTTCAAATCCCACTCTCAACAATGACTATAGTTTCTAATTAAATTTCAAAATCAGGTTTGCATATCCAATTACTCCGTATTAAAATTAAAATGCCCAAAGTGAAGTTAGTTCGGAAAGGGCTCTCGTAATTTGAAGCTTTCCTTTTTAAAGTTCAAAACCAAATACTCCGTATTAAAATGTCCAAAGTTAAGTTAGTTCGGAAATAAGCTCCCGTAATTTGAAGCTTTCCCTTTTAAAGTTCAAATCCAATTACCGTGTATCAAAATGTCAAAAGTTAATTTAGTTCGGAAATTTGCTCATGTAATTTGAAACTTTCCATTTTAAAGTTCAAAACATCTCTCTACGACACCAGTTTCTTTCTAGTTCAATACTCGCACTAAGGGACGCAACTAGCAAAAAAGAAAAAATAAAAAAACTGGAAACTATTACCTTAACGCCAATAAAGAAACTATTTATAAATAAGATTTTTTTTTTGATTTTAATTATACTTGTGGCCAACACACTAAACAACCTTTTATTCACGATCAGCACTATATAAAGATACGAAGTGACATTCTTGACAAAGAATTTAAATGATAAACTTTTAAATAATTTATATTAAAATTGTTAAATGAAAACAATGTTGCGAAAATCAAAATAATGTTGAGATGGTCGAGTTGGTCTAAGGCGCCAGATTAAGGTTCTGGTCCGAAAGGGCGTGGGTTCAAATCCCACTCTCAACAATGATTATAGTTTCAAATTAATAAAATGCCCAAAGTGAAGTTAGTTCGGAAATTTGCTCTCGTAATTTGAAGCTTTCCCTTTTAAAGTTCTAAACCAAATACTCCGTATTAAAATGTCCAAAGTTAAGTTAGTTCGGAAATAAGCTCCCGTAATTTGAAGCTTTCCCTTTTAAAGTTCAAATCCAATTACTGTGTATTAAAATGTCGAAAGTTAAGTTAGTTCGGAAATTTGCTCATGTAATTTGAAACTTTCCATTTTAAAGTTCAAAACATCTCTCTACGACACCAGTTTCTTTCTAGTTCAATACTCGCACTAAGGGACGCAACTAGCAAAAAAGAAAAAATAAAAAAACTGGAAACTATTACCTTAACGCCAATAAAGAAACTATTTATAAATAAGATTTTTTTTTGATTTTAATTATACTTGTGGCCAACACACTCAACAACCTTTTATTCACGATCAGCACTATATAAAGATACGAAGTGACATTCTTGACAAAGAATTTAAATGATAAACTTTTAAATAATTTATATTAAAATTGTTAAATGAAAACAATGTTGCGAAAATCAAAATAATGTTGAGATGGTCGAGTTGGTCTAAGGCGCCAGATTAAGGTTCTGGTCCGAAAGGGCGTGGGTTCAAATCCCACTCTATAGTTTCAAATTAATAAAATGCCCAAAGTGAAGTTAGTTCGGAAATTTGCTCTCGTAATTTGAAGCTTTCCCTTTTAAAGTTCTAAACCAAATACTCCGTATTAAAATGTCCAAAGTTAAGTTAGTTCGGAAATAAGCTCCCGTAATTTGAAGCTTTCCCTTTTAAAGTTCAAATCCAATTACCGTGTATTAAAATGTCGAAAGTTAAGTTCGTTCGGAAATTTGCTCATGTAATTTGAAACTTTCCATTTTAAAGTTCAAAACATCTCTCTACGACACCAGTTTCTTTCTAGTTCAATACTCCCACTAAGGGACGCAACTAGCAAAAAAGAAAAAATAAAAAAACAGGAAACTATTACCTTAACGCCAATAAAGAAACAATTTATAAATAAGATTTTTTTTTTTTTGATTTTAATTATACTTGTGGCCAACACACTCAACAACCTTTTATTCACGATCAGCACTATATAAAGATACGAAGTGACATTCTTGACAAAGAATTTAAATGATAAATGACTGCTTACATTTAAAAATTTAATTATAAATGACTTAAATGTTTAACATTTAAATTTATTGTTAAGAATGAAACTTCGTATCCTTGGATAGTGCTGATCGTGAATAAAAGGTTGTTGTGTGTGTTGGCCACAAGTATAATTAAAAGAAAAAAATGTCTTATTTATAAATAGTTTCTTTGTTGGTGTTAAGTTAAATGTTTTCTGTATTTTTTTTTTTTGCTAGTTGCGTCCCTTAGTGCGAGGGTTGAACTAGAAAGGAATTGTAGTTGTCGAGAGATGTTTTGATCTTTAAAAGGGAAAGCTACAAATTACGGAAGCAAATTAACGAACTAACTTAAATTC
This sequence comes from Ipomoea nil, assembly GCF_001879475.1. Taxonomy (NCBI): domain Eukaryota; kingdom Viridiplantae; phylum Streptophyta; class Magnoliopsida; order Solanales; family Convolvulaceae; genus Ipomoea; species Ipomoea nil. The sequence continues at coordinate 4,557,788 of NW_017618711.1, forward strand.
GGACATTTTAATACGGAGTAATTTGATTTGAACATTAAAAGGGAAAGCTTCAAATTACCGGCGCAAATTTCCGAACAAACTTTACTTTGGACATTTTAATACGGGGTAATTTGATTTGAACTTTAAAAGGGAAAGCTTTAAATTACGGGTTCAAATTTCCGAACTAACTTAACTTTGGGCATTTTAATATGGAGTAATTGGATTTGAACTTTAAAAGGGGAAGCTTCAAATTACAGGAGCAAATTTCCAAACTATGTTAGTTAGAAACTGTAATTGCTGTTGAGAGTGGGATTTGAAACCACGCCCTTTCGGACCAGAACCTGAATCTGGCTCCTTAGACCAACTCGGCCATCTCAACATTATTATTTTTATCACAACATTGTTTTAATTTAACAATTTAAATTTAAATGATTTAAATGTTTAACATTTAAATTCTTTGTTAAGAATGACACTTCATATCCTTAGTTAATAGTGTTGATCATGAATAAAAGGTTGTTGAGTGTGTTGGCCATAATTATAATTAAAAGAAAAAAATTATCTTATTTATAAATAGTTTCTTTGTTGGTGTTATGTTAATAGTTTTCTTTTGTTTTTTTTTGCTAGTTGCGTCCCTTAGTGCGAGGGTTGAACTAGAAAGAAACAGATGTTTTAGAGAGATGTTTTAAACTTTAAAAGGGAAAGCTTCAAATTACGGGAGAAAATTTCGGAACAAACATAACTTTGGAAATTTTAATACGGAGTAATTGGATTTGAACTTTAAAAGGGAAAGCTTCAAATTACGGGAGCAAATTCCCGAACTAACTTAACTTTGGAAATTTTAATACAGATTAATTGGATATGCAAACATGATTTAGAAATTTAGTTAGAACCAGCAATTGTTGTTGAGAGTGGGTTTTGAACCCACACCCACGCCCTTTCAGACCAGAACCTTAATCTAGCGACTTAGACCAACTTGGCCATCTCAACATTAATTTTGTTATCACAACATTGCTTTCATTTAACAATTTAAATATAAATGACTTAAATGTTTAACATTGAAATTTATTGTTAAGAATGAAACTTCGTATCCTTGGATAGTGCTGATCGTGAATAAAAGGTTGTTGTGTGTGTTGGCCACAAGTATAATTAAAAGAAAAAAATATCTTATTTATAAATAGTTTCTTTGTTGGTGTTAAGTTAAATGTTTTTTGTATTTTTTTTTTGCTAGTTGCGTCACTTAGTGCGAGGGTTGAACTAGAAAGGAATTGTTGTTGTCGAGAGATGTTTTGATCTTTAAAAGGGAAAGCTACAAGTTACGGAAGCCAATTAACGAACTAACTTAAATTCGGACATTTTATTACGGTGTAATTTGATTTGAACTTTAAAAGGGAAAGCTTCAAATTACGGGAGCAAATTCCTGAACTAACTTGACTTTGGAAATTTTAATACGGGGTAATTTGATTTGAACTTTAAAAGGGAAAGCTTTAAATTACGGGTTAAAATTTCTGAACTAACTTAACTTTGGGCATTTTAATATGGAGTAATTGGATTTGAACTTCAAATTACTGGAGCAAATTTCCAAATTATTTTAGTTAGAAACGGTAATCGTTGTTGATAGTGGGATTTGAACCCACACCCTTTCGGACCAAAACCTGAAAATGGCACCTTTGACCAACTCGGCCATCTCAACATTATTTTTGCTATCACAACATTGTTTTCATTTATTAATTTAAATATAAATGATTTAAGTGTTTAACATTTAAATTCTTTGTTTAGAATGACACTTCGTATCCTTGGATAATAGTCCTGATTGTGAATAAAAGGTAGTTGAGTGTGTTGGCCACAATTATAATTAAAAGAAAAAAATATCTTATTTATATATAGTTTCTTTGTTGGTGTTAAGTTAATAGTTTTCTATTTTTTTTTGCTAGTTGCGTCCCTTAGTGCGAGCGTTGAACTTGAATGACACAGATGTTTTAGAGAGAGGTTTTGAACTTTAAAAGGGAAAGCTTCAAATTACGGGAGAAGAGTAATTGGATTTGAACTTTAAAAGGGAAAGCTTCAAATTACGGGAGCAAATTCCTAAACTAACTTAACTTTGGACATTTTAATATGGAGAAATTGGATATGCAAACATGATTTTGAAATTTAGTTAGAACCGGCAATCGTTGTTGAGAGTGGGAATTGAACCCACGCCCTTTCGGACCAAAACCTTAAACTGGCGCCTTAGACCAACTCAGCCATCATAACATTAATTTTGTTATCACAACATTGCTTACATTTAAAAATTTAATTATAAATGACTTAAATGTTTAACATTTAAATTTATTGTTAAGAATGAAACTTCGTATCCTTGGATAATGCTGATCGTGAATAAAAGGTTGTTGTGTGTGTTGGCCACAAGTATAATTAAAAGAAAAAAATATCTTATTTATAAATAGTTTCTTTGTTGGTGTTAAGTTAAATGTTTTCTGTATTTTTTTTTTTTTGCTAGTTGCGTCCCTTAGTGCGAGGGTTGAACTAGAAAGGAATTGTTGTTGTAGAGAGATGTTTTGATCTTTAAAAGGGAAAGCTACAAATTACGGAAGAAAATTAACGAACTAACTTAAATTAGGACATTTTAATACGGAGTAATTTGATTTGAACATTAAAAGGGAAAGCTTCAAATTACCGGAGCAAATTTCTGAACAAACTTTACTTAGGACATTTTAATACGGGGTAATTTGATTTGAACTTTAAAAGGGAAAGCTTTAAATTACGTGTTCAAATTTCCGAACTAACTTAACTTTGGGCATTTTAATATGGAGTAATTGGATTGAACTTCAAATTACAGGAGCAAATTTCTGAACTATTTTAGTTAGAAACGGTAATCGTTGTTGAGAGTGGGATTTGAACCCACGCCCTTTCGGACCAGTACCTGAATCTGGCGCCTTAGACCAAATAGGCCATCTCAACATTATTTTTGCTATCACAACATTGTTTTCATTTATCAATTTAAATATAAATGATTTAAATGTTTAACATTTAAATTCTTTGTTAAGAATGACACTTCGTATCCTTGGATAATAGTCCTGATTGTGAATAAAAGATTGTTGAGTGTGGTGGCCACAATTATAATTAAAAGAAAAAAATATCTTATTTATATATAGTTTCTTTGTTGGTGTTAAGTTAGTAGTTTTCTATTTTTTTTGCTAGTTGCGTCCCTTAGTGCGAGGGTTGAACTTGAATGAAACAGATGTTTTAGAGAAATGTTTTGAACTTTAAAAGGGAAAGCTTCAAATTACGGGAGCAAATTTCTGAACTAACTTAACTTTGGACATTTTAATACGGTGTAATTGGATTTGAACTTTAAAAGGGAAAGCTTCAAATTACGGCCATCTCAACATTATTTTAGTAATTACAACATTGTTTTAATTTAACAATTTAAATTTAAATGATTTAAATGTTTAACATTTAAATTCTTTGTTAAGAATGACACTTCGTATCCTTGGATAGTGCTGATCGTGAATATAAGGTCGTTGTGTGTGTTGGCCACAAGTATAATTTAAAAAAAATATATTTAATTATAAATAGTTTCTTTGTTGGTGTTGAGTTAAATTTTTTCTGTATTTTTTTTTTTCTTGGCTAGTTGCGTCACTTAGTGCGAGGGTTGAACTAGAAAGAAATTGTTGTTGTAGATAGATGTTTTGATCTTTAAGAGGGAAAGCTACAAATTACGGAAACAAATTAACGAACTAACTTAAATTTGGACATTTTAATACAGAGTAATTTGATTTGAACTTTAAAATGGAAAGCTTCAAATTACCGGAGCAAATTTCCGAACTAACTTTACTTTGGACATTTTAATACGGGGTAATTAGATTTGAATTTTAAAAGGGAAAGTTTTAAATTACGGGTTCAAATTTCCGAACTAACTTAACTTTGGGAATTAAAATGTTGAGTAATTGGATTTGAACTTCAAATTAAAGGAGCAAATTTCCGAACAATTTTAGTTAGAAACGGTAATCGTTGTTGAGAGTGGGATTTGAACCCACGCCCTTTCGGACCAAAACCTAAAGTTGGCACCTTAGACCAACTCGGCCATCTCAACATTATTTTAGCTATCGCAAAATTGTTTTCATTTATCAATTTAAATATAAATGATTTAAATGTTTAACATTTAAGTTGTTGAGGTTTCATTCTTAACAATAAATTTAAATGTTAAACATTTAAGTCATTTATATTTAAATTGTTAAATGAAAGCAATGTTGTGATAACAAAATTAATGTTGAGATGCCCAATTTGGTCTAAGGCGCCAGATTAAGGTTCTGGTCCGAAAGGGTGTGGGTTCAAATCCCACTCTCAACAACGATTGCAGGTTCTAACTAAATTTCAAAATCACGTTTGCATATCCAATTTCTCCGTATTAAAATTTCCAAAGCTTTCCCTTTTAAAGTTCAAATCCAATTACTCCGTATTAAAATTTCCAAAGTTATGTTTGTTCGGAAATTTTCTCCCGTAATTTGAAGCTTTCCCTTTTAAAGTTCAAAACATCTCTCTAAAACATCTGTTTCTTTCTAGTTCAACCCTCACACTAAGGGGCGCAACTAGCAAAAAAAACAAATAGAAAACTATTAACATAACACCAACAAAGAAACTATTTATAAATAAGATATTTTTTTCTTTTAATTATAATTATGGCCAACACACTCAACAACCTTTTATTCACGATCAACACTATTATCCAAGGATATGAAGTGTCATTCTTAACAAAGAATTTAAATGTTAAACATTTAAATCATTTAAATTTAAATTGTTAAATTAAAACAATGTTGTAATTACTAAAATAATGTTGAGATGGCCGTGTTGGTTTAAGGCGCCAGATTCAGGTTCTAAGTAAAATAGTTTGGAAATTTGCTCCTGTAATTTGAAGCTTCCCCTTTTAAAGTTCAAATCCAATTACTCCATATTAAAATGTCCAAAGTTAAGTTAGTTCAGAAATTTGAACACGTAATTTAAAGCTTTCCCTTTTAAAATTCAAATCTAATTACCTCGTATTAAAATGTCGAAAGTAAAGTTTGTTCGGAAATTTTCTACGGTAATTTGAAGCTTTCCCTTTTAATGTTCAAATCAAATTACTCCGTATTAAAATGTCCGAATTTAAGTTTGTTCGTTAATTTGCTTCCGTAATTTGTAGCTTTCCCTTTTAAAGATCAAAACATCTCTGTACAACAACAATTCCTTTCTAGTTCAACCCTCGCACTAAGGGATGCAACTATCAAAAAAAAAAAATACCGAAAACATTTGACTTAACACCAACAAAGAAACTATTTATGAATAAGATATTTTTTTCTTTTAATTATACTTGTGGCCAACACACAACAACAACCTTTTATTCACGATTAGCACTATCCAAGGATACGAGGTTTCATTCTTAACAATAAATTTAAATGTTAAACATTTAAGTCACTTATATTTAAATTGTTCAATGAAAGCAATGTTGTGGGATAACAAAATTAATGTTGAGATGCCCGAGTTGGTCTAAAGCGCCAGATTAAGGTTCTGGTCCGAAAGGGTGTCGGTTCAAATCTCACTCAACAACGATTGCAGGTTCTAACTAAATTTCAAAATCACGTTTGCATATCCAATTTCTCTATATTAAAATTTCCAAAGCTTTCCCTTTTAAAGTTCAAATCCAATTACTCCGTATTAAAATTTCCAAAGTTATGTTTGTTCGGAAATTTTCTCCCGTAATTTGAAGCTTTCCCTTTTAAAGTTCAAAACATCTCTCTAAAACATCTGTTTCTTTCTAGTTATACCCTCACACTAAGGGACGCAACTAGCAAAAAAAAAAAACAAATAGAAAACTATTAACATAACACCAACAAAGAAACTATTTATAAATAAGATATTTTTTTCTTTTAGGGTCTGTTTGGAAACCCGGAAAATGAGTCCAGATTTCTGGTGTTTGATTAGGTTGGAAAATGAGTGGTCAAAGGAAAATGAAGAGTGGTCAATGGAAAATGAGGCCAATTTTTCGGAAAATGACTTCCCCTTTTTTTGAGGGGAAGTCATTTTCCATCATTCGGTTCATCACTGCTGGAGCTGAAGGTTCATTGCCACAACATCAACGACCGTCGCCGGATACTACATCAACACCAAAGACCATCACCGGCGACCATCACCACTGTTGGAGGTTCATCCCGCTGCCGCCGATCTACCTGTCACCACCGTCGATCTACCCGTCGCTGCCGTCGATCTGCACGTCGCCGCCGTCGATCTGCACGTTGCTGCTGAGGAAGACTGAGGAAGCAACCCCAGGTACGCCGTTGCTCTGCCCAGCCACCGCGTCCGGTCACCGCCACTGCTCTGCTCTGCCATTGCTTCCAGTCACCGCCTACCACCATCACTATTGGTTGAGAAAAAAGAAAGAGGTAGACGAAGGTTTCAAGGGCCGAATCTGCTGTCCACCGCCACTGTCAAGGGTTGTTGCTTCAATTTCAATTTCAATTTCATCATTTCTATTGTTGTTGTCCACCACCGTCGCCTGCTGTCCACCACAAATTTCACCATTTCTATTTTCAATTTCAATTTCACCATTTCGATTGTTGTTGTGATTGCTGTCCACCAGCGCCGTTTGCTGTGTCCAACACCAATTTCACCATTTCTATTTTCAATTTCAATTTCACCATTTCTATTGTTGTTGTTGTCCACCACCATCATCTGCTATGTTTGTCTAAATACTTATTTCACAATTTCTAATTTTGTGCTTTGTTTATGTATAATGTTATGTTAAAAAATAATAATTTGTGATTTTTGTTTTTGGATTTTGTCATTTTCTAGAAAATGAACCAAACATACAAACACAATTTTCCGTTGTGTAGCCAACACCGGAAATGAACATGTTTTCTGAAAAATAACTCATTTTCCAAAAAACATTTTCCAGAAGCCATTTTCCTGCTTTCCAAACGGACCCTTAATTATAATTATGGCCAACACACTCAACAACCTTTTATTCACGATCAACACTATTATACAAGGATATGAAGTGTCATTCTTAACAAAGAATTTAAATGTTAAACATTTAAATCATTTAAATTTAAATTGTTAAATTAAAACAATGTTGTGATAACTAAAATAATGTTGAGATGGCCGAGTTGGTCTAAGGCGCTAAATTCAGGTTCTGGTCTGAAAGGGCGTGGGTTCAAATCCCACTCTCAACAACAATTACAGTTTCTAACTAAAGTAGTTTCGAAATTTGCTCCTGTAATTTGAAGCTTCCCCTTTTAAAGTTCAAATCCAATTACTTCAGAAATTTGAACACGTAATTTAAAGCTTTCCCTTTTAAAGTTCAAATCTAATTACCCCGTATTAAAATGTCCAAAGTAAAGTTAGTTCGGAAATTTGCTCCGGTAATTTGAAGCTTTCCATTTTAAAGTTCAAATCAAATTACTCCGTATTAAAATGTCCAAATTTAAGTTAGTTCGTTAATTTGCTTCCGTAATTTGTAACTTTCCCTTTTAAAGATCAAAACATCTATCTACAACAACAATTTCTTTCTAGTTCAACCCTCGCACTAAGGGATGCAACGATGAGTGAATATTTTACGTAGATTCAAACTCTGACAGTTACACAATGATAAAAGAGATAGAAGCCTATCTAACTAACCCCACATAATAGCTGTGGGTTACAAGACTAAATCAACTCTAACTATAATGTTACATATAATTATACTAATAATGTAACACTACTAACATACCCCCTCAAGCTGAAGGTGGTGGAGACACAACATTGAGCTTGTCCCTTAAAGAGCTGAAACGAGCAGAAGCTAGTGGCTTGGTGAAGATGTCAGCAAGTTGGTCCTTCGTAGAGACAAAATTGACCAAGAACTCCCCTGTAGACACCTTATCGCGGATGAAATGATAGTCAATCTCGACATGCTTAGTCCTGGCGTGGAACACGGGATTGGCACACATGTAAGTTGCCCCAAGGTTGTCGCACCACAATGTGGCGGGATTCCGTGACTGTAGTCCAAGCTCACCAAGTAGCGACATAACCCAGGTGACCTCTGCAGCCACGTCAGCAAGACCCTTGTACTCTGCCTCAGTAGATGACCTGGCCGCGGTCCGCTGCTTGCGAGAAACCCAAGAAACCAGATTAGACCCAAGGAACACAGCATAGCCGCTGGTTGATTTCCTGTCCATCGGACAACCAGCCCAGTCAGAGTCTGAATAAGCATGCACATCAGAGGAAGATGACACAGAAAGCCGTAAGCCATGTGTGATAGTACCCTTCACATAATGAAGAACACGCTTTAGCATGGCCCAATGTTCATCAGTAGGAGTGTGCATGAACTGGCAGAGTCTGTTAACTGCATAAGAGAGATCCGGACGAGTGATAGTGAGATACTGTAGTGCCCCTGCCAACCGACGATATTGAGTCGGGTTCTCGTAGGGATCTGTAGTCGGTGTCGCAGACTTCGTCACTGCTGCTGGTGTGGATAGAGACTTGCAATCCGTCATACCAGCACGAGTAAGAATATCATCCATGTAACGGCGTTGAGACAATAATATGCCGCCATCTAGGGGTATAGTCTCAATGCCGAGGAAGAACGTAGGAGCCCCTAAAGGTGTGAACTTTGAAAAGGTAAAAGTTCAGGTGTGAACTTTGAAAAGGTGTGCACGTGTGCACTTATATTCCTAGTTTATTAATTTATTGTCATTTATGATATTCTCCCTATTTATATTATTTAACTTCTATAATTCTCAATTTTCGATTCTTCGCTTCCGCATTATTCCGCTATATTCCTAACACAAGGAAATTTGCTCCCGTAATTTGAAGCTTTCCCTTTTAAAGTTCAAAACATCTCTCTACAACCTCAGTTTCGTTCTAGTTCAACCCTCGCACTTAGGGACGCAACTAGAAAAAAAAAATACAGAAAACTATTAACTTAACACCAACAAAGAAACTATTTATAAATAAGATATTTTTTTCATTTAATTAATCTTGTTGCCAACACACTCAACAACCTTTTATTCACGATCAGCACTATCCAAGGATACGAAGTGTCATTCTTAACAATAAATTTAAATGTTAGACATTTAAGTCAATTATATTTAAATTGGTAAGTGAAAACAATGTCGTGATAGCAAAAATAATGTTGAGATGGCCGAGTTGGTATAATGCGCCAGATTTAAGTTTTAGTCTGAAAGGGTGTGGGTTCAAATCCCACTCTCAACAACGATTACCATTTAGTTCAAATTCAATTACTCCATATTAAAATCCAAAGTTAAGTTAGTTCAAAAATTTGAACCCGTAATTTGAAGCTTTCCCTTTTAAAGTTCAAATCCAATTACTCCGTATTAAAATGTCCAAAGTTAAGTTAGTTCGGAAATTTGCTCCCGTAATTTGAAGCTTTCCCTTTTAAAGTTCAAAACATCTATCTACAACATCAGTTTCTTTCTAGTTCAACCCTAATAAAGTAGAGGGGCACTTATGTAATCTATAGTAGAAGGGCATTCTTGTATTTTATGTCCATGTCAGTTGTTCAATTGTAACAGCCTTTTGCCGGCTTCTCTCCTCTCTTATATACCCTGTGTATTATCCAGTGCAAAAGCAAGAACAAAGATAATGAACCTTTTCCTTTCTGCTTTGTAACTCCTTCGTTCTCATCATCTGGTACTTCACGCCCGCTCCTCAATATGGTATAAGAGCTACGGCGAGGTAGCTACGCAGCCGCCGTCTCCGGCACCAGAGAGTCCAGCCGGACATCACATCCGACAACACCAGCCAACCAGTCACCCGTTCACACGACCATTCCTCAAAGAAGTTTGGCTCCGCCAGAGGAACACGAACTCAGAAGACATAGAGAACCCTATGTTCTCGAGCAGCAACGAGAACGCCAATGCAATCCTTGACGGCCCTCCTCTCACAAGCAAGCAACCAGCCACAGCAGCAGCTTCTACATCTATGGGTGGTGAAGCAAGCAATACAAATGAGCAACTCCAGAGGCTCATCTCTCCTTTACAAGTTCAGATAGGGCACAACCAGCCTCCTACCCAATGTTGAAAAAATCACTAAGCGCCTGGGGACCTCCTAGAGAGCCTAGGCGGGCGCCTAGGAGGCCGACCGCCTAATTGGTGTCTAGGCGCGATTTTTGCAACAGTGCTCCTACCACAGCTGCAGTTACTCTCATGCCAAAAACCAACTCAGATGAAGGCAAGTTTATCATCAATAACAATATCAATTCTTTTTTCTTGCAATCATGATAAACATTATTTTTAGTGTTATTTTTAATAATCTGTTTATAGTTAATTTGTAATAATTAATTAATTTATATATTTTTTTATTTATTATTTTGATTAAGTAACATTGTAAATATTATTCAATTTTAGGTTGTTTATATTAAATTTATTTTATTATTTGAATTTTGTTAGTCTAATAATTCCTTGATCCTAATTTAATGATAATATTAATAATTTTAGTAGTACATGTTGAGTAGGAGTTTAATAAATGTAGATTAGTTATATATGGTGTCTAATAAGTTTTATTATTATTATTATTATTATTATTATTATTATTATTATTATTATTATTATTATTATTATTATTATTATTATTATTATTATTATTATTAGCCTATGAAATAAATTTCTTTAAGGCAAAGAGAGAAACCAGCAGCGATGGGCGAAAGAAGAGGATCGTGAATCAGACATCTGGACGACATTGTTTAATAAACTCGGTCTGCGATCCGATTGAAGCGAGCGGCGATGGATGATCCTGTTGAATAGCGAAGAGTGGAAGAATCTCCGGTGATTGCTCAATTTCATATTGAAATCTAGGAAGAAAGGTTGGTGTTGAGGAGTATAAATGGAGGGATGGATCATCGTTCTCATGATCAGGTTTTGCCCCGGACCAAATCCGGTGGCGGTGTTTTAGAATTTCAATCGGCGGCAGCTTCAATTCCTTCAGACGACAATTTCAATTCTGGCTTTCTCCTTGTTGGGCGCAGCTTCTCGGCGGTGGCTGAAACAATTTGTTCGGCAGCAGCACACACTTCACAACCACAATTCCTTTTCTTTAGGCATAATTATTGTTATTAATTTATAGTTTATTTGTGGTAATTATTAAAGGATGGTGCTTTATGAGTTAATTACTGCTATTTACATTTTACATGCATTGCTAATTCATCTTTATTGTTGTTAATTTCTTTCCTTTAGGTATCTATTGTTGGTATTGCATGAAACAATTGCTGTTAATTTATTTATGCCTTGCTAAATTTCTTAGGCTCTTCTATTTTGATTGTCAATTTTGATTCCTAGTCTTTATTCACTCACTATTTCGTTTCAAAGTTAATTCAATTATTTTCCTGCCTTTATTTTTGCCCGCGTGCCTTTATTTTTGCCCGCGTTTTCATTTAGTTTAATCCATGTTGACTGCGGTTTAGTTTAATCTATTTGTTATTCTACTTTCTCTGCTTTAATTTTATTGTTTATTTTCCTGAGTTTGATTGATCTTTATTCTTTGGCTTTTTGATTTCTAATTAGCTTTGGACACTTTAAATTGTCAAATTACATTTCGATTCAATTACTTTGCATTTAAGTTTATCCTAATCTTAATTATTGATATTATTCGTTTTTAGAACTTTAAATTGTTAATTTAATCATTTTCAATTTATTAAATTGCATCGTACAATTCCCTGTGGGATCGACCCTTGCCTTTGCACACTATCATTACACTGACTCGTGCACTTGCGAGGACATATATAAAATTGTCCATCAAATCATCCACTTGGATATTGGACTCTGGGGCCACGGATCATATAGTATGTTCTTTGGATTTCTTTGAGACTTATCATTGAAAAAACACGTGAGTCTTGAATGCAAGATTTAGCTCTTAAAAACTTTGATTTATTTCAATTATAAAGCTGGACTAGATGAAAACATATTCTAGATATAATAAAGAACACGAAATAAATAGCAGTAAAAGAAAGCATGCACCAGGATATGTTCACGCAGTTCGGAGCCTCACTCCTACGTCTGCGGGGCCACTTACATCAACCCAAATCCACTATGATAAAAACGGAGTACAAGAGGAGAGTTAATTACACACTAAAGTATAACCTATAACTACTCCAGAACCTACTCCAGTGGATCCGATGTGCAGGCGTTCTTCATTGCTTCATGATCTGATTACAAGATCTTCTTCACACTCAACAGTACAGGATGTATTTGGTATAGATGCACCAAGATTTTCAGAGTAAAACTATATGAAAGAGTGCATAACGGAATGCTAATTAAGGTAGCATTATATATAGGTTGTAAAGGTTGTTTTGATCCTCAAAACATGCACTCTTCTCTTCCTTGATTTCGGCTGCTCCATTAGATTTAGATCTCCCCATTGATAGGGTCTTGAATAAATACTTTGAACAAGCTTCATACCTCCTGGATTACTTCCTTGCGCTGATCCAGTCAACTACTCCAGACGACGTGACTAATCCAGCAACTAATCCAGTACTACTTTGACAACTAATCTAAGCCAATAATAAAGAGGTTTAAATGTGCAATATATTTACACTTACAATCTCCCCCTTTGGCTATTAGTTGACAAAACCACTAAAAGATATCATCGGCTTTAATAAACAAAATAATTACCAAATGACTAACCTATACAATAGAAAGCGGATTAGTCACTAGTCAAGAGTAGCTAGACACACACCCTCCTTAAACTTAACCAATGTTGTGCCAGAGAATTTCAAACACAATTAAAGCATACAAGCACATAGAAAATTAAAGCACAAAGAGACACAGACCACATAAATATCACATAATATAGCTGCATAGCATTTATCACAGAGTCAAGGCAAAACACGCAGAACCTTAACACATACAAAAGAAAAATAAAGGTAGAGCACACCACATTATTCACTGGCACTTATGGCTAAGTTCACAAAAACGTACTCCCCCTTACTACGTGCACTCCCCCTTTTTGTCAAGCTAATGGGCAAAGAGCAGCATCAGGACTGAGTGGAGGAGGAGGAGGTGTCCAAGTCTTCATCATCACCAGCAGGAGCAACAGTAGAATCATTCTCAATAGAGGCAATCTGACGATTGGTGCGGAGCAGCTGAGCCTCGGCAGTAAAGATGGAAGATTGAATGGCTAGAGAGGCATCCTTCATGGTAGCAATGTGTGAAGTAGAAAGGTGACTTGTTGACGAAGAACAGCCAGTGTCGAAGCAGAATCCGTAGCAGAAGCAGTCGGTGTAGAGTCCAGGCCTGTTGCTGGAGTACCAGCTAGAGCAGGGGCAGGTGGAACTGAGGAGAGAGTGGCCCGATCATCATAGTGTGACCTTTGGAAGATGCGAGAGTCCATAGAAGTCTTGTGAGTAACGTGGCAGAGCTCTTCATTGGAATAGAGTTGAAACCCTTGTTGTTGCAGAATCCCGATGATAAGGCATGGAAAAGGGAGATGAATCTTGGCTTCCTTCTTTTTAGCAAAACCCATGATGTGATGATAGATGAGGTGACCAAGATCAATAGACAGTTGATGTCGAACTTTGTATAACAGAGAGGCCATCTTCTTATTGACAGTGTGCACAGAAACATTTGAGATCCAATTGGTAGAAGCTAGGCGAAACAGAACCGAATAGACTGCAGTAAGCACATTCGAAGGAAGACCATCCTTTGGCCAGACGTTGATCTCATTGTGGGTAAGATGTGATGCAAGAAAGTCCCCAGCAGGCTCAAACAGATCATCACACGCATCACGCTGAAAATAAGCATTAATAATAGAGGGACTGAAATCATACCAAACATCCCGGAGGAAAACCTGATGATAATGCGGAGATACTAGCCAAAGAGACTCAGAAGTGAGATTGGCATAGAATTCCGGAATGAGCCAGGCAGAGTAAGCTCTCACATTCTGGATAGTCTGGAGAAGGTTCTGAGCACGAAGAAGAGGAATGATGTTGCACATACGGATGAGGTACTCAATACTGAAATTCTTCTCAACCAAGATGTCACACTTTGAATGTTGTTGCCAGACTGTTTCCAATGCCGGAGAGAGCAGAATTGGTCTGAACAAGGTCTCCTTGGATACCTTGGAGGTTTTGGACCTGGATGATGCTGCTGGCTTTGAAGCAGGAACAGAGGCTGGAGGAGGAGCTGGAGTAGACACACCAGTTTTCGATCGCGTACGCAGAGCAAGACCTGTAGGACGATGTTCAGAACGCTTGCTAGGACGAGATTCAGAGACAAATTCAACATCAACAGACATATGAAGCTTTCTCTTAGACATTTGAGCTGGAACAGGTGCAGCTGGTGCTTCATCTGGATCGGTAACTTTGGCTTTCCCTTTGGCCTTCGATGTAGCAAACGGCACTCTGATAATTTGGACAGCAGTTTGTGCACGGGCAGAGTTAGGCATATTTGCAATGGTGTCGGAGATGGTGGCTACTTGAACTGATGGATCCTCAGGTTCAAAAACTATGTCCCGAATCGACACCTCAACATCCTCTGGAACAGAGCCTAGAGCAGAGACTGGATCAACAATAGCTAGATCTGAGGCTGGAGCAGTGGTTGGATCATGTGAATGCTCAGCCATTTTGAGAGTGGCCTTGTCGGAGCGTTGAGGTTGGGAACCTGTGAAAGCAATCGTAGACAGAGGCACAATAGACATACCAGTAGAGGGATCCTAATTTCGCAAGACAAAAGCATATTCTCAAAAACACACCATATATATCCAAGACAATATAGGCAAATTAAAGCACAAAAATGCGACGCATGCCTAATTTACAAGCAATAAGATATTTCTTCCTAAGAGATTAGAGAAATCAAACCGTGTATAGATCCCGTGGTTGCCGAGCCCGAAGCTCTTCCTGAAGGCTTTCCTCGTCTAGGATTTCGTCAAGTGGCCATGGGTCATCCGTGATCCCTGATGCTCTGGAGAAAATCTCCTTGGAGTCCTTTACAGATAACTCCTCCATCAGAGAAGGATGTCGAAGAAGCGTTGCAAGAACCCGGCGAGCAGAGATGTCCAAAATCGGAGCTGTGCCCCGAAGAATTTGACGATAGAGATCTAAGCGCTCATCTTCCGTGAGGTAGAAAAGGAACGGATTAAGATCAGAATGACTAGTCATAAGAGAGATAGGTACAATCGGATCGATTGGGTAGAGGATTTTTGCAAGGATTCGAAGAATTGGATGGAAGATTTTAGGAGAGATTTTAAAGGTAAGTGAGAGTAATTGTAGGGATTGGATTCTATAAATTTGGGGAAGAAACGGTGGTGTATAACAGCCATGTGAGAGAAAGAATTAATAAAAAATTCAGAGTAAATAGTGCGGTCACACGGCTTAATTTTTGGTCTGGAGAACCTACTGGAGTGGAGAGCAGAGCTGGAGGATTTTCTGGATTAGATCTGAAAAGAGAAAAAAAACAAACACGAAACAAAAGAAACAAAAAAAAACAAACTTTATTTTAGCTACAAAGTAAATTTAGATTGAAAACCTGCACACTCCAGGAGCAGCTCGAAGTAACTCAAATCTTGTGTTATCAAGAGGCTTTGTAAATAGATCAGCTAGATTTTTCTCTGTTGAAATGTACTCCAGGTTGATATCCTTGTCTTCTACTAATTCTCTTATCAAATGATGTCGTATTTCAATATGTTTAGTCCGGGAATGTTGAACTGGATTTTTGGAGATGTTGATAGCACTAGTGTTGTCACAATAGAGAGTCATGCACTCTTGACGTAGACCATAATCCTGAAGCATCTGTCTCATCCATAGGAGTTGAGTACAGCAGTTACCAGCTGCTATATATTCAGCTTCAGCTGTGCTGAGAGATATCGAGTTTTGCTTCTTACTTAGCCAGGCAACTAAGTTTTTTCCAAAAAAGAAACACCCACCAGATGTACTTTTGCAGTCATCTGCATTTTCGGCCCAGTCGGCATCACTGTATCCTACAAGATTCAGATTAGTATCATTCGAAAACCAAATGCCATAATTGAGAGTACCTTTGACATATTTGATTATTCTTTTCACGGCTTTAAGATGTGATTCTTTAGGAGCCGCTTGAAATCTGGCACATATTCCAACACTGAGCATAATTTCTGAACGGCTGGCTGTCAGATACAGTAGACTCCCGATCATGCTCCTATATAAAGTAGGATCAATTGGCTTCCCTGATTCATCTTTGCTTAATTTTGTAATTGTAGATATTGGCGTTCTTGCTTCTTTTGCTGACTCAAGTCCAAACTTTGTTAGCAGGCCTTTTGCATATTTTTCT
This sequence comes from Ipomoea nil, assembly GCF_001879475.1. Lineage (NCBI taxonomy): Eukaryota > Viridiplantae > Streptophyta > Magnoliopsida > Solanales > Convolvulaceae > Ipomoea > Ipomoea nil. The sequence goes on from NW_017618711.1 coordinate 4,574,026, forward strand.
TGAGATATAAAAATACCTTCATTGGTTTGTTGGACTTGTAGTCCTAGAAAATAGGTTAGTTCGCCGATCATACTCATTTCGAATTCCTGTTGCATGACTTGAACCAGCTGATCTGTAGCACCTGTTTGAGTGGAACCAAAGATAATATCGTCAACATAAACCTGAGCAATTGTAATATGCTTACCTGACCTTTTGAAAAATAAGGTTTTGTCAACTCCCCCTCGGTTGTAGCCGTGCTGGAGAAGATACTGGGATAACCTTTCATACCAGGCCCTTGGAGCTTGTTTTAGACCATATAGAGCCTTGTCCAGTTTGTAGACATGGTCAGGATGATGAGGATCTTCAAACCCTTTCGATTGAGCAACATATATATCTTCGGACAGATATCCATTTAGAAAAGCCGTTTTGACATCCATCTGGAACAACTTTATCCCTAAAGCACATGCTATGCATAGAAGAAGGCGAATAGATTCTAGACGTGCTACTGGTGCAAAGGTCTCTTCATAATCTATACCTTCAATTTGAGAGTAACTTTGTGCAACCAGTCTTGCTTTGTTGGGAGCAATGTTTCCAGCTGAATCAGTCTTGTTGCGAAAAATCCACTTTGTTCCTACAACATTCACAACGTCAGGTTTAGGGACAAGATTCCATACCTTGTTACGCTCAAATTGTCCGAGTTCTTCCTGCATAGCTTTAATCCAATGTTCATCCGATAGGGCTTCTTTTACCGTCTTGGGTTCGATCTTTGACGTGTAACACATATACCCTGCAAGCTCAAGATAATTTTGTTTAATTCCTCTAGTTCGTACTCCAGAGGATGGATCTCCTATGATGTTTTGTGTAGGATGATCTTTGTGAGTTCGGACAGCCACTTCGAGTGCTCCAGCATCTGGTTCTGGACCAGGTTCTGGACTAGGAGATGGAGGAGTCGGAGTAGGATCTGATGATGCAGATTCAGGGGGTTCTGGATTATTTGTGTCGGGTTCTGGAGTAACTTCTGGATCAGAGACTCTTATAACCTCGATTATTTCCTCAGGTTGATCATCAACCACCACGTTTGCCGATTCCATGATGGACTTTGTAACTTTGTTGTAGACACGGTAGGCACGACTATTCGTTGAGTACCCAAGAAAATACCCTTCATCGCTTTTAGGCTCAAATTTTCCAGTTGGGTTTCGGTCCTTCAAGATAAAACACCGTGAGCCAAAAATATGAAAATAGTTAATATTAGGCTTCTTACCTTTCCATATTTCATATGGAGTGTGATGCGTTCCAAGTCGTAGATATACTCGGTTTATCGTGTAACAAGCAGTACTTACTGCTTCAGCCCAAAATCTCTGAGGCAAATCCTTTGCATTTAGTAGAACCCGAGCCATCTCTTGAATCGTCCGATTCTTTCTTTCAACAACGCCATTTTGTTGTGGCGTTTTCGGTGCTGAGTATTCATGAAAAATACCGACTGATGCCCCCCAATCATCAAATACTTGGTTGTCAAATTCACGTCCATGATCACTCCTCCACGAAAACCGAGAAAAATCGTCAACAAAAACTAAAATGTACCTTTTACCTCCAATGCTTTCTGTTCGTGTAGGACCAATGAGGTCCATGTGAATGAGTTCCAGGCAGTGTGTAGTATTTATCATATTTTGAGCGGTATACGCTGCTCTAGTTTGTTTTCCAGCTTGGCAGGCAGTGCATACTCCAGCTGTTTCAACCTTGATATTAGGTAGACCTCGTACACCCTCAATCTTGATTAACTTTTCAAGTGAGCGATAATTTAAGTGGCCTAACTTTTGATGCCACATTTTTTATTCTTTTATGCTGGACCTGTAACAATAGGAATCGTTAGTAAGTATATAGCAATTATCAGAAGAGCGTTTACCTTCCATGACACAGTTCTTTTTGCAGTCTGTGACGTTGCAGCTGTCTTTTGTAAAGCAGACTTTCCACTCCTGATCACATAATTGGCTGATACTAATCAGATTTGAATGCAAACCTTCCACCAAGAGAACTTGTTTGAGTTTGGGTAGACCTGTGACATTTAGAGTGCCAATTCCAGTGATCTTTCCCTTAACACCATCGCCGAAAGTTACTTCTCCTGTACTTCCCTTTATATTGTTTAGAAACTTAGCCTCACCCGTCATATGCCGCGAGCATCCACTATCGAAGTACCATCTCTCTTTTCTGTTAGTACTCGTAGAGTGGAAAGAGACATGACAGACAAAGTCACTTTTCTTCACCCAAATTTGCTTGATAAAAGGAGTGATAGACTTGTTTGTGTATTTCTCAAAACGTTGGTCTTTGTAGAAGTAGAAGCACTCCGGTTTTGTATGTCCGCGTACCCTGCAGTAATGACATATAGGATTATATATTCTAATCTTGATTGAATTTTTTCTTTGAGCAAATTTGACTTGACGTCGAGCTATACTAGTTTCTGGAATATCTTGATCGGCTCCAGAGACTGGGTCAGGGCCTGAGGCTTTGACGAAAATTGTAGCCGCTTTGTCCTTTCCTCCAGAGTAGCCTAACCCATATTTTGTAGATTTCTTTCGTCCAGACTCTAAAATTTGGTCTAAAGTGGATGTGTTGTCCATCATTTTTATCTTGCGTTTGAGTTGCTCCAGTTCCTTTTTGAGATCTTCCAGCTCATGTTTGAGAGTTTCTTCTTTCTTGAGACTGTCTTCAATGATGCTGTCCCTGTCTGATATTTTGGATAGATACACCTTTTTGGCATTTTCTAGAATGCTAACCTGACTAGACAGAGATCTATTAACTTTTACAAGTATTTCCCATTTTGCATACAATTTTTTATATTCTACTTCAAAAGAAGATGCAGGTAAATCTTGGTCTTCTGATGACACATACTCTTCAATTTCTTATTCTTCGCCAGTTGTAGAAGCAGGTACTGTAGTTGTAAGAGCTGTAAAGGCAACAAAGTTTCCGGAGATCTCATCTGGATCAAAACCTGGATCAGTTTCTGGTTCATCATCATTACTCCAGGTAAGGGCAACTTTCATTGACTTCTTTCTTCGCAAATAGGTTGGACATTCAGCCTGCACATGGCCATACCCTTCACATTCATAACATTTGATCCCTTTGCCTCCGGTTTTGTCTTTAGATTGAGAGTTCCTAGATGCACCTGGTCGTTGGCTGGATGAGTTTGATCTTTGATTGTTTCGATTTGCACTCGATCCTGATCCTTTTTTACCTTGAAACTTGCCAAGTTTTCCAGTTTGTCTTTGTTTTACCTGTTGCAACAATTTAGAAAAACCTTTAGTTAAAAAGACTACTGGATCATCACTTACCTCATCTGGATCAGAAACTGCTCCAGCGTCTTCTACAGTGAATGCTACGGTTTTTCCTTTTGTTTCAGGTCCGCCTAAGATTTTCGTCTCATAAGTTTGTAGGCTCCCCATCAATTGTTGTACCGTTTTCTTTTCCCATCCATCGTGCTCCTGAATGGCTGTGACTTTCATTCGAAACCTTGGAGGGAGTGAGCGAAGAATCTTTTTGACGAGTCTTTCTTGAGTGATTGGTTCGCCTAGAATGCTTGCCCTATTGGCTAGTTCTTGTACCCGAGCATGAAAATCCACTATGGTTTCATCATCTTTCATCTTTAGATCTTCAAAGTCGGTTTGAACCATTTGAAGTTTGGATTGTTTAACCGATGCAGTTCTTTCATAGGTAGTTTCTAAGGCATCCCAAGCTTCTTTAGCCGAATCACACCCTGCAACAATGGTAAATTGACTCTCATGCATTAAAGAAAATATAGTATCTAACGCTTTATGATTGTAGCTTGCGGTAGTTATCTCAGTCTCTGTCCATTCTTCCTCTGGTTTGAAGGCTGGAGGATCTCCTGTATTGTCTCCATCTTTGGTAGGATGAGACCAACCAGTGAGAACAGCCCTCCAAACCTTCTCCCCTTGAGCTCGTAGATGAATTTTGGTGCGGGCCTTCCAGTACGCATAGTTGTCACCTGTTAGTTCAGGAGGTGCTCTATGTCGTTCCATGCTGTAAGACTCAATGCACAGTGAGCAACAAGTAAACTAGACAAGCAGAAATAAAAACAGATACTGAGATCTTGAGTTCAAAAAACACGTGATAGCCAGATCGGTTAGACTAGTAATTTAAGTCCCCGAGCTCTAATACCAATTGAAAAAACACGTGAGTCTTGAATGCAAGATTTATCTCTTAAAAACTTTGATTTATTTCAATTATAAAGCTGGACTAGATGAAAACATATTCTAGATATAATAAAGAGCACGAAATAAATAGCAGTAAAAGAAAGCATGCACCAGGATATGTTCACGCAGTTCGGAGCCTCACTCCTACGTCTGCGGGGCCACTCACATCAACCCAAATCCACTATGATAAAAACGGAGTACAAGAGGAGAGTTAATTACACACTAAAGTATAACCTATAACTACTCCAGAACCTACTCCAGTGGATCCGATGTGCAGGCGTTCTTCATTGCTTCATGATCTGATTACAAGATCTTCTTCACACTCAACAATACAGGATGTATTTGGTATAGATGCACCAAGATTTTCAGAGTAAAACTATATGAAAGAGTGCATAATGGAATGCTAATTAAGGTAGCATTACATATAGGTTGTAAAGGTTGTTTTGATCCTCAAAACATGCATTCTTCTCTTCCTTGATTTCGGCTGCTCCATTAGATTTAGATCTCCCCATTGATAGGGTCTTGAATAAATACTTTGAACAAGCTACATACCTCCTGGATTACTTCCTTGCGTTGATCCAGTCAACTACTCCAGACGACGTGACTAATCCAGCAACTAATCCAGTACTACTTTGACAACTAATCTAAGCCAATAATAAAGAGGTTTAAATGTGCAATATATTTACACTTACAATCATTTAGTGAAGGGAATGGCACTTAACCTACCTAATGGAAAACAAGCAGAGGTAGCACACGTGGGAGATATTAAAATGAAGAATAGTTTGTGTCTGAGAAATACTTTGCATATACCGTCATTCAATTTCAATATCATATATCTTAGCAGGCTTCTTCAAGACTCATCTCATGAATTAATTTTTACTTCACATCAATGCATCCTTCAGGGAATCATGGGAAGACATTGGTTTTTGCTAAGGAATGAAACGGCTTATATTTGATGCTTGAAACACCAGGAATTCAAACATCTGGTCCTAAACATTTTGCTATGCCTTGTAGAACTAAAGTATGGCATCAAAGGCTAGGACATTTCCCTTTGAATAAGATGCATTTGCTTACTGATGTTCATGTTTCTCATTCCAAGAAAATAGCATGAGATGTTTGCCACTTTGCAAAACATAAGAGATTACCTTTCCCTTTAAGCAATACAATGTCTAAAGTGTGTTTTGAATTGATTCATGTTGATATTTGGGGGCCTTTTGTTGTTCAGTATTTGGGAGGGGAAAGGTACTTTCTAACAATTGTAGATGATCATTCACGATACACGTGGATCCATTTGATGAAAAGCAAATCTGAAACACGAAGCCTAATGAAGATGTTTCAAAAGATGGTTCATACTCAATTTGGTCTCACAGTTAAGACTATCAGAAGTGATAATGGTCTGGAGTTTGATATGAAGGACTTCTTTGCTGAAAATGGAATAATCCACCAGAAAACCTGCGTCAACACACTGCAACAAAACGCAGTAGTTGAACGTAAACATCAGCATATTTTAAATGTCGCTAGGGTATTAAGATTTCAAGCTAATCTTCCCTTAAAGTTTTGGGGACAATGCATCCTACATGCAGTTTTTCTTATTAATCATCTCCCGTCACCTATCATCGAATGGTCAAGTCCTTACAAGAGGCTATATGGGAAGGAGCCGAATCTTAACACCCTCAAGGTTCTTGGATGCTTATGTTATGCCTCCACCTTGCCTCAATCAAGACACAAAATGGATCCTAGAAGCAGAAAATGTGTCCTTATTGGAGTGCCTGCAAACATAAAAAGGTACTTAGTATATGACTTGCATGATCACTCTATTTCTATCTCACGTGATGTTATTTTTTATGAAGGACAATTTCCTTTTGCCAACAAGGAACACCAACTTGCTGATGATATGCACTCACTAGATGGCCCTCCTCTGCCTATAATTCCCACATTCAACTGTGAGGAATTTGAATTCCATGCTTCTCACAACAATCAAACACACGTTGCTAATAATCCAATGGATAGTAGGGGTCCTTGAACACCAGCTAGCCGCACAGTATTCCAGATCACCCCACTCCCATGCAGACTACTCAAGACAACAACTCTATCCTTGAACCATTGGATAATAGAGATGATGGAATAATGGAAAATGTTGTACATGAACCAATGGATAATAGCAAGTCTTCGACTAGTCACTCTCCAATTGACTTTGGCAGTTCCTCACACTCCGCCCAAAACAACATTGATGAAAGCATAAATACATCTCCTACACAGCCAAGACGATCCACCAGGCAGCGTCACGTGCCAAGCCGCCTACAAGACTATTATTGTGAGTCTGTTGTGATTACTACCCCTCATCTCCTATCAAAGGTCATCTCTTATGACAATCTTGAAACACCACACCAAGTTTTCTCAATGGCCGTTACTGCCATCAATGAGCCACAAACTTACTCCCAAGCTGTTAAGCACGAGTGCTGGAGGAAAGCAATGGATGCAGAGATTGATGCTCTACAACAAAACCAGACTTGGGAGCTAACAGACCTCCCTCCTGGCAAGAGCCCCATAGGGTGCAAATGGGTCTACAAAACCAAGCTAAACGCAGATGGAACAATAGAACGGCACAAGGCAATATTGGTTGCAAAAGGTTATACCCAACAACTCGGGGTAGATTACTTAGAAACTTTCTCTCCGGTTGCAAGGATCACAACCATTCGTACATTCCTTGCAGTGGCAGTTTCGAAAGCATGGCCTATCCACCAAATGGATATCAATAACACATTTCTCCACGGGGACCTCAATGAAGAAGTCTACATGATGTTGCCCTTGGGATTCCAGAATGAGAAACCTAACCAAGTCGGCTGGCTGTTAAGATCTTTATATGGCCTCAAACAAGCCAGTAGAAGTGGAACGCAAAGTTGAGTGATGCGTTGTGTGGTATCGGGTTCATGCAATCTAAATCAGATCCATCTCTGTTCACCAAAGGGAATGCTGCCAACTTCATTGCTTTGCTCGTTTATGTTGACGATATCCTATTCACAAGCGCCAAGTTGGATCTCATCCAGGAACTGAAACTCTTTCTGGACAACACATTCAAAATCAAAGATTTGGGAGCCCTTGGTTACTTCCTAGGGATTGAAGCAAAGATAACCAAGAAGGGTCTAAATTTGTGACACCGAAAATATGCACTGGAGATTCTAGAAGACGCTGGTTTCATTGGATGCAAATCTGCAAGCACCCCAATGATACAAAACATGAAACTCAACCTTGATGGTGAACCTCTTGCAGATCCCAGTACCTACAGAAGACTGGTAGGGAAGCTACTATACCTAACGGCCACAAGACCTGACATATCATTCCCATACAGCAATTAAGCCAATTTGTAAATGCCCCCCCATAGATCAACATCTGACCGCTGTTCATCGTGTGCTAAGGTATATTAAAGCCTCACCAGGTCAAAGTCTTCTCTACCCTACAAATATGGATATGCAGCTCAAAATTTTTTTCAGATTTCGATTCGGCATCATGCAGTGAAACTAGGAGGTTAATCACGGGTTACTGTATGTTTCTTAGTCCAGCATTGATCTCATGGAGATCCAAAAGCAGGCTACAGTGTCCAAGTCATCATCCGAGGCCGAGTATCGCGCTATGGTTGCCACAGTTTGTGAGGTGCAGTGGCTCACAACTCTCCTCCAAGACCTGCAAGTAAAAATGGACAAACCAGCCACCATGTATTATGATAGCAAGTCATCGATAGCAATTACCGAGAACCATGTGTTCCATGAACGCACCAAACACATCGATATTGACTGTAACATTGTCCAAGAAAAGCGAAACCAAGGGTTAATCAAATTACTGTCATTGTTGTCCTCAAATCAAGTAGCGGTCGGGTTCACCAAGCCACTACCGGTCTCCCTATTTCGCCATTTCGTTTCTAAACTGGGCATACAGAATTTGCATGCTCCAATTTACCGGGGGAGAGGGGGGGGGGGGGGGGGGGATCACTAGCTACTGGCTAAGATTTAATAGCATTTTATTTGAATTTCCTTAACAGTTGAATGAATAAGGGTAATCTCGTAATTGGACTGTGCATTTAAAAGTGATAATATATTATTTTGGAATAAGAGTCAAATAGGCCCTCCAACTGCACAGAATAATGCAATTAGGCCATTGAACCTAAAAAATCAACAATTGAATCCCTAAACTAACAAATTTCAAACAAATCTTTCAATTTACAGGTTTACAACAGGTCAACAAGTCATCATCTCAAATTAATTATTTTTTTAAAAAATAGTTTAAAAATTAATTATTAAAAAAAACAAATAGGACTCCGGCCGGAGCAGTTTCTTCCTCTCAACGGTCGGAGCAGTTTCTTCTTCTGATCGTCCTTATGAGCTTTCTCTTTTATCTGCTTCAATGCCGACATTAGAACAGTGATATCTTCGGAGAGATCGGCATCGAAGTCCTCTTCGAGGATGGCTCGCTTCCGGTTTCGGCTGCTCTGCTCCGATTCCAAAACTCGCTTCTTCGCGCTCGATTTCGTCGCTGACATTTGTGAAACTATTGAAGAGATCGCTGTGTTGGAAGTTGAGGAAGAATGATGAAGATGATAGTGTGTGCTGTGAGAGGAAGTGTGGACAAGTTGTAAGCTTTAGGCGCCAAGGTCGAGTCATAGTGACGAAGTAAAAATAAATAAATAAATAATAATTAAAAAATAATTAATTTGGGAGGATGACTTGTTGACCTGTTGGAAACCTTTCAATTGGAAGAATTGTTTGAAATTGATTAGTTTAAGGACCCAATTGTTGATTTTTTAGATTCAGTGGCCTAATTGCATTATCCTGTGCAGTTCGATGGTCTATTTGACCCTTATTCCTAATTATAAAAAATCAACAAATTTATAATTATATTATAAAGAAAGAACCTGTGCATATTTTATTTGTTTGGGGAAATTAGAGATGTAGACAAGACCTACTGTATTATGGGGGTGATTTTCTAGTTCTGTGCACTGTACCATGTTGTACTGTGATTATGCTATAAGGTTTGGAAAAATTGGACGGTTATATTGGCCACTATATTCTGTGAAGTTAAGCATAATAATCTGTGCATATGTTGTTAGATGGGGAAAAAGGCCAACGAGTGGAATCCACGGATATTCTGTGCATTGTGGCACAAACATTTGTGCAAAACTAGAGGTTTGGGTGGGAAAAAATAGTGTCAATTGAAATTGCGTTAAATACAAGAGCATTTCGCTCTTCAATTATGAATTTTTTTAAAAAAATAAACATAAAATATATAACAGGTCAACGCACTTTGTATTAAAAAGATCAAAATGTCATTTTATTTAACAAAATTTCAACAATTTTGTTGATAGAGGACCAAAATTGGTCATGTCACAATAATAGTAGGACCAAAAGGTGATGTTTTGATAAAAAGAGACTAAAAGTGACTGTCACCTATAAATCTAGGATCAAACATGGAATTAACTCATTCTTAAAATGTATTGTGATGTTTTGATGTGCAATGAGAATGAAATCCTTACAAAATGACAATATTTAAATGATTATGTTATGCCTCTTTAATTTGCTCAAAATTCATACATAGGGCACATCACATTTAGAGAAGGAATCACGGCAGACAGTCTAAATGCTATTATGTTAGAACCCACAATGATAGTTTAGGGTAGATTGCAGACCAAATCTCCACTAAAACATTATCTTAACTAAATTTTCAATACTCTGACAGTGTACTTTTTGTTGTTTTTTTTAAAGACAAAATCTCTTATTATGTCCACTCTCATTACACATGGAACAACTAATTGATCCTCCTTTCATAGATATTTTGATCTTAGAATGACGTGGCTCAGTTTCCTCACGATTCCTTATTTTCTTGGGACGCCATGTCATTCTCCTTGGTATAGGAGCTCCAATTTCTTCAAATTCTGCCCTCGGCCAGAATGATTTCCTTGCCACTTATATAAAGACCTACGTTTTTCAGGAATCCGCCTCATCATAGCAACACGGATATCTTCAAGCATTTGGCACTATAGGCTTTGATCTTACTTTTACGATAGTGCCATTAAAAGCTTTCGACATGTTATTGTCTACAACATCACATTTAACATTCTGCTGGAAGAATGCTTTACACCATAGCTTGGGTGGGTACTTCAGCAAATCCTCACTTGCTTTAGGGTCTCTCTTTGCCAATTCTTTTACAACTTCATCAAATTGTGAGGTAGTTGTTGCCTTTGCACATTTCCAGAATAGTTTCTTGAACACCATGCCTCTATGCTTTTTACTCCAATTTAATTTGCATGAATATGTCGAGCACAGTTTCTTTGCCCTGCTTCTGAAAATAATTGTTAGATCACATTAATTAACCTCTGCACAGAAAGTAGAATGCAAATAGTAAGCGGTAATTTAAAGTAGAATGCAGTAATTTAAATTAATTGTATGTTGAATGCATTAATTTAAAGTAGAATTGCAAGCAATAAGCCGTAAGTATGCTCAGAAAACAAGTAAGCAATAATTTAAAGTAGAATGCAGTAATTTTTAGCATTACACATATCAACACAACACATTCCCACAAAAATTTGTGAATAAAATATCTACAGAAAACTACAACTATTAACAAATTAAAATTTGCAAACCAATATGCAATAAACTCAACACTATCAAATCGAGCTCCAATCGATTCTTACCTCTTTGCACGAAAGCAAAGTCGTCTCAATGTTTATTATCAATAGTTTTGTACTTCCCTGTCTCTTGTACTGATCGATTGAATTGAGAGAGTGAGTTAGGGTCTAATTCGATTGTGAGTTGAGAGAGCGAGAGAGCGTAAGAGAGATAGAGAGATCGAAGGTAGCAGAGGATAAGAGAATTATGGCTTAATTCGATCTGAGTGAGTGCGGTTTTTTTTTTAAAAAATAATTTCACTTATGATAGATAGTGTAAATCATCATTCACATTGGCAACAACTAAGCATTTACCGGCTGAGTTAGGAATAAATGGGCTTAATTGACTTATTTTACCGATTTAGGGGACTTACACGAAGTTTTTTTTTTTTTTTTTGTTTTTTACTTAGGGGGACAATTGCATTATTCGGTTCACTTAGGAGGCCGATTTGACCATTTTACACACACACACACACACACACACACACACACACACACACACACACACATATATATATATATATATATATATATATATATATATATATATATATATATATATATATATAAAGTTCGGATATTCAGGCAGGTTAAATATCCATTATCCAACCCTCACCATGAATTTAAATAAATCGCATGAACTATCGGTCCAATTCGATTTTTAGTCGGATACCTTCTTCGTGGGCTATATTGGGTTACGTGTCAGGCGGGTTAATCAGGTTGGATGGGTCCTAAACAACCTTACATAAACATAAGAGTATGTACATAATGGGAGGTCATGAGATCGAGTCTCAGTGAAGGCGGTGTTGACTCTTTGTGCTTCAATAGGTTAAAAAAGTATAGATGAACAGATACTACAATGTAATAGCGTCAGTAGCTTCCAAAAAAAAAAGTATGTACATAATATGTTATGAGTTATGACAGTCACTATTATCTCTCACAGATACTACAGTTGAAGCTACAATTCCATTGAACAATTACTGAAGATTCATAAAGCATATATTATAAGTTCACAAAAATTGATTCTACAATTTCACAAAAACAGTACCATAATTTCATAAGTCTAATTACAAATGATTAAAAATATACTGTTAATCTTAGCACATATTAAACACATAATAAATTAAAACCTACACCGAAACAAGCAAATTATATTTGAATCAAATTTAACATAAATATTAAACTAATTAATTTGAAACATAAAAAACAAATAAAAATTTGAACACACATTAAAACAAAACAAACCCAACGTTTTAAAAAGGGAAAACGACACATTTTCCCCATGAATTATTTAAGTGACTGTTTTTTCTCCTGATATGTTAAATGGACATATTTACCCTTAAAATAAATATTTCCTTTATTTTTTTTCTCCAACAAATTATAACCACAAATTGGTTCAAACTGAACAGACACTATAGTAACCAAACAGAAAGGTTCTGATGACAATTTAGAACTGAACCCGATATTTAGAGTTTATTAAAATCGCGAACCGAAACTGCCATCATGTTTTGAATTGAAAAAATAAAATACATCAATTGTTGAATTTAGAATATTTTAAAAATAAAAAATAAAATTTTAAAAGAAAGCTTGAACCATCAGTTCAAATTGGATCAGAAACCGTGAACTTACGATCAAAATCAAAATCAAAATCAAATTTAGGTTATATATACTTATATGTGATAATCAGAATAAATGCGAAAAAGAACATACAATATTTACAAATATTATAATTCTAATTTTTAAGCTAATGCTAGTAGTTGTTCTGATTCAAACCTCCAGTTCACGGTTTACGGTTCATGATCCATTTTTTTAATTCACGATTTTAATAAACTGAAACCCAAATATTGGGTTTTGGTTCTGAATCATAACTGAAAATTTTCGATTTGATTGCTATAGTGTCTAGTTCATTTCGAACCGAACCGTGGTCATCCCTACGTGTAAGCAATAATTTGTAAAAGAATAAAAATAAATAAAATATTTATTTTAAGAGTAGAAATGTTCATTTAATATATCAGGAGAAAAACCGCCACTTTATAATAATTGAAGGACTAATGTAGATACATAAGGATATAATTCAGGGAGAAAAAATGTCATTTCCCCTTTAAAAAACATGAAATTGAAGAAGTTTCGCCAATGTCAAATTCTAACTCATCACATGCACCCTCCATAACTCGATGGGGTGTTTGGTTGGATGTAATTTAGTTGTAATTAACTTGTAATTCAATGAAAGCTTTAATTACAGTGTTTGGTTGGAAGGAATTGTAATTTCATGGAATTGCAATTCCCTCCTTTTGTTGAATTGCAATTCATGGGGTACCCCAATGAATTGCAATTCAATGCTTTTGGGAAAAGGAAAAAGTGTAAGAAATAACAAAAATACCCTTGTTGATTGTTATTATTATTATTACACAATGACATTTTAGTTTTTATACCACTTTTTTCTTCTCATCCTCAATAATTTTATTTTTCCCTACCAAACAATATAATTTGAATTCCTACATTATTCCTACCTTATTCTTTTCCCACCGAATTACAATTTCTTTCCTTCCTCTCAACCAAACACCCGTCAATAAAAGGGCGAATACTCTATCAGAGGCAGAGGAAGATGATTTCGATGATGATAACGGTAGCGAGTAGAAGATGGCAAATTATGTTGTGCATCCGTATGCACCACGGATGCAAAAACGACGTCGTTTTGTCAAAATGCGTGTCCTACTTAAAAAAAAAAATCATTTTCGATTCCCAGCAACAACACTATGTTATTCATTTTTTAGTTCATTCATTCTGGATTTTTAGTTATGAAATTCTAGATGTATAGTTATGCAATTCTGGATGTGTAGTTTATGAAGTTATGGATGTGTAGTTATGCAATTCTGGATTTATAATTATGAAGTTATGGATGTGTAGTTATACAATTCTGGATGTATAGTTATGAAGTTATGGATGTGTAGTTATGCAATTCTGGATTTATAGTTATGAAATTATAGATGTGTAGTTATGCAATTCTGGATTTATAGTTATGAAATTATGGATGTGATTAAATTATGGATGTGTAGTTATGCAATTCTAAATTTTTTTTAAAAAAAGTTAGACGTCAAAACGACGTCGTTTTTGCATCCAGATGCACCATGCATGGGCACAACATAACGCTCCGTAGAAGATGTACACAGTTTGATGTGTAGAGATGATGATTTACGCAATTTTTTTTTTTTTTTGAAAAGAGCCTGTGCGGCATTTATTCGAAATATGCTGAAATAGAGTCTGGCGGGTCTAAGTCCGCGTACATACTAGATAGGTGATTAGTTGCAGAAGAAGCTAATGTATGCGCTAAATAATTGTCTAGTCTAGGAACATAATGAATTAAGCAGTAATCAAAAGATGCCATACTAGTTTTGCAACTATCAATGGCATAGCCTAAATAAGAGCGCAATGAGTGTGTTGTAGACGAAAGATATTGTTGGAGCACCAAACAATCTGTGTAGAGGTCTATATCTGTTTCTTCTCGGTGTCTGAGCCATGACAAAGCTTCTTTGCATGCGAAAGCCTCCGCCATTAAGGGCGAAAAACAGTGCATGATAGGGGTGGTCATCGCCGACACATAGCATCCTCGTGAATCCAATATAATAGCCCCCATTGCTGCCTTGTTTGTTGTTGGATCGTACGTCGCATCGAAATAACATTGATTCCTCCCGTTGTGCGTAGTATTGTGTTGGACGGTTGCTGAAAATTCCCGTGATAATGGCAGTGTTTCGGCCTCCCCTTCTCCCATAATTGCTGCGCCTTCCCTCGGGCAGTAGACTGCCGCAACTGGCGGTAAAATAGCAGCCGGCATCGTGGTGATGGCTTGCGGACTTCTTCGAGCGGGATGTGCCTCTTTCCATGCATTGACGGATGACAACGCCATTGCTATCACGTTTTGGGGCCTGGGCAACTTTGCTTCCCATACAGCTCCATTTCTCGTTCGCCATATGAAATACAAGAGAGCCACTGCATAAATAATCCCATCATCATCTAAAATATTCAACAAATCATTAAACCAATCACTGAAAATATTTGTGGCACTATTGGGGATTGGAATGTTGGATCGTGCCCAAATGTTCATCGTATAACCACAAGTGATCAAAGAATGCACAAGATTCTCATGCTCAACTCCACACATTGCACAAGTTGGATCAATATCAACTCTCTTTATAAGTAAATTCTCCGTAGTAGGCAATTTGAAACATAGAGAATATGATTATATTGATTGACGTTGTTAACGATGGAAAAAGAGAAGGTAAGAAATGATGCCATTTTGGACCAGGGTCTAAATCATGATATAATTTACATAAAAAATGAGATATTAGTCAAAGATATTTGTCACAAATGATTACGTGAATTCGGGTCCACCTTGTAAGGTGAACCATTGTTCAAATGTTCATAATTTATCTACTAAAAATTTATAATTTGTACGCTACGATCACACAATGTTAACATATATGTAATTGATTACCTTTTTTTGTATTCACAAATTTCTTTCAAATACTACCGTCACACACTATTAAAGTATTAATATATTAGGATTTGATGACCCTGTATTATATTCACAATTCCCTTCTACCGTTGTTATGTGTTTTTGACTTAGAAACATAATTTATATTCTAAAAGTTTACAATTCCAATACAAAAAATATACTGGTACAATTTATACGTCGTTTAGAACCAAGGTCCACCTTGCAAAGTGGACCCTAGCTCATGGTATAACAACTTGATATTTGTCTAAAAAAGCATTACTCGGAAGGACCACAACAATTTCAAAAAATTTGTCTAAAATTTGAACCCTAGCTCATGGTATAACAACAATTAGTCCTCTGTTAGTTTAGCTCCGATTTGAAATTGTTGTTATACCATGAGCTAGGGTCCATTTTTAGACAAATATCAAGTTGTTATACCATTTAATGCCCCTATAATGTATTCATGCGTGAAAAATTTGATGCGACAACAAAAGAGTGAAAGGTCCCTAATGCCCTCAAAGTAGAGAGTGAAAGTACTATTATACCTTCACATTAGATGGTGATTTAACCCCAAACAGACGGAGGACCATATCGCATAAATTGAATACTTGATGACTTAATCGGTCAAAAAAAAGTCGAGAACCAATTTGGTACTTTCGCCATAGTCGTGGGACTAAAATGGTAGTTTACTCAACTTTATTCGTTTGAGTTGTGCAAAGCTGCATTTGCACGCGCTACTATTCTCCAAGTCCCACGTGCCTGGTGCACGTGAAATACCTTCCGGAATTCAGATCGACAAATTACCCGGGAAGGAGCCGTTTTAGTTTAAATTCAAAATTCAAATTCAAACTTCCTCTCCTCTTTGAATACCAAACCCAAGAAACCTCTCTAAACTTTTCCTACTAAAATTCTGTCTCATAATCTCATACCTTATCCAAAGTATAGCATTTCCTAGCTCTCGGGTTTTTTTTTACTGATGTTTTCTTGATTTTAGTTAATATTATTTTTATTTCGAAAGATGGATTTTCACAGCATGAAAAGGAAGGAACTTCAAGAGCTGTGCAAGAACCATGGCGTTCCTGCGAATTTATCGAATGTCGAAATGGCCAACAGGCTTTCTTCCATTTTTAAGGTAACCCATTTCTCGACTTCCCCTTCCGCTCCTTTAATTTTGAGCTAATTTCGAAGTAGATAGTGTCTTTTTCCCAAGAGTGGGTAGAAAACTAGAAATATTATGTTTGAGATTGATTGAGAGCGTAATTCTTTTGTTCAGGGAAGTGAAAAAGAAAAGCCCATGATTCGTGGGCGGTCGTGTTTGAAGGCGGTGGATGATGGTGAGTGTGAAAATGATTCGGATGGTGTAGATAGGAAGGCCAAGAAAGTTAGGTTTAGCCCTGAAAATGAGCTGATTGAGTTCACTAAATCAATTGCAAAAAGGGGGTGTAGGAGGAAATCGAGGATGGGCAATTCTTGCTTGATTCTTGAGAATGCCTGTAGTGTTGAGCTAAACCGAAGAGCAGCAAAGAGAAGCCCGGTTAGAGTCACCCGGTCACGGGGACTATCAATTTTGGATGGTGGGGATGCTGAGAAGAAGGTAACCAAAAGGGGGTCGAATGGTAACGGTAGAGTAGAGAAATTATCTTCTGATAATGAAGTTAGAGTAGCCACAAGGAGAGCATTGAGGAATAGAGAGATGCAAGATGAAGGGTCGAGAGAAAGGCAACAAAACCCGGGTAGTGCCAAAGGGATTGAGGATGTTTCGGAGAGTAAACAGATTGGCGAGGAACCTCAAGGTGCATTTAGGCGATCTAAGAGGAATGCAGCTAAGAAGGATAATGAAGATGTTGGTAAAAATGAAAACAATAATGGGGGAAGGTTGGATAGAAAGCAGGCACTTTTAGAAGTTGAAGCTTCAGAATTGGAGATAACAGTGGAAGGGAAAAAAGAAAGAGAGGATGATAATGCAGGGTTGAGAAGAAGTGGAAGACAGAGTAAGCAAGGTCCATTAGGCAGTCATGAAGTTCTTCAAAGTCAAGATGTTTTGGAGGAACCCAAAAAGGAGCTGAGGAGATCAAAGAGGAATGTTACACTTGCCAAAGACACAGTAATGTTTGATGAGAACAAAAACTCTGGGAAGGTAAGGTTGGGAAGAAATCAGATTAAATTGGAAGCGAAAACTTGTAAACGGGAGGCTGCTGGAGTCAAGATTGCTGAAGATAGTTTTGCTTCTTCTAATGCTAGTAATGGCGAAAACAGAGCTTGCACAAAGAGATTGTTGAGGAACAAAAAGGTTGCAGTTAGTGAGGACATTGATGAAGGATTGAAGAAAATGGGAGGACAAACAAGTATGAGAAATGAGAAATCTGGTGAGGAAGGTCCTCAAAACAAACAGATTGAAGAGGAACTAAACAAGGGACTGAGGAGATCAAAGCGTACTGCAGCCAAAATGGATGAATCACAGTATCCATACCAGGGAATTGGTAAAGGCAAAATGGTTAGAAAGGAGCAGAAAACCAGAAGTCAGTTTGCCAAGAGTGTGGAAGCATCTATACTTGAGGCTATGCCTGCAACTGAAATTGCAGCTTTGGAAAAAAATGAAGTTGGTAAAGAACCAGCAAAAGCTACAATTGGAAGTAGCCCACAAAACTCTATGATGCCTTTGCTTGAGAAAGCTGCCAAAGAGACAGAAGCTTCCTCATTTGGTGCTATGTCTGAAACTGAAACTGCAGATGAGAATAGATTAGAAGTGCTTATTCAAGTTGAAGAACCAAGAAGTATTTCACCTAAAAGTTCTTCATTTAACACTCGGTTTGAAACTGAAAGTGCAGCTGAGACTAGATTAGAAGTGGTTAATCAAGTTGGAGAAGGAACAAGTGCTTCACCTAGAAGAGCTACTGGACAAAAATCCCGGACAACCTTTGGAAATTTTCATCAAAATATGAACCAAAATTTATCAAGTCATTCAACTTCGAATGCCAGTCTTGAGGTGGAGGTCATTAAAGATGATGAGATGTCTGAAGCTGATGGGCTGAAGCATAAAACTGTTATGTTTTACTGCAATTCATCCATTGATGGACAAGTTGATTCTAGCAAAACTGTTGCAAGCAGGGAATTAAGCAACGACTCAAGCAAATCATTTGATGAACACGAAGGAACAGTGGCAGAAGAGATGAGGACATCTAGAAGGAATGCTTCTGATGAAACTGGGAGAATTCACAATGCTACTGTGGATGCTGCAGTGGAAAAAGAATCATGTAATAAGAAGAGCACACCTGCTGAAACTTCTTCCCAACAGTTAAGGGTTGATGCTACTAGAGATGATAAAATTGTACAACCAGTTGGTGAAGACAGAGATTCTGGAAACAAAAATATGGCATTGGGAGTTTCCATAGCTGAGGACTTAACAAAGATTAATGAGCAATGCACCCATGTTGCTCTGTTGTCTGGGACAACAGATACAGAAACCACAAAAGAACCAGCTAGTACTGAGCCCCTTATGGATGAATCTTGCTTGGAAGGAAATGAATCTGAAGAGACAAGACATACAAAAAATCAAGTTTCTCCTAACAATGTTGGTGACAGAATAGGAGAAGTGGGGGAATTAAAAATTCCTCAATTGGTTAGTGGAGTTGAGTATTCACGTTCTGACCTTGTTGACTTACACACTAATACTGAAGTCCAAATAGTGGATATTCCAGTGACTGAGTCAAAGGGCTTTGCTGAAATGGTGAAAATTTCAATGGAGGTGAATGTAGAGAATTCATTGGATGACTTAGAAGTTGCTAATTTGGCTGAGCAAGAACCATCTGAAGACTTTAATGTTGACTTAGATAGTGCTTCCATTGAGGCCAACTCCACAATCGATTGCTATAGATCCAATGGTCAATTGTACTTGACAGGTTAGAATGTATTGATTGTTAAAGAGCTAATGGTCTATTGTACTTTACATGTTAGTATATTTGAGATTAATGATTATATCTCTATTCATGTAAAGACATAATTTTTCTCTGTCTATGTTTCAGCTGGTGTAAAAGAGATGCAGAAAGAGGAGTTGACAGAGATTGGCTATGCTGAATCTGTAGGCAAAGAAGATGAAATTGCAGGAGAAAATGAAATGGTTGTAATAGCTGAGCCACTGAACATAGCTAATGAAAAAAGTCCAGAAACCCAAGTTTCCTTAGCAGAAGACAGAATGAGTAATGGGGAGAAGAAATCACTACAGATTGGGGACTGCACTCAAGTTGCTGTATTGTCTTGTGTAGAAGTTACAGATATCCTCAATGAACCAATGAATTCTGGAAGCTTCATTGATGATACTATTATGAGTAGCAAAAAATTTGAAGAGTCAGCTAAGCAAACCAGGCAAAGGTCCTCCCCCAAAGTTGGCAATATAAAAAAAATGGAAGAAGTGAATAGCCCTCAATTGGAGAATGCAGTTAAGGAGTCATTCTCTGAACTTCTTAATTCTCACACTGATCATGTGGAGCAAGAGAAAGTTCTTGTAGATGAAATAAAAGACTTCTCTGATAAAGTTAACATTTCATTGGAAAAGAATGCTGAGAAATCACTGGGTGGCTTAGTAGGTTATAATCTTGTTCACTGTAAAACATATGAAGGCATAGATGTTGATAGAGAAAAAGAGAAGGAAGAAGTGAATAGCCCTCAATTGGAGAATGCAGTTAAGGAGTCATTCTCTGAACTTGTTACTTCTCACACTGATCATGTGGAGCAAGAAAAAGTTCTTGTAGATGAAATAAAAGACATCTCTGATAAAGTCAACATTTCATTGGAAGAGAACACTGATAAGTCACTGGGTGGCATAGTAGGTTATAATGTGTTTCACTGTGAAACATATGATGGCGTAAATGTTGACAGAGAAGAAGAGATTGAAGAAGTAAATAGTCCTCAATTGGATAATGCAGTTAACGAGTCATTCTCTGAACTTGTTACTTCTCACACTGATCATGTGGAGCAAGAGAAAGTTCTTGTAGATGAAATAAAAGACTTCTCTGATAAAGTTAACATTTCATTGGAAGAGAATGTTGAGAAACCACTGGGTGGCTTAGTAGGTCATAATCTTGGTCTCTGTAAAACATATGATGGCATAAATGTTGATAGAGAAAAAGAGATGGAAGAAGTGAATGGCCCTCAATTGGAGAATGCAGTTAAGGAATCATTCTCTAAACTTGTTACTTCTGACAATGATCATGAGGAGCAAGAAAAAGTTCTTGTAAATGAAATAAAAGACTTCTCTGATAAAGTCAACATTTCATTGGAAGAGAATGCTGAGAAGCCACTGGGTGGCTTAGTAGTTCATTGTCTTGGTCTCTGTAAAACATATGATGGCATAAATATTGATAGAGAAAAAGAGATGAATGAAGTGAATAGCCTTCAGTTGGAGAGTGCAGCTAAGGAGTCATTCACTGAACTTGTTACTTCTCACACTGATCGTGTGGAGCAAGAAAAAGTTCATGTAGATGAAATAAAAGGCTTCTCTGATAAAATTAAATTTTCATTGGAAGAGAATGCTGAAAAGCCACTGGGTGGTTTAGTAGATCATAATCTTGGTCTCTGTAAAACATATGGTGGTGTAAATGTTGACAGAGAAAAAGAGATGGAAGAAGTGAATAGCCCTCAATTGGAGAATGCAGTTATGGAATCATTCTCTAAACTTGTTACTTCTGACAATGATCATGAGGATCAAGAAAAAGTTCTTGTAGATGAAATAAAAGACTTCTCTGATACAGTCAACATTTCATTGGAAGAGAATGCTGAGAAGTCACTGGGTGGCTTAGTTGGTTATAATCCTGTTCACAGTATAACATATGATGGCATAAATGTTGATAAAGATACTGTTCCTTATGAGATCATCTCCCCAACTAAGGCCTATGGATGTATTGATCAATCAGATTTGACAGGTTATTTTTTATTTCATTATTATTTTTTATGATTATTGATTATTCTAATTATTCAAGAAAAGTACTAAAGTTTTATTACTAATTTGCAGCGGATACAGAGGAGAAGCAGACTGAGGAAGTGGCAGAGCTTCAATATGCATGTTCATTGAGCAAAGGCATAGGCTCTACCTTTCAATTGGTTGAACATGCTGTTAGAGGTGAACTTTCAGGTGAAAAGAAGCTGGCTGTAAATGCAGCAGACAGTGTCAATAGCTTTGCCACCATGAAAGTGTCCAATGATGTTCTACAGGACACCCTAGATGATAGACCTGGAGAGAACCTTGAAGATGGATGCCAAAGATTTGAAAAAGCTGGTTTTGTTGATTCAAGTGAAAAGCATAAATGTGATGCTTCCATACTAGAGCTTCATGCAGGAAATGCAGAGAACATAGGTGCTGGATATCTCTATAAATTAACAATTCTTAACTGTTCTTAATTAAGGTCCAATATCCATTTCCCTTTTTGTGTGTATTTGTATCAAATTAAATAATGAAAATGCATTGGTAAAGTTGCAGAACCTGCTAGTACTGCGGATTGGAAGAAAGCATTGCAACTTGGGGAACAATCAAGCAAGCTTAGAAACAGTATTGAGTTTGTCTTTGTTGAAGGAGAAGAAATACTTAAAGATGGAGACTTGGAGGATCAGGGCATTCAGGTGGATGCCCCTGATAATGATGGTAAACCTTCAGTATCTGATGCAACTGAAAGGAGAAGTGAGACTAGCCTACAAGAAGCTGGAGGCAGCAATGCTGAAGGTTAAACTGGGATAGCTTTTTGTTTTTCTCTCTATGAGTGTTTTGTAGTCACATAACACCACTATGTCCTTAGAGTATCAGATTAATCAGCATCCAGTTATTTACTAATCTCAAAGGGCTATTTAGGCATTTTACTGATACAAGTTCCTTTTTGTTTTCAACAGGTTCTGTTAATAATGTTGAACATGAGCATTTTCCTCCTTCAGAGTCTAATCTGCAGAAGCATGGTTAGTTCTTTACCTTCATTAGTGCTTAAGAAACTAATAGAGTCTAATATAATGGACTATATTGCTTAGCTAAACTCAATCTGCTTCATATTTTAGTTGAGTTCATGTAAAGGCATGTTTAACAGGAGAATTTGCAAATGATGCAGGGACTGAAATAAATAATCAAAGAACCCATTCCAATGGTCTAGAAACAGGAAGAGCCCTATGTGAATGTGAAGATGGATCTGATGTTATGGAATCTGGTTAGTAAAATAGTGGATATTAACATTAGATATCCAATCACTTAATCATAGACTTGATTGCTTCATCAAACTTGTTTCATGATGAATTAGCTTAAAAGTTCGGTTCAGATTCAGTTCCTGGAGTTCTTGATCTCGAGTCTTCATATTGTGTTTCTCCTTCCAAGTGCAGTGATAATGAAGTGCAAAGTTTTATATTGTGGCATTTAGGATTGTAAAATGGATTTTAACTTCAATTTCTTATGCACTTAAATTATATTGTTTGTCTGTTGACAGAAGAACAACTGGGATTGCTGTTCTCCACACCCATCAAAGATGGAAGCACTTGCGAAGAGAATGCCAATGCCTGCTACATGGATAGCAACAAAACATCAGGTCAATTCACAGATGCTTCCATTGCAGGTAACCAAACTATATCAATATTCTTAATTTCTTATAATTGTATTTATAGGAACTTTTATTCCTCATCTACATTTTCTGCTTTGATGAATTTAATTTGCACAAATCTTAACAAATAACAGGTAACGAACTCAGAAAGTTGTTTACAACCTGTGGTGATGTTTCATGCCCCAATGGAAATGATAAGTGCAGAGATCAAAGCGCCAACACCAATGGCTTAGAAAGTCATAGATGCCTCTCTGATTGTGAATGTGGATCTGATAGCACTGAACAAGGTTAGTAAACTTGAAGCTATTGAATATATTACCACTTTCTTCAGAATGCAGTTTTCTTTCTCCAACTTCATGAGGAATAGGATGCTTTCTTTTAAATACTTTTACTTTTTATAATTGCTGTTCCGTTCATTCTTTGTAACGATGCTTTTGATTGTGGTACTCAGAAATACAGGAAATTTATCTCTCAATTCAATTTCTTTTACATTTTAAAGAATTATTTGCCTGATGACAGGTTATCAACTCAGATTATTGTTTTCTACACCAACCAGCATTAAAAGCACTTCTCAAAATGACAGTACACATGGCTTAGAAATGGACAGAGTCCTCTGTGAATGTATAGAAAAATTTGATGCTCTGGAACAAGGTATCTAAAGTAGTTTGGACTGCCATCTATTTGCAATGTTGAGTGTTTCACTGTTTCATGAGGGTATCTTACAATTTTTTTACTGTACCACCACTTTTGTTCATGAAGCTTCACATTGCATTACTCCTTTGAAGTTCGCTATTGATGTTACGAAAGTGTAGAGAAAGAGTTTTTAATGTGTTGTCGTATATTGTCTCAAACTGTCATATATAGAGAATACAAAGCCCTATAAATAGGTGCTATGTCCTACCTACCTAAATCCCTAAACTGCCTAATATATAGAGATTCTATATTATCAAATATATATTCTATAACAATTGACAATGGGCAAGGTTTATTTTCAAATGTTTCATTTTGGATGGGAAATTTGCTCTTGCTATCTCTAGCAGTATTTAAATATGCAGTATCTTATTTGCCTAATCACAGATGATCAACTTAGACTGCTGTTTTCCACACCCAAAAGTGTTAGAGGTACAGATGAAGAGAATGCCAAGGACTTCTACATGGATAAAATGATTGAGGCATCCTATGCAGGTAAGCAATTTACTTTGCATTATACAGATAATTTTATATATTTTATTATGTTTATTTATTGTTGTAATGCACATAGGCCAAACCACACTAAACCATTGAATCCAACTAATTAGTCTGTCTAACCCATGGCCTTATAAACCCATATATTCTGTCTTATTTTATCAATGTGGGACTCTTAACAATCTTCAAAAGAACTGATCAAAATGCTTTTGCTCTTTTTTATGATGCTCTACACTGGATAAATTATTTGTTTCTGTTGATGACAGAACGACCCGATTCTGGTGCCGAGTTTTCTCCTTCAAGCAATCTGAAATTGAACTTATATTTTGGAGGGAATATGGAAGAAAAAGCCCAACAATCACATGTGGAAAATATATGTACTAGTTCCAAATGCAACTACATTAAGAAGGATGACATAAAAGGGTGCCCAACAGCTATGGTTGACAATGACCAAATAATAGCAAACAGCTATCTCTTATTTGATTCTCCATCTAAACTTCACGCCATCACGGACGAAAGAAATGACCTTGATTCCAAATCCAACGAACGCTCAGAACCAGGTCTGAAACCAACACTCCAATCTAGTGCAGAAATTGATTCAGATGGTGATAAAGGTATGCAATGTTTTAGCCATAATATATCTACTTTACTGACTAAAACGAGGAAGCTAGCATGACCCTTGTATGATTTAGGACTTGTTGAAAAGAATGGCTCAAGAGAAGAACAAACTGCAAATAGCCTCTTCTTCTCCGGGGACGGGGAGTTAAACTCCCTGCTGAGAAAGAGTGATACAAGAAGCATTTTGATACATGCAACACCCTACAAAAAACCCATTAGAGTGGACATGAAAGAGAATGCTCCAGCTCTCAAGGGGGGGCTCATTGGCACTTTAACAGCAGCCAGACCAGAAAATCCGCGTCGACCCTTGAAGGATTTGCAGTGGAATGATGGAAAAAATTGATACATATGCTAATATTTTGAAATATAAAGTATTTAGCAGTGCTTTTATATTTTGTTTATTGTGTGTATCCAAGCCAATTTATCTTTGTATGGTGTGCAAGCATATCTCATGCTAATTGTGTGGAAGTGTACTCAATATTTCTAATGGTTTGTGATCTGACAGATACTTAAGCAGTGTTTTTTTATCTTTGTGTTGAAGATTCAAGATTTTCTGCAGAATGCATATAATTGAGTGAAAGTGTACTCAATATATTTTTTATTTTTTTATTCTTTTTTGACCAAAATGGTGGATAGAGATTAGAGATGAACACAGTTTGGTTGGAACTATTTGTTTGAATTACATTGAATACTATAGAACCGGAATCCATACGGTTCCGGTTTCGAAAATATAGGATTAGAAAATTGAAAAAAAAAATTATTAAATGCAAGTCTAAAATTATTATTATTATTTATATAAATAATTTTAAATTTTAAAATAAATACAAGCCTAAATTTTTTATTATTATTGTTATTTCTTTAACTTCAAATTCTGAATGTTTGATCTTAAGTTGTTTTAGAATTTTTTTTTTTAAAAAAAAAAACTTTTTAAAAGTTGAATATGGATAATTTCGAAAATACAAATTGGAAAGTTAAGAAAAATAAAGGTTCAATATGAAATTGCTGGTTTCAATGAGTCAAAATCGAATCTTTCTCGCAAAATTTCATTTTTGATTTCTTGAAACATGGAATTGATAACTAACAGTTTGAATTGAAATTGAATCGTGGGATAATGTTGTTGGGAATTTGAGGAAACTGTAGAAGTATAATTTCCAAAATGGTCATCTGGCTATGGTTTTTTTTTTTTTTTTTATAAATTAGTTTCTTGACTTTTAATTGCACCTAAAATGGTCTTCCGACTATTGAATTTTAAGCTAAAATGGTTCTCTGTTAATTTTGGTGTTAAGTGGGTGTTAAAATGAGAGGTAAAACTGGTAATTCAAGGTTTTCACTATAGTCAGAGAATTACTTTGGGTGCAATTAAAATTCAAATAATCAATTTGAGAAAATGACATAGTCGGAGGATCATTTTAGAAATTTTCTCTTTATAGTTCAAGCATGATTTTGTACTGAAATGGTCTCTTGACTATATCAAAATTATCAATTTGGCCCTAAATTAACGGAAGTCTAACGGCAAAACTGACGGAGGACCAAATTGATTAAGAATTTTAAAGTTGAGGGACTTAATTGGTCAAAAAAATTATTGAGAACTAAATTGGTAATTTCACTATAGTCAATGGATCATTTTGATAATTAACTCTATTTAAAAGGTGAATAAAAGATCCATTTGAAAGCAATGTGGGACAATTAAATTCTTGAATATCACGCATTCAAAAAAAAAATAAAAATTCTTGAATGTCACACTATTGTACGTATGTATGTCTCTCCAACAAATGTTAATTTGAATAAAAGAATGTAGACCTTACAAAGGACGGTTATCAAACAAAATATTGCAATAAACACCAATAGCTCACACCCAAAAAAAAAAAAAAAAAAAATATATATATATATATATATATATATATATCTCCGTAAAAACTATGTTATATATATATATATATATATATATATATATATATATATATATATATATATATATATATATATATACACACACACACACAACAAAATAGAAGATTTATTGGTAAAGTCTAAACTTCAATTTAATCTTGTTGAATTGTTTGGTGAAAATAAACATGGGAAAGGTTCAATTATGGTATCTTTAATTTGTAAGCATTGCAATGTTAAGAGCCCTAAATCCTCCATGTGCCTTTTGCTATCTTTCAATTTCTCCCAAAGCAACTCATGGATATGTACTTAGCACTTCTCTTCGATATAAATAATATTTAATTTCTCCTTTCATACATTCATTAAACACCAACCCCTTTCTCAAACACTTGAGTTTATCCACTATGTTGCATATGTTCTATGCCTCCCCCTCCTTAGCTTTTGCAAATATTAAAAATGTATCATTCGATCTAAAAAAAAAAAAAAAAAAATTAGTTGTTACACTCTTGGAGCACGTACTCTTCCCTCTGTTTTATGCTTTCTTCAATATACATCATATGACTTTCATAACCAAGTTAAGTTATAGATTGATAAGAGTCGAGCATGCCCAATTCTAATACTAACTTCAATCCTCTACAAATTTTGTTTAGATTTACTTGACCAATATGAATATGAATAAGATTTAGCACACTTCATGTGGTCATTATGCTTAAATTTGGTATTCATTTGAACTATATGCTATATACTACAAAACGATTTTTATGTTATTGTTAATAATTTTTTTTTTGAAAAATATGTTATTGTTAATAAAAATATTCTTTTGAAGAAAACAATCAAAGTACTTTCTCCTCTGAGTTGTTAAGCTTTATGAAACAAAGAAGTTGTTCACATTTTAGTTTAGCTTATGTAAACCTTTTGGACAGCTGCACTACATCTTGATAGAGCAGGATCAAGACCAAGAACTACTCAAGAAATTGAACCATATATCAACCTGTTCAGAAGTAAGTTCAAGGAAGTTGAAGTCGTTAAGGAAATTCTAGAAGTCTGATATAAAAGATCAAATGGATGTTGAGAAGAAACTAGAAGAGAGAATTTATAGAGATCTTTGCTCTCAAGATATCAATTAATGCGTTAAACTAATGACATGAAATTCCAAACTAACTATTTAAGATTTAAATCATCATTAGAGATCAAGTCATGAATATGTCCATAGTCTTCGGGTTGTAAGTTTCAAGGAAGCATGACAAGAGTTGGGTGATGCTGTTGTTGATGGGAGCCTCAATACCAATCAATCGGAAAACCAATTAGCCAATTCTTCACAAAAGTTCATTGCCCAATCAAACTAAGCGTTAGTTGTAATTTCGATTTGAAAACTTCGTGTTCACTATGAATGAGTCTTGGAATCTTTTATAATTGAATGAGGAATTGGGTAGATTATTCCTTGGAATGCCACCCTGATGTAGGAGTAGTTACTCTGAATTGCGTTACCAAATATGTTGTGTCAATTTAATTTCATTTCCTGTAGATTTTAAGTCTTCAAAGTTTCTCACTCTTTATATTAGTAGTTCTAAGTGTAGTTCGAGATTACTCTACTTTCTGTTTTATTGACTTTGGTTTGAAAATACTCCGTTGAACAAATCCTTCAACTACCAAGTATTTTGAGACCTTAATTGTTAGCTTGATAGCTATTTTCAATTACTTTTCCAAAAAAAAAAAAAAAAAAAAAAAGTGTCAATACCTCGATTTGGTCCCTCGATTATTAGAATTTCACAACTTTGGTCAGACTTAAAAACTTGTCCAATTACATCCTCAACTATGCAAACATTAACCGAAATAGTCCTCAGTCTGTTTTACCGTCAAACTAGAAGGGTAAAATAGGAAGTTCAAATAGTCATCTTCTTCCTTAACTGGTTTCGACGTTTCGTTTATATAGCTAGATTAAGAATTACATTTTCCCTTCCATCGAAATCAGACATTCATCTTATTCCCATTTTACTTTTAAACACTATTTTTCCTTTTCTCCTCTATGTACTATGCAACCAAACTACAATGAAGATAGCTATGGTTCCTCAACCAATTAATAGGATGGAATTGTAATTCCATTCCTACCAAACTCCATGAAATTGTAATTCCATGGTTTGGTTGCAACCATGGAATTGCAATTCCTAGAATCCCGTCTTGATCATTGAGAATTTGAGACTAATGATATATTTATAGATTTATAGATTATTTATGCATTAAAAATTATTGTAATTTCCTTTCAAAAAAAAAAATTTATTGTAATTTCTTTGCTATCAAACTCCATGGAATTGTAATTCCATGGTTTGGTTGGAGGAAATTACAATTCTTAGAGTTCCCTCTTGGTCATTGAGAATTTGAGATTAATGAAATATATTTATACATTATTTATGCATTAAAAATTAGATTTAAGTTAAAAATACAAAATTTAACTTCACTTATTATGTAACTTGTATGGTAGACCGTGGTATATGAAATTTTGACAAGTTGTTGAAGACACCCAAGCTTGGGGGAAGAATAGTGAAGCTTATCACTGTAAAATGTAACAATCCAAATTACAGTGGCAAAAATAAACCTAAGAGCAATGATTAATTCGGTAAAAATTAAATTAGCTTGAATGACTATCACATCAAAAAATACAACCAACCGTGATCACTTTTCCCCAAGTAACAGGAATTTGACAAAAAGCTAGGACCAAATTCAATTAAAACCAAGCTTGAATGGCCTATCAAATAGGTCTTGTGCATTTCTGCCCAAACTTGGAAGCAAGGAAACACAATATTTGCACAGATGAGAGGAGAGATTCAGTACAGCTACTGTACAAGCTTGAGTGCATCCTCAATACGTTTGATTAAATTGTCAGCTGATAGTGCACCCTCCTGAAATGAACACATTAGGGCTATTAACAAAACTAAATATATCAAAGATGTGTGATCGAAAAGAAATTTTCCACCAAAGTGTGATCAATTCATGCTACAAGCCTGCCTACAAGGGGAAAACATAATATAACTTTAACAATTCTGATATTTATTTTAAGAAAACCAACTCTATGAAACACAGATATAGAAATGAGCATTGCATCGGACACGATGGAAATGGATTTAAGTATACGCAACTTCCAAATTGTGTCATGCTACTTCTTTTACTGGTAGACCAAAACATGGGTAAATGGACCCAAAAAAAAAAGATGACTTATAATCTGGTTACTTACAAAGCGATCGCATGGTTTCCCATCCTTGAACAGAATGAATGTTGGCAGTGCCTGTATTTTGTACCTGTCCGCAATGCTAGGATACTTTTCAGTATCAATTTTCACCACTTGAATTTTATCTTTCATTGCATTACCTACATCGTTGAGGATAGGAACCATGAACTGGCAAGGACCACACCTGCAGTGTACATGAGTGATAAATGCTTCATAAAATTAACCTTAAGACATTCCACACAAGATAATTACGGAAATTGTGCCATTCTATCATGGAAAGCGAGTCCTAATTTATAAAGCAAGTAGTTGTCGCAAATTGAAAAAGAAAAAGAGAAGGATGATCCTTCAGAAAGCATTGTCACATCATAAGAGACACTGCCAAGTACTTAAAATCTCATTACTGAGTGTTTATAATCACATGCAGAATGATGGAACAGAACAAGGACTATAAAACCATGTACATGCTCTCATAAGTTATTAGCAGAGGAAGCAGGTAGTAGAAGAGCACAAATCAGCAGAAACCCAGCATAACTTACCAAGTTGCATAGAAGTCAACCAAAACTGGTTTGTCAGAATTTTCCAGAATATCATCAAAGGAAGAAAATGTCTCCTTCTTTGCTTGAACCTAATTACACAGTTTACTAAATTAGGTGAGAATCTTTTGAAGTAAACTACTTTAACAAGTTATAGAAGGCAATGAAGGTTGCACTTGAATTGCTGAAAGCCAAAATCATAAAGGATGCATGCCAAATTGCCAATTCAAAAAATCAAATAGAATATTGACAAAAATCTCACCAAGTAACAGAAAGGAATCCAGAAGACAGTTATTCTAACAAGAGGAAATCACAAACTGCACTCTATTGTTCAATGTTCAGAAGTCAGAAACTGAATATCATAAACTACCAAAAGCATCACCTACTTCAAAAATGGCAAAACATAAAATTATTTCTAGTACTTTCACCAAATCAAGTACACAAAATTTAAGGTAAATATAGTTTCACAGCATTTAGTAAATATTTATATCAATACCCAAAATCAATACAAGAATGCTTAGATATATAACACATGCACCTAAATTCTAGCAATTCAAGAATCAATGAAAATCCAAATCAAATTCCTCAACATTCTAGCAATAATATATGAAATGGAGATGATACCAAGTTCTAAAAACTCAAGAATTAAACTCCGAACAAATATGCAAACCACCTCTTTGCAATTCTAAATCTCAAAAATAATTAATGGAAGTCAATGTAGAATTCTAATAAAATCAAATAACTCAAAAAAAAAAAAAAAAAATCAGAACAACAATACTAACCACCTCCTCATAATTCTTAAAATCAATTATGAAATTCAACTTGTAGTTCTAATAAATTAAACAAGTCAAGAATAAAAATCCGAACAAAAAATACTAACCACTTCCTGATATAATAATTAAAAATTATAAATGGAATTCAACGTGTAATTCTAATGAAATTAAGTAACTCAAGAATCACTACAAATGGCCGTTGCAATCGCATCGTACGAAAACAAACAAGCTCGCAGATGCGAAATCAAAATCCACGAATATCACAAGAAAATGTAGAAGCAACAATTCACCAGAGGAAGAGTTCGGGGACGAGACTTATGATCGGAGCCGTGAAATCCAATCCGCACGCGGCGAAGTTGTCTAGGGAGTTGCAAGGACGAAAAGCGAGAGAGCTTCGACGTTGAAGAAGAAGTCAACGGCGCGGCGGCTGAACGGTGTTTGGTGTTCAAGGAGTAGAGAGCAGCGGCCTTTGCAGAAATCGCCATTTTCTTCGAGCGAGGACGAGAGAGAAATTCGGAGAGTAATTATTATAGAGGAAAGAAGAGAGATGTGAACCGTTGATGAAGTGGACTGGCTTGGGGATCGAATGAATATGATTGAGTCGGAAATATCTTACACGTTTCTATTTGCTTTTGCTTCACTCCAGTTCCTACTTTGGCATTGGGTATTTGTAATATTTTAGTCCCCGCACTGAGATGACTCATACGTTCTCGCTACTAATTAATTTCCTATTCTTCAATAATAACAAAAAACAAAACAGAATTTAAAATAAAAAAAAAAAAAATTAAAGGTAATCAGTAGCGTCAGGCGCGCTCGACACATTGCACGCGCCCGACCTTCCTCTTCAGCTGCGCGTTACAAGCAGTCCGTGTGTTTTTTTTTTCTTCCATTCTCCCACTCTTTACAGGAGAATTGCTCTTTCTATTCTCCCATCTGTTGTTGAGCTGCATATTTGTGTACTAATTTTCCCATATTATACTCTGATGGGGATGCTCTTATAAGATATATAAAAAGTTCAAAAATGAGGGGAAGAGGCTAGGACCCAAAAGTACAAAACTCGCTGGCCAAGTGTCCATAGAGGACGAAATCGAGTAGCACAAAAACAGAAAATTATATCATGGACCAGTGTCTACTTTGTATTGTGGACCTTAATCTAAAAACAACCTTTGATTTTGTACTATAAACAAATTAAAGGCACATCAAATGGTAATTACATACACATAACATGATAACTATAGACACATAAACTGATAACTGCATGTACAAAATATGTTAACTGTAAATGCAGACACATGTTAACCAACATCTAATGTATCTACAGTTAACATATCATGTATCTGTAATTAACAATTTATGTGTTTGTAGTTATCATATTATGTGTTTATAATTATCATGTTATGTGCTTTCAATTTGTTTACATATACAGAAATTGTTAATTATAAATACTAAATATGTTAACTACATACACATAATTTTTAGACCAAGATTCACAAATCACAATGCAATATGAACTTTGATTCATGGTATAACGATTGCACGAAAACTCATGCGGGACATACTCAAGCCGAGTTCCTTTTTTTTTTTGAATGCTACTGGCTCTATTACATTGTAGTATCCCTCCACTGAGGCTCGAACTCACAAAAAGAACCAATAACGCCTCGACCGAGGCTCGAACTCACAACCCAGGTACCATACTTTCTCAACCTATTGAAACACAAAAAACCAAGAACGTCTCCACTAAAGCTCAAACTCACAATCTTAAGTCCAACTCAGGTACCATTAG
Organism: Ipomoea nil; assembly: GCF_001879475.1. Lineage (NCBI taxonomy): Eukaryota > Viridiplantae > Streptophyta > Magnoliopsida > Solanales > Convolvulaceae > Ipomoea > Ipomoea nil. The sequence goes on from NW_017618711.1 coordinate 4,606,924, forward strand.
ACCACATAGTCTTGGTATGTTCCTAAATCACCCATAGCGACAAAAAGCCACCAAGTGCGAAACATGCCAAATGCGCACAGGCCAATCTCAATGTCACTTAGTGGAGGTTAACAGCAACAACAAAAAACTAAGTCACGAACCAAATCCAATCAAGATCAGCCAAACCAAGCAATACGTAGGGTCATCCATCTCTATCAATAACATCCCCATCTCTCCTGTGATTCAGCTTTTTGCTAACTCTCTAGGGTCATCCATCTCTCCTGTTTGCACTTTATTTGCTAGTTTCAATCGAGTTTTTTTAGTTTGAAAATTTAATTCCACTATTTGGTCGGGTTGAACGACTTATTTAATCCTTATCTCTAATAAATATAAGAAATTTTTAGTGCCATACAAAGTGAAATGATATAGGCATATAGCGATTGTAAGGAGTAAAAATAACAATTTGCTAATATTTTATCTTGTATAAAGCTTAGGATAATGACGGTGCAATTGTTATACCATGGACCAGGGTTTATATTACATTGTGAACCTTGATACAAAAATTATATACCTTCAGTTAACACATTCTGTATCTACAGTTAACAGTTTCTGTATAGATAAACAAATAACTTGATAATTGCTGACACATTATATGATACCTATAGGCACTGTTGCAAAAATCGGTCTAAGCGCCCTTAAGCTGTGGCTTTCCCGCCTAAGTTAGCGCCTAACTTGACCGACTCGACCGCCTAGTGCCTAACTCGGTCGAGTTAACTCGTCCATTTCATATTATATATATATATATATATATATATATATATATATATATATATATATATATATATATATATATATATATGTATGTATGTATGTATGTATGTATGTATGTATGTATGTATGTATGTATGTATGTATGTATGTATGTATGTATGTATGCATGCATGTATACACACACGTGCACTATTTTCTTATTTTTAGTTAGTCGCATAAGAGGCCGTCTAGGCGCTACTCTACGGCCTAACACCTACTGCAACCATGGCTACAGTTTACCTACAGGTACAGAAACTATCAACTAGAAGTACAGAATGTGTCAACTATAGATACAGAATCTGACTTGATAATTGCGTACACATAATATGATAGCAGGTAAATAAATTATCAATTGCAAGTACAGAATGTGTCGACTATAGATACAGAATCTGAATGTTATTTTTGAACCAGGGGCATAAAATGCAAGGTAGACCCTGGTCCATGGTATAATTTGCCATGACGGTGGGTTTCCTCATAGCAAAAAAAAATGACGTTTTTTCCCCCGAGTTATATGCTTATAACATTTTTTTCTCAGGAGTTACTCATATATCCACATTTGTAGGGCCGGCCCTGGGGCAAGGGCAGGCTAGGCCCTTGCCCAGGGCCCATGCTTGGGGGAGAGCCCCATCATATCTCTTATATATAGAGTATATATATATTGAGTATAAGTAATTTATATACATATGTTTTATAGTAAGGTGAATTGGCTTGGTTGGTATGATACTTGAATTTTAACTTCATTTAATCAAAGGCCGGTGATCCAAACATTCCCTTCACAATTTAGAATTCCTCAACTTTACTTCTTTGCTTATATTTTAAAAATTTATTTTTATTGATTTTTTTGTGTTTAATACAGAGTAATATTTTTAATGTAGTTTTTAAATATATAAATTCTCATATATTTATACTAGGGAAAATTGTAAAAAAAAATGCCCCTCTATAATATGCCAATTATCAATGTCACCCCTGAATTATGAGTGGTGTAAATGTTGCCCCTCAATTATCAAAACGGTGCACATATAGCCCCTCCCGTAACGGACATGCGGTTCCCCGTTAGTGTACGACACTGTTAAGTCGGAGTAAATATGTAATTTAGTTGTTTTTTCCCTCCCTCAATTCGAAGTACCAGCAATGGACAGCGGTGGGGAACCACAGGCCCGTTACGGGGGGGCTATATGTGCACCATTTTGATAATTGAGGGGCAACATTTACACCACTCATAATTCAAGGGTGACATTGATAATTGAAATATTATAGAGGGGCATTTTTTACAATTTTCCCTTTATACTAAACATATTATGAAATTTTTTTATATTAAATTTTTAATGTAGTTTTTAAATTTAAAAATTTTTATATACTTATACTAAACATATTATGAAAAATTGAATTAAAAAAACTTCAATCAACTCATGTTAACCAAACAAGAAACGTAAAAATAGGACAGAGGGGGTTATATGATATATTTTAGATTGAATTATAAAAAAAAAAAAATTAAAAGATAATTTACTCCGTACCTTTTTATGAATATCTAATCAATGTAATATAGAAGTTTCTATCATGTGTCATTGTATTCAAATTATTCTAAAAAAAGTTTGAAATTTATCTATTTAAAAGAAAAAGTATTTATAAAAATCATATAAATAATATAGAAAGTTAATTCCAACAATAGTCCTCCGACTATTGTGATTTTCCAAAATTGGTCCTCGTCTATTAATTTGGACGAAGAAAACCCTTGACTATTATATTTATTCCAGCATTGGTCCTTCCGTTAACTTTCCGTTAGTTTAGGCGTTAGTGTAGGGCTAAAATGGTCATTTCATCTAATTGCTTTCTTCCTCTTGTTGGTTAGTAGCAAAACCAAAACTCCATTACACACGGCGGCGACGAAGAGGTTGTCAACCACAAGTGTTCAGACTCCAAGAGATGCCAAATTCAACAGAAGAAAATCTGTTCTCACCACACTGAATTATGAACTTTGCGTCTCCAATAGTGTCAAGCCAAACCCCTAAGCTATTTAAGCAAGATCCTGTTTCAACTTGAATTTGAGCACAACCAGTATAATAACTAAAAGCAATTCTCACAACACAGGATGATAGCAGTGAATACAAATGTTGAATGACACCAAGATTTGTTCAGTCAAGAGATGCAAAGTTAAGACACTATTATGAACCGAGAGTAAGAGGATGCCCTTCATAGAAGGAACATCATCAACTCACCAATAACAATACAGTACGGAGAAAATTATACTGTGTATATGTTACAGAAAAAATTTAGTCCTGCAATACACTTAGAGATATGACCTAACTACCTAAGTATCAAAGCCTTTGTTTAACCTGGGTTTCAGCATGTTATTAAGGATTACAAACTCTTCACAATGTGCACAGAAGAACTATATCATGGAGATATCAGATTTGAAATTTAGACAGAATCATGCTAAATAGTCACAGACCAGAGGCAATTTTGCAGGCCTTCTGAAAAGGAGAAAATTTGAGAACAAGGCACAGAGAGAAACCAAAGAGCATAGCAAACTTCACAACTGCTCATCCTCCCGCAGGCCTTCACGGCGTTGATCGGAGCCTTCATAGTCATGGCCATAATGCTTTCACTTCCTCATCCTTCCGGAGGCCTCCAACCGCCGCCGCCGCTGTGGCTCCTCCCACAGCTGGCTCGTCATCCTCGACGAGTCGCCATCGGTCTTCATCATCAACCCGCTCACCCGAGCCAAACTCAATCTCCCGCCGCTCTCAGGATTCCCTAACGTCCTCGATTTTAATTTCTACAACGTTGGCCGTGAATACACCCTCCTATCCGAAGGCAGATCCATACCTGCCGTTTGAAAGAAATGTTCGACACTTTTATCAAAAAGGTTGTCCTCTCCGGTAATCCTTTGCTTCAACAGAACTTCACCGTCATTGCGATTCTCAACCAAACAGGGGACCTGGCGTACTGCAAAAACGGTGAGAATTCCTGGAATTTGATTGACAATGCTAGGTCATTTTGTGAGAATGTCATTTACAGCGTAGGATTGTTCTATGCTGTGAAGAAGAAAGCAATAAAGAGGAAATGACCATTTTAGCCTTACACTAACGTGTAGCAAACGGAAGGACCAATGCTGGAGTAAATCTGATAGTCAAAGGCCTCTTTCGTCCAAATTAAAAGACGATGACCAATTTTGGAAAATCACAATAGTCAGAGGACCATTGCTGGAATTAACTATAATATAGAAGATGTGTGATTTATAATATGCTTTATGTTCAAACTATTTTATCTAGATAATTATGTTTCATATCTTTTTGTATTTTTTTTTTATTGCGCATTGAAATATTTTAATTTCTTGCTCCTAGTCAAAAAAGATTTTTAGCTTCACATATGTTTGTAATTATTGTTTTATAAATTTTTAATAATAATTAATTTATTATTTATTATGATAACAATGCTATTATTTATAAGTTTACTCGATTTTAAATTATTTATTCATTTTTATAAATTATAATATTATTTATTTGTGAAGGCACTTATACGATTATTTATTATTTTGCATTAAGGAAAGCACCTAGAATTTTTTTCATGATTATTGTTGTGTATGTAAAATTGTTAAAAACTTGTTAATCTTATTTAAAGTTATTGATATTAATAATTTTTTTATTATTTAATTTAAATTTTAGGCATGAAATACATATTAACCGAGGCCCATTTTTTTTATCCTGCCCCGGGCCTATAAAATAATAGGACCGGCCCTAACATTTGTCCCCTCAGCTATGTTAAAAGTTACAATTTTTTCCTTTTACTGTCAAATTGACATTTTTACCTTTAAAATAAGTATTCCATTTATTTATTTTCAACAAATTATTGCTTATATATATGAATGAGTACGGTTCAATTTGACGACTAATGACGTAGTTTCCTCATAACCAAAAAAAAAAACAAACAAACACAAATTTCTAATGTTTTTATAAAGCTACATTTCACAACCCACGACACATTGGCATTCTGATTTCAATTTCCTTCAAAGCTCAAGAATCAAACCAGACATTGCTGAACCTAAAACAAGCCTAAAAGAGAGGAGTTGCATTCCCAAATCAAATAATCAATTATTACAGAAAAGCCTCAACACAATATAATCCTATTCACTACATCTGACTATGAAACACATATGAACAGATAAATTCCCTTATTTCTATGAATAAAATGAATGATGGATATGATGAAAGCATGAACAGAAGAACAAATGTATGGCTGTATAATGTCTTCAAAACCTAAGATTTAGAGCCACAAGCCAGGGAACAGAGGCTGCCAATCTTTATAAAAAGCCATTGCAAAGGATTCGGACTTTCAGTTTCTTCCACAGAAGGTGGGCCGGTTGGTAATGGTAGCTCTGTGGGTAAATGGCGATGAAAAGCATCAACAGCACCTGAAACTCCATCATCGCTATCCACTAGCCTTGCTAGCTCCATTACTCGTGATTTCACCTGTTCAATTATAATGGAAGAAATGTCAAACCATGTTGGGCTGAGGCTGGTGAAGGGCCAAGTCCAACACCAAATAGCTATGGGGTTGTTAGGCAGAGGCCTGAATGGTCAAGTCCAACCCCCTGCCTCTCGAAAATGTGCTGGCGGTATAAGAAAATAAAGTTGCCCATTTGCTAAGGGCATCCACAATAGGTGGCGTTTTCTTGGTTTTTGCAGGTTTTTTGGCCACATGGAAGAGAGGGAGTGGGTTCTCCCTGCAATTCTGCAAAGACCAAGGTTTTTTCAGAATTCTGGGTCCCACCAAAAGAGAGAGGCAACCTCCTTCTCACGCTAGCACAAAAAGGTGCCCAGCCGGGCGTGTAAATACAATTTTTATTTATTTATTTTTTTGTTTCAGGCCTGTTTTTTTTTCCCTTTACTTTTTTCTCACATTTTCCTCTCTCCTATTTGGCACCTCAAAAACCGATCCAAAAAACCTCACTATTGAGGATGCCCTAAGAGCTATAGCTTTTGGCGTAGTGGTAAGCGCTTGATCCTAACAAACCATATTTTTTCATGACATTGACAGTTGAAGTTCCAAGTATAAAATTTAAACACTAACTGAAACGGAAAAGACAAGTGTTCATAAATACCATGATTCAGAAAGGTAAATGCGTACCTCAGGTTGGAGCATGAATCTTATAGCCTCAGATAAGCCTTCGACAGTGAGCTGAGATATAGGAATTGGAGGTGGTCCGAGTCCCTTCTGATGAAGTCTGTCACCCCAGAAAAATTGATCTCCGAAGAATGGTACGATAGTTGTTGGACACTGCATTTAGTATTGGACAACCGCATGACGGTGGTTAGGTTTTCCGCCATGGAATGCGCAGGAAGGGCAATCTATACATCTACTGTCACAAGGCATTAAGTTGAAATTTAATTCAATTTTCAAATTTCAAAGAAAGAGAATATTACCCCAGCCCGTAGCCCTGCAGCCGTGGTTCCGGCACCACCATGATGAACCTATGCACAAGGAATAACAATATTAGTACATTAAATGTCATTTCACACAATAATTTTCTCAATAGAATAACACAATTGTGACACGCAGGAAACTCAGAAAATAAAAATGGCAAAACTCACCACAGCTGAGCATTGCAGGAAAAGCCAGTCATGAGGGCAATCCGAAAGCGTATAAACAGTTTCAGGAATTTCTGGTACTGAAAGGCAACATAGGTAAATTTCTCATTAAAAAAAAAAAAAAAACACATAAATTATGAATGATCTACAATCAGAAGTGAAAAAAACTCGCTAAGGAAGAAATGTTCAAAGGGGAAAGCATGTCCATCCTCAGAATATGCATCAACTTGCACAACCAAATATTTCATCACATTTCTCTCGTTTTTTTTTTTTTTTTTAAAGTCGAGTTCTCCTGAGAGAACCATCAGGCATCTCCATAAGGAGGCAACCTAGTTCAATAACAAATAAATTAAAATATCATAGCAAAATCCTTTTGATGACTCTCTAGGCAATGGACATTGTACTCCTAAGAAAGCAAAACCTCAAAAGAGAAGAAGCATCATGAAGAGAGATAACTTACAAGTACCAAGACCTCCCCAACCTTGGTCAATAATTCCCCTCTGTCCGGTAACTTTCAGTGCTTCCAGAATTATGTCTGTGGTTTTCTTGGAATCCTCGAGAGGCTTCAAGCAATAGATAATTATCAGTATGTAAAACCTCATAAAACTCACTGTGCAAACTGAAGTGGATTCAAACACCAACAAAGACTATTCACAATATTGTCAACAGATGAGAATATATTAGCTTTATGTCTCTCATATAAATGTAAAATATGAGAAGCCATTAGTATTTAACATGTTTCATAAGGTATGTTTCAAGGAGTCCAGCCAAATTATTTGACCTGAAATGTTCTATTGTAAGAGTAGTCCATGAATTTAATTTGAAGCAGACAAGATTTGACTAATATATACCTCTAGTATGATAAGTATTCTTTATTTTTCTAAAAACACCGCAATAAGTCTAATAACACATGGAGAATCTAAGTATCATCTGCTACTATTGTTAATTTTACAAGCTCTTCAATTTAATTGCTAACTGATTACACAATCCAGATCGATTTAAGATGAAAAGAAGTAAGGTTCATGAAATAATAATGCAGAAAGGGCATATTAGAGCAACCTCATTGGTAAGGTTTTTAGGAAATTTTTTGTGGGTCCTAGATTGCAACAACGAAAAAAAAAAAAAAAAAAAAAAAAAAGTGAAATTAAAAAAATCAATATAAAAAGTAAAAAAAATTGGAGTCGTTGCCAGCCTCCAATCGCCAAGCAGGCATGTGCAACTTCTGTGCTTGCACTGTGCAACTTCTGTGCTTGCACTGTGCAACTTCTGTGCTTGCACTGTGCAAGTTACGTGCTTGCACTGTGCAACTTCTGTGTTGGCCTTCTCCCTCCTCTGCCACCTCACTTTCTCTTTCTTCCACAACAGCCAAAAAAACCCCCCAAAAACCTCCATTGAGGTTGCCCTTAACTAGTCTTCCTATAACATGCTATAAAGTATTTATTGGAGCTGTTTGGAAACCTCAATCTAAAAGCCTTATGGGTTCATACAGCAGTAGGAATAATATCTCAAAACAACAGACAAAACAGGTAACAGATAAACAAAAAAAAAAAAGACAAAAAAAAAAAAAAATCAAAATAAGAAGCCAATTTTTATCACTATTAGAAACTTTCAAGAATAGGATTACCATACCATGCTTCCAAAACCTATATAAATAGGTTTAGATCCTCTTTGGATCCATTGGGTAAAAGCTTCAGGAGGCTGGTAATTTGATCCAAGGTTTAAGAAACAATAACCGACAACATCAACCTGCGGGCCCCAGTCTGTGGTATTTGTCAGACAAAAAGAAATACATTACATATAATATATAGCTCTACTGTCAAAGGGTAAAGACAACCCTAAAACTAGATCTAAAACATATTGATTGGGAATTAGATTCGATCAGATATAGATTCTCCTCCCAGTTGATTGTGAAGTATATGGAGACATAGAAAACCATCAATAGAGATAAGGAGACGAGAGAGAGCTTTATCCAATGATCTAGAGAATCCCTAAATTGTTGTAGCGTCGTAAGGGTACTAAAGCAAATTCGATCATATAAAGACGTAAAGAAGGTAGACATCTGGAAATGGAAATCCCAAATAACTTGAAGTAATTACTAGCAAAGAAATAGAAGATGTGAAAAAACATATTGTCTTTACCAACAGGAGTGCAAATTGTGTGTGTGTGTGTGTATTAAAAAAGGAAAAAAGGCAAAATATTCCATGCATACCTTGTGGTTTAGGCACAACATGAGGACTCCACAAATAGCCAGTAGGCAAGTGAGATATTGATCCATAGTACATACTGAAATACGCAATCGGGGGAAGATTTAGCTTCTTTTTCCTAAAGTCATTGATGTAGCTTCGTATTCCCCACCATATCAATAAGTCCACAACTATATAAGAAAGCTGGATCAAGCAGGAAATGTTAAGAGAAAATTTCATGATTCAGAAATCCCAGAGAAAAGAGTTTTTTGCAGAAAACAGGAAACTTACCCAGTACCCAGCACTTTTAGGTACACGAGCGAATGCATGTGGAAATTCATAAGTCGGCCTGCCTATTAAAAAAACATGTAAGACAACATATTCAGAAGTTCAAAAACACAATAAATGACTAGTGTGACAATATGGAACCAAAGAATATACATCTTGTGGCTCAACTACTTTAGCCAAAGGTATACAACTGAACCAGTTCTATGACTATATTACTTAATCAATGAGGAAATCTATACAGAGCAACTTCCTAGGTTTGTTGCTTAAGGGATGACAGACATGGTTTGTTGGCTCAAACGTTCTCTGTGGCTAAAAACAATCACTTCATGCCTAGTTTGGTTGGTTTAGTACAGTGGTATAGAGGATTGTTTGATTCAAATAAAGGTGGATGGCTATCTTTTACAGGCATCACCTACATTTTGAAAGATCTTGACAAGTTTAAACATTTCCTGGGACTAAAGTTGCACAGTCAAAGCAAGGAATCTGTGTCACAATGAAAATATGTTTGGGACACACTTAAGGAGACACATAGGCTAGACTGAAAACCAGTTCACAAACCCATAGATCCCAATGCTAAGCTTCTTCCAGAATAGGGGAGCCTCTATTTGACCTTGATAGAGAGCAAAGTTTAGTTGGGAAATTGCTCTACCTAACAGTTACTTGTCCTGATATTTCAATTGCAACAAGCACCGTTAGTCACTTTTTAATGTCTCCAAGTCTCCAACTTGAGGGGTGTGTTGATATGTTGAGGTACACTAAGGGTCAGAAAGTTATTATCCAACCATCCTCTGGATATGTTCTCATCTAGTTAGATGACTAGAATGGGTAGCTTAAGAGTTGTTTTCATTTGTATATATACATGTATATGTACCCATTTGTTAAATGAAAAAACTACAATCCCTTTTTTCCTCCTATTCAACAAGATTGTCAAAGGCTACATGCTATCAATGATTTACAATTAGTTTATACAGTTGATAGAAACAAACAACAAAAGTAAGCAAATAAATAAATGGAAAAAAAAAAAGAGCTCTTTAAAATGGTTTATCAGCAAATACAAGAAATTGAAGCTAAAACCTTTGTATATGGCTTATAGATCTAGCAACATTGAAGGAATAAGAAACTCACGTCCAAGGCATTGTGAAAAATATGTGAAGAGGTACTCCAAGGGCTTCAGCAACATGAACATGTCCTGACAAAAAGGGCATGAGAACAAAAAGATGCAATGTTTGTAGACATGATTCAACACAAAGACCATTACTACTATGGTATATATAGAGAATGACATGAGAACTGAGAAGTATAACTAGTGATGGTAAGGAGTCAAGACAAAAACTTCATTCTGTCGAGGATAGTATATGAATAAAATAAATATTTCCCCTCTTGTAGCATACGCTTTATGTTGAGGTCAAATACATAATTCAACACAATTTTTGGAGCAAATTGAGGTTTTAGAAGTCCATAATCTACCCATGATCAAAATGTTTCCACATTTAGCAATCAAACGAATTTTAGCTAAAATGAGGGTGCATGTTAGGGATAATATATAAAATAATAATCTTTTCCCACTCTCTATAAAGAGTTTAATCTTTAGCTGAGGTGTGATACACATAATTCAACAAGTTCACCAATGACAATTAGAAAAATTCTAGTCGCAAAATGTATTATATTAGCTAAATGTTTCCACATTTAGCAATCAAACGAATTTTAGCTAAAATGAGGGTGCATGTTAGGGATAATATATAAAATAATAATCTTTTTCCACTCTCTATAAAGAGTTTAATCTTTAGCTGAGGTGTGATACACATAATTCAACAAGTTCATCAATGACAATTAGAAAAATTCTAGTCGCAAAATGTATTATATTATTCGTCACACACAATCCATCGTGCTCATTTGTTGAAAAAAAATAATACAAAATTACAAAAAAAGAAAAAACAGAAACCAAAAACCAAAAAACAAAAACCAAAAAAAAAAAAAAAAAAATCCAAATGGAACATTAAGAAGATTTTGAAGTACAAAGACAGAGCTATTAGGCTCACCATATGCAGGAGGATTTGCAATAATTGCTTGAGCCCTGAAAGGCTGACCAGTTTCAAGATCTGCTTCAGTACAAGCCGGAAGAAGTGATTCAATAATGGCCTTTAACTGTTTTCTCTGTACTGTAATCTCTCCTGGTGTTGAGGGAATGAGGCCTTTATTTCTGGCCATATCTGCAATTAACAAAACTTACTCACAACCAAAGTTGATCCATACTGCCAAAGGCCTTATAGTCTAGTGGCATACTTGGAACTTTGTATAAGAGGTCTGAAGTTCAATCCCCATTCCCTCAAATGTATCCTCAAAAATAAAAAAATAAAAAATTATTGATCTATACTTCGGTCATCAGTTATTAAAAGATCATGTTTGCTGCCTACAACATAAATTGTGCCAATACAATCTAATACTAGTTTACAAATTGGACCTATGGCTTTATAACTATGATCATTTTCCTGTTCTAAATGAAGATATCATCTACATAATACCACAGGTGCAGTTTCTTTGTTCACAACATCAACGAAACTAAATAATGTCACATAAAATCAAACAAGTACCACCACTACAGTATAAATTGTGCTCAAACATAAAATTAAAAAATTTGCATGCCATGAATCTCTTACATCCTGCCAAAACCCGAGGGTCACCGCCCAGAGGATAGAAGTCTACACCTGCTGACTTCACAAAATCACGGAAATTGGCATGAGTGGCCAGCCTAACAGAATGACCAAATTCCTGATAACATGCATAAGACCAATTAGAAAACTTAAGCCTAGCCAAATAGGAGGAAAAAATAAATGATGCCAATATCAAGGACCTACTCTAAGATGCAAAATTAAAGAATAAATATACAAGATTTCATCCACTTTTGCAGACAATAATAAAGGAATCCCTAGGAAACTAGGATGTAAGAATCTGAAAAGACGAACAAAAAGAATATATGGTAAAGTTATTACGAGTGAAATCTTAAGAAAACCAATGCATGCATTTATTACCTCAATGGGAATGATGAATACCTAATTTATCACAAATAAATAATGACACACTTTCAACAACTTTATTTTTAGCATAAACAGTATATATTAAAATATTACTGAGTATAACTTTCTTTGTTGGGTCATCTGGTGGGATATTACAATTCAGATGTTTAATACAATAAATAGGGTTTAGAAGGGGTTAAATACCTTTCAATTAATATAAACTTAAGCTACTATTTGAAGTTTTAATAATCATTAACTTAATTACTTAAAAGTTACAAGAAATCTTATGAACAAAGAAGGTTACTACTTTAAGATAGTAAGAAATGCCACTTTCTAATATATTCATTAAGAGAGAGAAAGAGAGAGAGAGAGAGTTGTATACCACAAAGCTACTGTTTTTAGATGGTGTAGAATTTTCGGTAAACAAAGAGGAATATGGATTAGATGGTTAGGTACAGACAGAGTTCACATCTATCATCTGTCCCATCTTCTGCACAATACATTGGTGTATGTGTGTGTGTGTGTGTGTGTGTGTTTGTTTGTGTATTGTCTACTGGATCTAAATTTCATGTTTGTAATCCAAATAACCAAGGTACATCAAAATATGTGTAAATGGGAGTGTAAGAAGCAGTGAGTAGTGTTAAGCCAACAAGGGATATACTGAAATCATGCCTGAAGTCTCTTAGCCATAGCCAGGAATGGCTGAACATCTCCCCTTGTTCCCACTACAAGCACTGCAATCTTCAATTTTGGGACCAACTTATTGTTAGATTCAGTGACAATCCTATCAATGCTAGGAAGTTGGCTTTCAAGTGTATGAAGCTCCAAAAGTTCAGAAGCCACAGGAGCACTCTTAGTTAGATCAACCTCCACTGTCCCGTCTTTTTGGATCTTTACTAGCTCTACAATGAGCTTTTGCTGAAAATGATGAAGAGAGTATGAAAAAAGTTACAACCAAATAGAAAAGATGGAACATGGTACTATGTCAATCACTCAATCATGTAAATTTTCATCTCACAACATTTAACCTAAAGATCAAAACAAGGTATAACAGTGGAAATAACAAGTCCCTAAGAAGAAAATAAAACGCAAACAATATATTTTTAATGGCAGTAACTAAGTTAAAGAGCAAATGGCATTCCATCATTCATAACACTTGTCAAAAGGCTTGGTGAAAAATATAGCTAATGAAAAATAGTGCATAAACAAACACACACACAGACATACTATATTTTAATTTTTAAGTAATATATCTTCATTCACTTTGTATTCTCCACTCATATTCAAAAGTATTTGTGACCCTACCACTCCAAATAGAATTCCAATTCTATGTATCCATCCCCCAACAAGACGTCAAAAAAAATAAATTAGAAGTTCCAACGCACAAATTTTTAAAAAAGGAAAGGAAAAGTTTTCTTAGAATTCCCAAATTTTCATTTCACTTTTAAGTAATAATATACTTGAAAAGGGCAAATATTTGTCATGCATAATACTACAACTTAACTGCTACCACACCTTATGGTTCCAATAAACAAATCTAGATAAAGTACATGGCAAAAGAAAAATCAGTTCAATGGTTCATGCTAAAAGAAAGCAACTCAAAGTGGAGCTATACAAATAGTTTCTGCAGTTTTACCTTCTCACGCTCAGAAAGTCTATCTAATCTCAGTTCGTGCCTTGGAGTGATCTTTTTATCAGTCATAGATCTTGAAAATACACCTTCCTGGCCTTCAAGGACGAGATTTCTGTGTGCCGATGCAGGTGCAGTGATGCTATGCCCCAAACCTATAAGGGAAAAGAAAACTCCATATTAAATACGGAGTAAGAAACAAGGAAATAGAAGTTCACTAAACCACCTCAAGCCATTAAAGTACTATATTTACTTTACTATGTAAAATTAGCAGACCACAAATCCAAAACTTACAAACAACACAGATAGTACCACAGTTACCCTGTGACCCTTTATGATAATGTTAATTAACAAGCAAATGTCAGAGCGTACAGGGGCACTAGAGTGTGCCACTAGTCAGTGATCATCATCTAGGGAAATAATATCAGCTTCATTTCTAGTAGATAAGGAATCCTTTTGGGTAGAGAATTGAAAACCGCAGATTTTTAATAAATACTGATTTTGTGAATGACAAGTTAACAACAAGAATACAAGATGAAACAGAAGAAATAGGAGAAGACTACAATATTTCAAGAAACAGCAGCAGAAATTTTTTGTAATGGTACAAGAAGAGCTAGAAGCAATAGGAGATACATCACTGCAAATTCCTTCACCACAATGCCATGCATAAGCATTAGCCTAGAAAAAAGGGTACAGTGTTTTCAGGCACAGATTTCCTCTCCTCTTAAGAAATATCTTTCCATCTCAGGAAAAATTGAAGATCCACCCCCAGACCCCCTTCCCTCCTCATAACAACTGTAGAGATCATACCAAAGTATTTTAAAGCAGAAAGCACAGAGTGACAAGGCATTGCCCTGGTTTAAAGCGCAAAGCAAAACATCACTTTTGTTTAAAATGGGACACAATGTAGTAAAGTGTAAACACCAAATTTAATGTTTTTAATTGATATGTAAATGCTTTGCATGCAATTTTAAGATAAAATTAGTTTAGTTTAGCTGAAATTATAATAAAACATGCATATTTGTCCGGTCATTTAGTCACAGACAGCAATACTAGGTAATACTAACACAACCAATGCAATCCTAATCAAGGTCATCCTCTTGAGAAGCAGGAGCTTCAGTTTCTTCATCAAAAAACTCTTAACATAACCATATGGCATTCAGTTCATACCTTTCCATTTTTCACCATTTTACCTATTTATCAGAAACCTTAACATAACCATTGGAAAAGAGAAATGTTAGGATAACAAGCATCAGAGTCAGAATCAGGATTTATTCTAGCATAGCACTATATACAAAGCTAAAAAAAAAAATCCTATTATGGAGGTAGGCTCATGGGAGTATAAAGTTAACAGATAACACTTTTTCACCTTTTTGGGGAGTTCAACCATTTTCCACCAAAGGTGTCAATTGCCACAGATCTCAAATTGCAGCTATTCATCGGAACTGCATAATCAACCATTTCTCTGTACTTTTTTTCTTACAGCAGCATAGGCCTACTCCAATGGACATATCTGCCCTATTTCTTTCTTTCTTTCTTTCACAAATTATAAAGTGCAGGGTCTTACAACATAAATTCAATTTTTCAATGAACAACAACCTACTTCTCTGGGCACCCATAATTTTCATGATCTCCAATTAACTATCCTATGATTCTTTTCTATTTGAGAAGAATGTTGAATGGTCAAATTAAAAGCTTAAAAGACAAAACCCTCAAATGGAATTGCCTGTTCCAAAATTCCAAAACATTTTGCAATCTAATGTGTATTGACTTAAACTCATATATAAAACCTAACGAAGATATTTTAGACATTCAATGAAGGTCATAAATACTGTTACTAATTAGTAATATACAGCGCCAATACACAAATACAACACATTGTGCAAGAGTAAATTAACAAATATGAGGAAAATCACGCTGTAAGCATGCTTCAAGAGTTCAAGCTTGGCAGTACACTGCTAATTCATTAAAAAAAATGGTAAAAAGAATAAAAAAGTACAGAAATTAAAAAAAAAAAAAAAAAAAAAAAAAAAAAAAAATGTATAAGGTGCCAACCTCTTCGGGCTCGGGGTGGTGCACTCCAACTCAGATCTGCACCCGGCAGTGATGTTGCTCTACGGTATGGTGATTCCGGAGAAGATGCATCAGATTGCACATTGGAAGAAGTACCAACTACAGAAGACAACCTCCTCATCCTATTTTCAAATGCATCAGACACAATGACATCATCAGACTTTCCAGAAACTTCCAATGGGCTACCAGCATGATCTCCATTGGTTCGGCTCATAACTGATTGATTCCCATCTTGAATCAATGAGTGACTACTATGAATCTGGAACATACTCTTCTCCCCTGGATGGCTTTCAACCACATCCTCTAAATTTCTTGAAATTTTACAATTCCCATTGCTCTCCATATTTCATCTACTAACCCTTAAAACAATCAAACTTCACCACACCACCAACTCAAAACCCTCTACAAACTACTTCCTAGCTTTCCAAACTTGTAAATTTACTCAATAAATAAACCAGAACCCACCAAAAGAATTGAGTACCACCAAGAACGACTATTTACATAATATATCCATAAAACAAGAAAACTTGAGCAAACACAGTTCCACAGAATTGAAATCCCTAACAAATCCAACCTTTTATAGCAATAATAATAATTCAAAGTACCAGCAAATATTAAGCCATAAGAAGAATACCAGCCACAATGTAAAGGCTCAGTACCCAAGCTCACTATACAAAAAACTACACGTCAAATCAATCTTCGAGCATTTGGTGTAGCCAAGTCTGAAACGCAACAAAACTTGAAGAAAATCCGCAAAAGGACCACACATTTTTCCACGCAAATCACTCAACAAAAGCATAAACAATAGCTAAGGCAGTGGGGCAGCTCCATGTGCCCCTGCGAACACAGAAACGCAGTACATGCGTGTTTTAGCAGCTGAAAAAGACTTGAAATTAGGAAATTGAACGAGAATTCTAAGAACGCAATGAACTGTACTCAGGTGCCCAGTGATAATCATTGGATCACAAGGGGAAAAAAAACAAAAACAAAAACAAAAAGTGTGAATTTCAAAAAAAAGTTATAACCGAAAAGAGGAAAGTGACAGGCTGACGACAGAGGTTTACCAGCATGGAAAAAAACCCTAGGGGGAGAAGAATCGTTTTGGAGGGAAGTTAACGTAGTAGGAAGGTGCACAACTGCACTGCACTGCACGAGAACCATCAACAAACTGATCTGGTCAATCAAAAAAAAAAATTGCATAATAACAGCAAAAAAGCTAAAAGTAGTACGCCTGTTTATTTTTAGAAAAATGGTTTCTTTTTCTCTAATTTTCATTTTTCTTAAACGAGTGAGTTTTATGTGAGATCGTTTAGTAGATTTTTATCCATTAAACGAGTTGAGTCAACTAAGATAGAAATGTAATATCTATATTGAGAAAATGTAATATTAATCAGGAATAGAGTGATTGTTACTTATGAGGAAAAAGTATAATACTTTTGAAAAAAATGTAATACTTATATTGCCAAGCACCTTGTGTTTAGATGGCATGTAATGACTCTTCCATATGAGAGGTCATAAGATTGAGCTTTAATGGAGGTGGTGCCCCTCACTTATAAGCAGTGTTGTAAAAATCGGCCGGGGTCGATTTCGTATTTTAAATCTTTGAATAATTGAAGTATTTGAGTATTTTTATTTTTAATATTATTTTGATGTTATGACTTATGAATTATCATTATTTCATTTATTTGGATGTGTTATTTGATTGAATGTTGAAAACAGTCTCATTAAAATTGGCAAACTACATGTCTGCCACTATTTTTTGGCGTTGTCCGGGCACCCGACTAATGGCTAGCGCCTACTGCAACCATACTTATAAAGGAAAGTATAATATTGTTGAAAAAAATGCAATAGAAAAATATAATACTAATCAATAAATAAAATATTTATTACTTATAAGGGAAAATGTAATACTTTTACATTTTGATTAAAAAGTATTACATTTAAAAAAAAATATTATAATTTCCCTTATAAGTAACAAACAATTTATTCTTTATTAGTATTACTCCATCTGTCTCATTTTGCATGTCATGTTTATTATTCATTGGTCAAACTAATCCTTTCTTTATTACTTATTTTCTTTAGTATTTTTAATTAATTTTAAATTTGATTTTTCGTGTTTAATAGTACTTTTAATGTAGTTTCTAAATAAATAAATAAATAAATAAATATATATATATATATATATATATATATATATATATATATATATATATATATATATATATATAAATTGTATAGACTTATAATATTAAACTTAATATTATGAAAAAGTTAAATTAAAAATAATTTTAGTCAAGTCTTGTTAACCAAATCAGACGAACAAAATGAGACAAAGGGAGTACATTTTTTAGTATAAGTATTACATTTTCATCTTGATCCGACCGGTCTCACATTATCATACACAAGTTTTTGCCTTCTTAAATTAGTTTACAATTTCTAAAGTAGTTTTTTTTTTAAATGAAAATGCATGATAATAATTGAAGTGGCAATGGAGTGCTTAGCAATGCAACACATATTCAATTAAAAGATTGTAGATAGTTACTAATGTGAGCAATAAGTAGGGTCTTGTATTGAAAATACATAAGTGGTAAAAAAGTAAATGTAGATAGAGAACTATAGGTAAATGAAGTGGTGATTAATTAGGTAAGAGGTGGTAGACAAGATTAGGATTAACATTTAACATTATAAATTATATAAAATACGTGAACAAATTAAGGGTGTGTTTGATTTATGGGTTTACACATTATGAATGAGAATCAAATTTTTTTTTTTTAAAGAGAAAGTTTAATTCATTAAATCGGAAACAAGAATGTCAACAAGAAAAGCAGGTGGCTCATCCAACCACTCACCGCAACCTGACACAGAAAAGGCCTCCCTAGCAACAGCATGGGCGACACAATTCGTAGATCGCTTAACATGACAGAACTGCACATCCTCAATCTCAGATGCCAAGCTCTTTACATCATCTACTAAATAGCCAAAAACAGAAATAAAAGAATCCGAAGTTAAAGCATCAAAAACAATCTTACAATCTGTTTCCACATCTACAACACCCAAACCAGTGCCCTTCAGCCAACTCAACGCCTCCCGTATAGAAAGCACCTCTACCTCCCTAACAGTATACAACCCGGATACTCTGACATTCTTAGCAGCAAGGAAATTACCACCATCATCCCGCAAGACCCATCCAAACCCCATAGCATTATCCACCTCCCTTAACGCAGTATCAGTATTAAGTTTGAGCCTCCCAAGCACAGGTTTTGCCCAAGAGGTCACGGCATGTGTGTGTTTGTGGCCAGCACCAACCTGTAACTTTTCATTAGCATCTCTCCAACAATCCAGAAACGCCATAGACCTACGCACCATAGTAGATAAGTCAAAGTCAGCCCCCCTCCATACACTCTCATTCCTACCGCACCACACACTCCAACAAGCCATCACAAACCTAGGCTTATTATAATTAGTGTTTAGTTGACAATTTTTTAAAACAAACTATGGGATTTTATTACCTCTTCAATTAAAATTCGTATTTCCTAATTAAAAAATGTATTATTACATCTTATTCGTAATATGATGTTTAGGTTTGGATTAGTGTTTTTAGATTTTTTGTTTTGATTTTTTTTTGTTCATATTAGTGTTTTGGATATCATTATATTAGAATCAATTGTCTTGATTTTTTATTTTTGATATTTTTAAAACATTTATTCCCGTTTTCACAAAAAACAAAAAAAAAAAAAAAGCATTTATTCTCATTATAGGGTCATACATAACCAAACATCAATATTGGTAATCATTCAAATTCCACACTATTAACAAAGTACCAAACATACAAAATATTTTTACCAAATCTCATATAATAACCAAGTATTTAATTCTCATTTTGATTCCAATATTTATGTGCAAACCAAACACACCCTAAATATGTTAGGGTGAGTCCGTCTTATAGAAAATAGAAATTGTCAACCTACCTTGCCCTGCCCCATGAGCCTAACTCTGCTGAAAATTTTAAAAAATTAATATACTAAAACATTTAATAAGTAGAAGCATAATAGTTTTTACATTAAGAATGTATTTTGTATTATTAACTTTTTTTAAGTGTATTATTATATATTAAATTAGTAAAATATTTCACATTCTAGCCATTGACCTGTTTAAAAAGTAGCATAATAAAATTAGTAAAATATTTCACATTCTAGCCATTGACCTGTTTAAAAAGTAGCATGAAATGTTATTTAAGTAGTCATTTTTAGACAATATTTTAAATGGGGTCTACTTTTTTTTTGAGACGAGTTAAAGTGAATTCACATTTTTTAAATGAGAGATTTATTTTGATAAATTATACATTTAAAATGGACAATTAGTGAATGAGAAATTGATTCTTAAAGTATAGCGAAAAATGGAGTTTTGAAAAGTTGTAAAGTAGTGTTTGTCCCATATATGGGAGAACATGCAGGTTTGCACTAGTATATACTATATACCGGAGTATATACAATTCAACTTTTCTAAGAAGTTTGAATTACATAGCATAGAAGTCATTTCTTGCGTGCATGAGGGATGCAAAGCAAATTTCAAAATGAATTATGTTACAAAAGTTTATGTTTTTTTATTATTTTCGCCTCTACTAACGACATGA